>NC_137116.1:25123194-25550194 GCF_949357685.1 Gobio gobio | reverse complement strand
AGAAGGCAATTGTCTCTTGAAGCACTGATCACTTGAAACTACCCCAACAAATAGCACTTACCAAATACAACAGACAGTCAGTGCCATTGTGAGGGTACCGAGAGTGAGAGTAGTAGTAGCTGCAAATCTTGTCCAAATGATAGCTTGAAACTCTGTAGGAACGGACAAGATCCATGGAGCATGTTGTCTGCTTTTAGGAAGAGCTGGTCTGAGCCATGTGGTTTACCAGCACCCAATATAAGTGTGTCCATGCCCCCTCGGCTGTGCCATGGCCGTTGACACTGTGCATTTCTGTAAAGCCCATCAAGTTTTGATTGCCCAGTTTACATCTTTGGAACGACTCAGCATTTTCCCAGCACGGGTGGACCTTTCACACATTGGAAGCACTTCATGCAAATGCAACACTTATGAACATTTCCCCCTGAATTTAGAAAATAGTCATTCATTTTTAAAGGATAGGCCTACACTCAATACAAAAACAGCAAGTGGCAGACCAAACCTCTAGGTAAAACAGCACCCTCTAATGTTTAAACTGGGTATGGTGAAAGGTTATTGCACTTACTCTTACATAGAATTAAGGAAAGCTTCTCTTTGTAATCATCTAAAAGGGGTCTGTAAATGATCTGAATAAAAAACATGAACACAGGGGAGTCGGTCAGCAAATATTTACCCCAACTTGATAGCACTTTCTACTTTGGTTGAAAAGAAACATGCTAAAGTTAGAGTAGATATCAACTGATTTTCAGTCAAGAGGGCAGGTAAATAAAAACAATGGCTGCCCCAGGTTGTTAGCACTAAAAATATACAAGTTGGAAGCAAAGACATTCACCAAGTACAAAAACATAGAGTGGCAGACCAAGCCTCTGGGTAAAACAGCACCCTCCAGTGTTTACACTGGGAATGCTTTTCTCATGATGACAGTGAAAGAACCACATCATGAACAAACACCAACATGACTGTCCTCAAGAGAAGCACTTATTCTTACATAGAATCAGGAATACTTCTCTTTGTAATTATCTAGAGAGGCTATTTAAATGTAAAATATTTGAAAAAAAAACAAACAAACATGGAAACAGGGGAGTCAATCAGTAAATATTTACCCCAACTTGATAGCACTTTCTACTTTGTTTGAAAAGAAAGATGCTAGAGTTATAGAGTAGATATCAACATATTTTCAGTCAAGAGGGAACGGAAATGAAAAATGGATTTAGCGGATATCACTTATAGGATAGAGGGATAGGTACAAGGGTTTACCATATTAACTACACTGAAAAATGGAATTCCATTGAAAAGAGGTTGAGTCTTGCCTGTAGATCACTTCCTCATTAAAACTACCCCAAAGAGAAGCACTTATGAACACAGGACCAATCAATGCTCCCATTTGAAGTAATCTTAATGTGTAGAACTTTGTGATTAAATGGCCATTGCATGGAGAACACAGTGTAGTTCCAGAAGGCAATTGTCTCTTGAAGCACTGATCACTTGAAACTACCCCAACAAATAGCACTTACCAAATACAACAGACAGTCAGTGCCATTGTGAGGGTACCGAGAGTGAGAGTAGTAGTAGCTGCAAATCTTGTCCAAATGATAGCTTGAAACTCTGTAGGAACGGACGAGATCCATGGAGCATGTTGTCTGCTTTTAGGAAGAGCTGGTCTGAGCCATGTGGTTTACCAGCACCCAATATAAGTGTGTCCATGCCCCCTCGGCTGTGCCATGGCCGTTGACACTCTGCATTTCTGTAAAGCCCATCAAGTTTTGATTGCCCAGTTTACATCTTTGGAACGACTCAGCATTTTCCCAGCACGGGTGGACCTTTCACACATTGGAAGCACTTCATGCAAATGCAACACTTATGAACATTTCCCCCTGAATTTAGAAAATAGTCATTCATTTTTAAAGGATAGGCCTACACTAAATACAAAAACAGCAAGTGGCAGACCAAACCTCTAGGTAAAACAGCACCCTCTAATGTTTAAACTGGGTATGCTGAAAGGTTATTGCACTTACTCTTACATAGAATTAAGGAAAGCTTCTCTTTGTAATCATCTAAAAGGGGTCTGTAAATGATCTGAATAAAAAACATGAACACAGGGGAGTCGGTCAGCAAATATTTACCCCAACTTGATAGCACTTTCTACTTTGGTTGAAAAGAAAAATGCTAAAGTTAGAGTAGATATCAACTGATTTTCAGTCAAGAGGGCAGGTAAATAAAAACAATGGCTGCCCCAGGTTGTTAGCACTAAAAATATACAAGTTGGAAGCAAAGACATTCACCAAGTACAAAAACATAGAGTGGCAGACCAAGCCTCTGGGTAAAACAGCACCCTCTAATGTTTAAACTGGGTATGCTGAAAGGTTATTGCACTTACTCTTACATAGAATTAAGGAAAGCTTCTCTTTGTAATAATCTAAAAGGGGTCTGTAAATGATCTGAATAAAAAACATGAACACAGGGGAGTCGGTCAGCAAATATTTACCCCAACTTGATAGCACTTTCTACTTTGGTTGAAAAGAAACATGCTAAAGTTAGAGTAGATATCAACTGATTTTCAGTCAAGAGGGCAGGTAAATAAAAACAATGGCTGCCCCAGGTTGTTAGCACTAAAAATATACAAGTTGGAAGCAGAGACATTCACCAAGTACAAAAACATAGAGTGGCAGACCAAGCCTCTGGGTAAAACAGCACCCTCCAGTGTTTACACTGGGAATGCTTTTCTCATGATGACAGTGAAAGAACCACATCATGAACAAACACCAACATGACTGTCCTCAAGAGAAGCACTTATTCTTACATAGAATCAGGAATACTTCTCTTTGTAATTATCTAGAGAGGCTATTTAAATGTAAAATATTTGAAAAAAACAAACAAACATGGAAACAGGGGAGTCAATCAGTAAATATTTACCCCAACTTGATAGCACTTTCTACTTTGTTTGAAAAGAAAGATGCTAGAGTTAGAGTAGATATCAACATATTTTCAGTCAAGAGGGAACGGAAATGAAAAATGGCTTTAGCGGATATCACTTATAGGATAGAGGGATAGGTACAAGGGTTTACCATATTAATTACACTGAAAAATTGAATTCCATTGAAAAGAGGTTGAGTCTTGCCTGTAGATCACTTCCTCATTAAAACTACCCCAAAGAGAAGCACTTATGAACACAGGACCAATCAATGCTCCCATTTGAAGTAATCTTAATGTGTAGAACTTTGTGATTAAATGGCCATTGCATGGAGAACACAGTGTAGTTCCAGAAGGCAATTGTCTCTTGAAGCACTGATCACTTGAAACTACCCCAACAAATAGCACTTACCAAATACAACAGACAGTCAGTGCCATTGTGAGGGTACCGAGAGTGAGAGTAGTAGTAGCTGCAAATCTTGTCCAAATGATAGCTTGAAACTCTGTAGGAACGGACGAGATCCATGGAGCATGTTGTCTGCTTTTAGGAAGAGCTGGTCTGAGCCATGTGGTTTACCAGCACCCAATATAAGTGTGTCCATGCCCCCTCGGCTGTGCCATGGCCGTTGACACTCTGCATTTCTGTAAAGCCCATCAAGTTTTGATTGCCCAGTTTACATCTTTGGAACGACTCAGCATTTTCCCAGCACGGGTGGACCTTTCACACATTGGAAGCACTTCATGCAAATGCAACACTTATGAACATTTCCCCCTGAATTTAGAAAATAGTCATTCATTTTTAAAGGATAGGCCTACACTCAATACAAAAACAGCAAGTGGCAGACCAAACCTCTAGGTAAAACAGCACCCTCTAATGTTTAAACTGGGTATGCTGAAAGGTTATTGCACTTACACTTACATAGAATTAAGGAAAGCTTCTCTTTGTAATCATCTAAAAGGGGTCTGTAAATGATCTGAATAAAAAACATGAACACAGGGGAGTCGGTCAGCAAATATTTACCCCAACTTGATAGCACTTTCTACTTTGGTTGAAAAGAAACATGCTAAAGTTAGAGTAGATATCAACTGATTTTCAGTCAAGAGGGCAGGTAAATAAAAACAATGGCTGCCCCAGGTTGTTAGCACTAAAAATATACAAGTTGGAAGCAAAGACATTCACCAAGTACAAAAACATAGAGTGGCAGACCAAGCCTCTGGGTAAAACAGCACCCTCCAGTGTTTACACTGGGAATGCTTTTCTCATGATGACAGTGAAAGAACCACATCATGAACAAACACCAACATGACTGTCCTCAAGAGAAGCACTTATTCTTACATAGAATCAGGAATACTTCTCTTTGTAATTATCTAGAGAGGCTATTTAAATGTAAAATATTTGAAAAACAAACAAACAAACATGAAAACAGGGGAGTCAATCAGTAAATATTTACCCCAACTTGATAGCACTTTCTACTTTGTTTGAAAAGAAAGATGCTAGAGTTAGAGTAGATATCAACATATTTTCAGTCAAGAGGGAACGGAAATGAAAAATGGATTTAGCGGATATCACTTATAGGATAGAGGGATAGGTACAAGGGTTTACCATATTAACTACACTGAAAAATGGAATTCCATTGAAAAGAGGTTGAGTCTTGCCTGTAGATCACTTCCTCATTAAAACTACCCCAAAGAGAAGCACTTATGAACACAGGACCAATCAATGCTCCCATTTGAAGTAATCTTAATGTGTAAAACTTTGTGATTAAATGGCCATTGCATGGAGAACACAGTGTAGTTCCAGAAGGCAATTGTCTCTTGAAGCACTGATCACTTGAAACTACCCCAACAAATAGCACTTACCAAATACAACAGAAAGTCAGTGCCATTGTGAGGGTACCGAGAGTGAGAGTAGTAGTAGCTGCAAATCTTGTCCAAATGATAGCTTGAAACTCTGTAGGAACGGACGAGATCCATGGAGCATGTTGTCTGCTTTTAGGAAGAGCTGGTCTGAGCCATGTGGTTTACCAGCACCCAATATAAGTGTGTCCATGCCCCCTCGGCTGTGCCATGGCCGTTGACACTCTGCATTTCTGTAAAGCCCATCAAGTTTTGATTGCCCAGTTTACATCTTTGGAACGACTCAGCATTTTCCCAGCACGGGTGGACCTTTCACACATTGGAAGCACTTCATGCAAATGCAACACTTATGAACATTTCCCCCTGAATTTAGAAAATAGTCATTCATTTTTAAAGGATAGGCCTACACTCAATACAAAAACAGCAAGTGGCAGACCAAACCTCTAGGTAAAACAGCACCCTCTAATGTTTAAACTGGGTATGCTGAAAGGTTATTGCACTTACTCTTACATAGAATTAAGGAAAGCTTCTCTTTGTAATCATCTAAAAGGGGTCTGTAAATGATCTGAATAAAAAACATGAACACAGGGGAGTTGGTCAGCAAATATTTACCCCAACTTGCTAGCACTTTCTACTTTGGTTGAAAAGAAACATGCTAAAGTTAGAGTAGATATCAACTGATTTTCAGTCAAGAGGGCAGGTAAATAAAAACAATGGCTGCCCCAGGTTGTTAGCACTAAAAATATACAAGTTGGAAGCAAAGACATTCACCAAGTACAAAAACATAGAGTGGCAGACCAAGCCTCTGGGTAAAACAGCACCCTCCAGTGTTTACACTGGGAATGCTTTTCTCATGATGACAGTGAAAGAACCACATCATGAACAAACACCAACATGACTGTCCTCAAGAGAAGCACTTATTCTTACATAGAATCAGGAATACTTCTCTTTGTAATTATCTAGAGAGGCTATTTAAATGTAAAATATTTGAAAAAAAAAACAAACAAACATGGAAACAGGGGAGTCAATCAGTAAATATTTACCCCAACTTGATAGCACTTTCTACTTTGTTTGAAAAGAAAGATGCTAGAGTTAGAGTAGATATCAACATATTTTCAGTCAAGAGGGAACGGAAATGAAAAATGGATTTAGCGGATATCACTTATAGGATAGAGGGATAGGTACAAGGGTTTACCATATTAATTACACTGAAAAATGGAATTCCATTGAAAAGAGGTTGAGTCTTGCCTGTAGATCACTTCCTCATTAAAACTACCCCAAAGAGAAGCACTTATGAACACAGGACCAATCAATGCTCCCATTTGAAGTAATCTTAATGTGTATAACTTTGTGATTAAATGGCCATTGCATGGAGAACACAGTGTAGTTCCAGAAGGCAATTGTCTCTTGAAGCACTGATCACTTGAAACTACCCCAACAAATAGCACTTACCAAATACAACAGACAGTCAGTGCCATTGTGAGGGTACCGAGAGTGAGAGTAGTAGTAGCTGCAAATCTTGTCCAAATGATAGCTTGAAACTCTGTAGGAACGGACGAGATCCATGGAGCATGTTGTCTGCTTTTAGGAAGAGCTGGTCTGAGCCATGTGGTTTACCAGCACCCAATATAAGTGTGTCCATGCCCCCTCGGCTGTGCCATGGCCGTTGACACTCTGCATTTCTGTAAAGCCCATCAAGTTTTAGAATCAGGAATACTTCTCTTTGTAATTATCTAGAGAGGCTATTTAAATGTAAAATATTTGAAAAAAAAACAAACAAACATGGAAACAGGGGAGTCAATCAGTAAATATTTACCCCAACTTGATAGCACTTTCTACTTTGTTTGAAAAGAAAGATGCTAGAGTTAGAGTAGATATCAACATATTTTCAGTCAAGAGGGAACGGAAATGAAAAATGGATTTAGCGGACATCACTTATAGGATAGAGGGATAGGTACAAGGGTTTACCATATTAATTACACTGAAAAATGGAATTCCATTGAAAAGAGGTTGAGTCTTGCCTGTAGATCACTTCCTCATTAAAACTACCCCAAAGAGAAGCACTTATGAACACAGGACCAATCAATGCTCCCATTTGAAGTAATCTTAATGTGTAGAACTTTGTGATTAAATGGCCATTGCATGGAGAACACAGTGTAGTTCCAGAAGGCAATTGTCTCTTGAAGCACTGATCACTTGAAACTACCCCAACAAATAGCACTTACCAAATACAACAGACAGTCAGTGCCATTGTGAGGGTACCGAGAGTGAGAGTAGTAGTAGCTGCAAATCTTGTCCAAATGATAGCTTGAAACTCTGTAGGAACGGACGAGATCCATGGAGCATGTTGTCTGCTTTTAGGAAGAGCTGGTCTGAGCCATGTGGTTTACCAGCACCCAATATAAGTGTGTCCATGCCCCCTCGGCTGTGCCATGGCCGTTGACACTCTGCATTTCTGTAAAGCCCATCAAGTTTTGATTGCCCAGTTTACATCTTTGGAACGACTCAGCATTTTCCCAGCACGGGTGGACCTTTCACACATTGGAAGCACTTCATGCAAATGCAACACTTATGAACATTTCCCCCTGAATTTAGAAAATAGTCATTCATTTTTAAAGGATAGGCCTACACTAAATACAAAAACAGCAAGTGGCAGACCAAACCTCTAGGTAAAACAGCACCCTCTAATGTTTAAACTGGGTATGCTGAAAGGTTATTGCACTTACTCTTACATAGAATTAAGGAAAGCTTCTCTTTGTAATCATCTAAAAGGGGTCTGTAAATGATCTGAATAAAAAACATGAACACAGGGGAGTCGGTCAGCAAATATTTACCCCAACTTGATAGCACTTTCTACTTTGGTTGAAAAGAAAAATGCTAAAGTTAGAGTAGATATCAACTGATTTTCAGTCAAGAGGGCAGGTAAATAAAAACAATGGCTGCCCCAGGTTGTTAGCACTAAAAATATACAAGTTGGAAGCAAAGACATTCACCAAGTACAAAAACATAGAGTGGCAGACCAAGCCTCTGGGTAAAACAGCACCCTCCAGTGTTTACACTGGGAATGCTTTTCTCATGATGACAGTGAAAGAACCACATCATGAACAAACACCAACATGACTGTCCTCAAGAGAAGCACTTATTCTTACATAGAATCAGGAATACTTCTCTTTGTAATTATCTAGAGAGGCTATTTAAATGTAAAATATTTGAAAAAAAAACAAACAAACATGGAAACAGGGGAGTCAATCAGTAAATATTTACCCCAACTTGATAGCACTTTCTACTTTGTTTGAAAAGAAAGATGCTAGAGTTATAGAGTAGATATCAACATATTTTCAGTCAAGAGGGAACGGAAATGAAAAATGGATTTAGCGGATATCACTTATAGGATAGAGGGATAGGTACAAGGGTTTACCATATTAACTACACTGAAAAATGGAATTCCATTGAAAAGAGGTTGAGTCTTGCCTGTAGATCACTTCCTCATTAAAACTACCCCAAAGAGAAGCACTTATGAACACAGGACCAATCAATGCTCCCATTTGAAGTAATCTTAATGTGTAGAACTTTGTGATTAAATGGCCATTGCATGGAGAACACAGTGTAGTTCCAGAAGGCAATTGTCTCTTGAAGCACTGATCACTTGAAACTACCCCAACAAATAGCACTTACCAAATACAACAGACAGTCAGTGCCATTGTGAGGGTACCGAGAGTGAGAGTAGTAGTAGCTGCAAATCTTGTCCAAATGATAGCTTGAAACTCTGTAGGAACGGACGAGATCCATGGAGCATGTTGTCTGCTTTTAGGAAGAGCTGGTCTGAGCCATGTGGTTTACCAGCACCCAATATAAGTGTGTCCATGCCCCCTCGGCTGTGCCATGGCCGTTGACACTCTGCATTTCTGTAAAGCCCATCAAGTTTTGATTGCCCAGTTTACATCTTTGGAACGACTCAGCATTTTCCCAGCACGGGTGGACCTTTCACACATTGGAAGCACTTCATGCAAATGCAACACTTATGAACATTTCCCCCTGAATTTAGAAAATAGTCATTCATTTTTAAAGGATAGGCCTACACTAAATACAAAAACAGCAAGTGGCAGACCAAACCTCTAGGTAAAACAGCACCCTCTAATGTTTAAACTGGGTATGCTGAAAGGTTATTGCACTTACTCTTACATAGAATTAAGGAAAGCTTCTCTTTGTAATCATCTAAAAGGGGTCTGTAAATGATCTGAATAAAAAACATGAACACAGGGGAGTCGGTCAGCAAATATTTACCCCAACTTGATAGCACTTTCTACTTTGGTTGAAAAGAAAAATGCTAAAGTTAGAGTAGATATCAACTGATTTTCAGTCAAGAGGGCAGGTAAATAAAAACAATGGCTGCCCCAGGTTGTTAGCACTAAAAATATACAAGTTGGAAGCAAAGACATTCACCAAGTACAAAAACATAGAGTGGCAGACCAAGCCTCTGGGTAAAACAGCACCCTCTAATGTTTAAACTGGGTATGCTGAAAGGTTATTGCACTTACTCTTACATAGAATTAAGGAAAGCTTCTCTTTGTAATAATCTAAAAGGGGTCTGTAAATGATCTGAATAAAAAACATGAACACAGGGGAGTCGGTCAGCAAATATTTACCCCAACTTGATAGCACTTTCTACTTTGGTTGAAAAGAAACATGCTAAAGTTAGAGTAGATATCAACTGATTTTCAGTCAAGAGGGCAGGTAAATAAAAACAATGGCTGCCCCAGGTTGTTAGCACTAAAAATATACAAGTTGGAAGCAGAGACATTCACCAAGTACAAAAACATAGAGTGGCAGACCAAGCCTCTGGGTAAAACAGCACCCTCCAGTGTTTACACTGGGAATGCTTTTCTCATGATGACAGTGAAAGAACCACTTAACAATATGGCGCCGCCGTGCTCGGTCGCCGTTCAGGTCGCTCCGCTAAGACTTTGCTTTTATTTATTATTCTACTCTCTTTTACTCTCTATTTTTTCCAACGGATCATCTGCTTTGATCTGTTACGACAGCAAAACACTTCTGGAAATTGGTTACCGCTACACTGACCTGTTTCAGGACACTTTCTCCAATCTTCCATCTGAGATTCGCCGGGACGCCGAGTTGAACAATGGCCACTCGAGTCGACGGCGAAGATTCAAAAAACACCGCGGGAAACGCGCTGGGATCCGCAACAGACTGAGAAAAAGAGCATTCAGTCCTCCTCTCCCGAGCATTTTGCTCGCAAATGTCCAATCCTTGGAGAATAAGATGGACGATCTTAGAGCCAGGATAAGTTTTCAACGGGACATGAGAGACTGCAACATCTATTGTCTGTCCGAAACATGGCTCACGCCAGCGGTCCCGGATACAGCCGTGACGCCGTCCGAGAACTTCTCTGTTTTTCGGATGGACAGAACAGCCGAGGCCGGGAAATCTAAAGGCGGTGGAGTGTGTTTCATGATAAACAAGGAATGGTGCGATCCTAGGAACATCTCCATTCTTTCGCGATCCTGCTCGCCTCACTTGGAACATTTAACTCTCATGTGCCGGCCTTTCTACCTGCCGAGGGAGTTTTCCTCGGTCATCTCCACTGCCGTTTATATTCCACCACAAGCAGACACGGGGCTGGCTTTATCTGCCCTCCATGATGTGACCAGCGGCTTCATAAACAAACACCCCGACGCTGCTTTCATCGTCGCGGGTGATTTTAACAAAGCAAACCTAAAGAAAGTATTGCCAAACTTTCACCAGCATGTCTCCTGTCCCACACGAGGAGCAAACACACTGGATCATTGCTACTCTCCGTTTAAGAACGCCTACAAAGCTCGTTCACAGCCAGCTTTTGGCAAATCGGACCATGCCGCCATTTTCCTCACACCGGAATATAAACAAAGGCTCGTTCAAGAGCCCCCGGTGAGGAGGGAAGTCAAACGCTGGTCATCCCATTCAGAGATCACGCTACAGGCAGCTCTTGATGACGTCGACTGGGACATGTTCCGCGCGAGTTCTGAGGACGTCAGCGAGTTCACAGAAGTGGCGCTCTGCTTTATTAACACACTGACAGAGCAAGCCACACAAACAATAACTATAACGTCCTTCCCTAATCAGAAACCGTGGGTGGACAGTTCAATTCGCACTGCAGTAAACTCGCGCACCACCGCTTACAATGCCGGTCTCCTAACGGGGGATATGAGGGAGTACAAAGCTTCATGTTACGCCCTCCGGCGCGCCGTTAAAGCCGCAAAACTCCGCTATAAAGACCGAGTGGAATCTCATTTCCAACTCAACGACTCCCGGCGGATGTGGCAGGGACTGAGAACCATCTGTGCTTTTGGAACTAAATCCTCTGCAGAGGTGAGAGCTGATCCGTTGCTGGTGAACGAGTTAAACTCTTTCTACGCTCGCTTTGATGGTAATCGCGGCAGCGCGACTCCGGCGAGTGACGCGTCAGAGAGAGTCCCTCAGAGCAGCAACGGTCACGTGATCTCTGTCTCGGAGGACGAGGTTCGGAGGGCACTCAAACGTGTGGATGTCAGGAAAGCTGCTGGGCCGGATGGTATTTCAGGTCGTGTTCTGCGGTCCTGTGCTGATCAGCTCGCAGGGCTCTTTACATCCATATTCAACGAGTCCCTTGCTACATCTGTTGTCCCCACCTCCTTCAAACGATCCTCCATCATCCCTGTACCTAAGATCAGTAAACCCTCTTGCCTAAATGACTATCGTCCAGTGGCTCTCACATCTTTAGTCATGAAGGTCTTTGAGAGACTCATTAAAAACAACATTTGCTCCTCCATTCCTGACACTTTGGACCCTCTTCAGTTTGCCTATCGTCCCAATAGATCGACTGAAGATGCCATTTCTCACGTCCTTCACTCCTGCCTCACTCACATCGACAGCAAAAGTGGGAACTATGTCAGGCTGCTATTTATTGACTATAGCTCAGCCTTTAACACCATAGTTCCCATTAAGCTAACACACAAACTCCTGGATCTAGGCCTGAATTCTTCTCTCTGCCTCTGGATTGAAGATTTCCTCACTGGCAGACCCCAGGCGGTGAGAGTAGGCCAGTTCACCTCCACCTCCATCACCCTGAGTGTTGGAGCTCCACAGGGCTGTGTGCTGAGTCCCCTGCTCTACTCTCTCTACACCCATGACTGTTTGTCCACACACAGCTCCACCTCTATCATCAAGTTTGCTGATGATACTGTTGTCCTGGGTCTCATCTCCAACAACAATGAGACGGCATACTTGGACGAAGTGGAGCAACTGACATCATGGTGCCAGGACAACTGTCTCTCTCTGAATGTTAACAAGACCAAAGAACTGATTGTGGACTTCAGGAAGAGACAGCATCGGTCATACTCCCCTCTCATGATCAGCGGGACACCGGTAGAGAGAGTGAGCAGCTTCAAATACCTGGGTGTGAACATCTCCGAGGATCTGACCTGGACTACACACATCCAGACACAGGTGAAAAAAGCCAGGCAAAGACTGTACCACCTGCGCCAGCTGAGGAAATTCAGGGTTTCACCAGCCATCCTGAAAACTTTCTATCGAGGGGCGATAGAAAGTGTCCTGACTCAGTGCATCACAGCGTGGTACGGGAACAGCACCAGTCACGACTGCAAAGCCCTGCAAAGAGTGGTGCGCTTATCCGAGCGCATCTCAGGCTCAGCTCTCCCGTCTCTGCAGGACATCTACACCAAACGCTGCAGAGGTAGAGCTACTAAAATCATCAGAGACATTAATCACCCTGCAAACTCTCACTTCACCCTACTGCCATCTGGTAAGCGCTTCCGTAGCCTGATGGCAAAGACTGAAAGACTCAGGAGGAGTTTCTTCCCCCAGGCCATCAGACTCCTGAACTCAGTCGCGTGACTTCACTTCACCCCGCACACGCATAAACATACAGTTTTTTAACATTAACATCCACATACTGCAATTGCACTGCACTTTACGTTCCTATTGTTACTGCGTAACAACCTGTAATAAACCTTGCACATTATACTTCTTTATATATACATATTATATATTTTATGTTAACCACTTATTTTTAAGTCTACAGTTTATCTCACTTATCATATCCACATATTTTTTATATTTTTTTTTTATCTTATTTCCTATTTTTATCTTTTACTTGATTTATTTATAATTCTACTTATGTTAATACTTTTTATTCTAATTTTATTCTATTTCTATTTAATTTCTTGTAACTGTTATTTGCACTGTCCATGGAGCGGACCTGTTTACATTTCACTGCCAGTTGTATATTGTGTATATAACTGTGTATGTGACAAATAAAACTCTTGAATCTTGAATCTTGAATCTTGAATCTCATGAACAAACACCAACATGACTGTCCTCAAGAGAAGCACTTATTCTTACATAGAATCAGGAATACTTCTCTTTGTAATTATCTAGAGAGGCTATTTAAATGTAAAATATTTGAAAAAAACAAACAAACATGGAAACAGGGGAGTCAATCAGTAAATATTTACCCCAACTTGATAGCACTTTCTACTTTGTTTGAAAAGAAAGATGCTAGAGTTAGAGTAGATATCAACATATTTTCAGTCAAGAGGGAACGGAAATGAAAAATGGCTTTAGCGGATATCACTTATAGGATAGAGGGATAGGTACAAGGGTTTACCATATTAATTACACTGAAAAATTGAATTCCATTGAAAAGAGGTTGAGTCTTGCCTGTAGATCACTTCCTCATTAAAACTACCCCAAAGAGAAGCACTTATGAACACAGGACCAATCAATGCTCCCATTTGAAGTAATCTTAATGTGTAGAACTTTGTGATTAAATGGCCATTGCATGGAGAACACAGTGTAGTTCCAGAAGGCAATTGTCTCTTGAAGCACTGATCACTTGAAACTACCCCAACAAATAGCACTTACCAAATACAACAGACAGTCAGTGCCATTGTGAGGGTACCGAGAGTGAGAGTAGTAGTAGCTGCAAATCTTGTCCAAATGATAGCTTGAAACTCTGTAGGAACGGACGAGATCCATGGAGCATGTTGTCTGCTTTTAGGAAGAGCTGGTCTGAGCCATGTGGTTTACCAGCACCCAATATAAGTGTGTCCATGCCCCCTCGGCTGTGCCATGGCCGTTGACACTCTGCATTTCTGTAAAGCCCATCAAGTTTTGATTGCCCAGTTTACATCTTTGGAACGACTCAGCATTTTCCCAGCACGGGTGGACCTTTCACACATTGGAAGCACTTCATGCAAATGCAACACTTATGAACATTTCCCCCTGAATTTAGAAAATAGTCATTCATTTTTAAAGGATAGGCCTACACTCAATACAAAAACAGCAAGTGGCAGACCAAACCTCTAGGTAAAACAGCACCCTCTAATGTTTAAACTGGGTATGCTGAAAGGTTATTGCACTTACTCTTACATAGAATTAAGGAAAGCTTCTCTTTGTAATCATCTAAAAGGGGTCTGTAAATGATCTGAATAAAAAACATGAACACAGGGGAGTCGGTCAGCAAATATTTACCCCAACTTGATAGCACTTTCTACTTTGGTTGAAAAGAAACATGCTAAAGTGAGAGTAGATATCAACTGATTTTCAGTCAAGAGGGCAGGTAAATAAAAACAATGGCTGCCCCAGGTTGTTAGCACTAAAAATATACAAGTTGGAAGCAAAGACATTCACCAAGTACAAAAACATAGAGTGGCAGACCAAGCCTCTGGGTAAAACAGCACCCTCCAGTGTTTACACTGGGAATGCTTTTCTCATGATGACAGTGAAAGAACCACATCATGAACAAACACCAACTGTCCTCAAGAGAAGCACTTATTCTTACATAGAATCAGGAATACTTCTCTTTGTAATTATCTAGAGAGGCTATTTAAATGTAAAATATTTGAAAAAAAAACAGCACCCTCCAGTGTTTACACTGGGAATGCTTTTCTCATGATGACAGTGAAAGAACCACATCATGAACAAACACCAACTGTCCTCAAGAGAAGCACTTATTCTTACATAGAATCAGGAATACTTCTCTTTGTAATTATCTAGAGAGGCTATTTAAATGTAAAATATTTGAAAAAAAACAAACAAACATGGAAACAGGGGAGTCAATCATTAAATATTTACCCCAACTTGATAGCACTTTCTACTTTGTTTGAAAAGAAAGATGCTAGAGTTAGAGTAGATATCAACATATTTTCAGTCAAGAGGGAACGGAAATGAAAAATGGATTTAGCGGATATCACTTATAGGATAGAGGGATAGGTACAAGGGTTTACCATATTAACTACACTGAAAAATGGAATTCCATTGAAAAGAGGTTGAGTCTTGCCTGTAGATCACTTCCTCATTAAAACTACCCCAAAGAGAAGCACTTATGAACACAGGACCAATCAATGCTCCCATTTGAAGTAATCTTAATGTGTAGAACTTTGTGATTAAATGGCCATTGCATGGAGAACACAGTGTAGTTCCAGAAGGCAATTGTCTCTTGAAGCACTGATCACTTGAAACTACCCCAACAAATAGCACTTACCAAATACAACAGACAGTCAGTGCCATTGTGAGGGTACCGAGAGTGAGAGTAGTAGTAGCTGCAAATCTTGTCCAAATGATAGCTTGAAACTCTGTAGGAACGGACGAGATCCATGGAGCATGTTGTCTGCTTTTAGGAAGAGCTGGTCTGAGCCATGTGGTTTACCAGCACCCAATATAAGTGTGTCCATGCCCCCTCGGCTGTGCCATGGCCGTTGACACTCTGCATTTCTGTAAAGCCCATCAAGTTTTGATTGCCCAGTTTACATCTTTGGAACGACTCAGCATTTTCCCAGCACGGGTGGACCTTTCACACATTGGAAGCACTTCATGCAAATGCAACACTTATGAACATTTCCCCCTGAATTTAGAAAATAGTCATTCATTTTTAAAGGATAGGCCTACACTCAATACAAAAACAGCAAGTGGCAGACCAAACCTCTAGGTAAAACAGCACCCTCTAATGTTTAAACTGGGTATGCTGAAAGGTTATTGCACTTACTCTTACATAGAATTAAGGAAAGCTTCTCTTTGTAATCATCTAAAAGGGGTCTGTAAATGATCTGAATAAAAAACATGAACACAGGGGAGTTGGTCAGCAAATATTTACCCCAACTTGCTAGCACTTTCTACTTTGGTTGAAAAGAAACATGCTAAAGTTAGAGTAGATATCAACTGATTTTCAGTCAAGAGGGCAGGTAAATAAAAACAATGGCTGCCCCAGGTTGTTAGCACTAAAAATATACAAGTTGGAAGCAAAGACATTCACCAAGTACAAAAACATAGAGTGGCAGACCAAGCCTCTGGGTAAAACAGCACCCTCCAGTGTTTACACTGGGAATGCTTTTCTCATGATGACAGTGAAAGAACCACATCATGAACAAACACCAACATGACTGTCCTCAAGAGAAGCACTTATTCTTACATAGAATCAGGAATACTTCTCTTTGTAATTATCTAGAGAGGCTATTTAAATGTAAAATATTTGAAAAAAAAAACAAACAAACATGGAAACAGGGGAGTCAATCAGTAAATATTTACCCCAACTTGATAGCACTTTCTACTTTGTTTGAAAAGAAAGATGCTAGAGTTAGAGTAGATATCAACATATTTTCAGTCAAGAGGGAACGGAAATGAAAAATGGATTTAGCGGATATCACTTATAGGATAGAGGGATAGGTACAAGGGTTTACCATATTAATTACACTGAAAAATGGAATTCCATTGAAAAGAGGTTGAGTCTTGCCTGTAGATCACTTCCTCATTAAAACTACCCCAAAGAGAAGCACTTATGAACACAGGACCAATCAATGCTCCCATTTGAAGTAATCTTAATGTGTATAACTTTGTGATTAAATGGCCATTGCATGGAGAACACAGTGTAGTTCCAGAAGGCAATTGTCTCTTGAAGCACTGATCACTTGAAACTACCCCAACAAATAGCACTTACCAAATACAACAGACAGTCAGTGCCATTGTGAGGGTACCGAGAGTGAGAGTAGTAGTAGCTGCAAATCTTGTCCAAATGATAGCTTGAAACTCTGTAGGAACGGACGAGATCCATGGAGCATGTTGTCTGCTTTTAGGAAGAGCTGGTCTGAGCCATGTGGTTTACCAGCACCCAATATAAGTGTGTCCATGCCCCCTCGGCTGTGCCATGGCCGTTGACACTCTGCATTTCTGTAAAGCCCATCAAGTTTTAGAATCAGGAATACTTCTCTTTGTAATTATCTAGAGAGGCTATTTAAATGTAAAATATTTGAAAAAAAAAACAAACAAACATGGAAACAGGGGAGTCAATCAGTAAATATTTACCCCAACTTGATAGCACTTTCTACTTTGTTTGAAAAGAAAGATGCTAGAGTTAGAGTAGATATCAACATATTTTCAGTCAAGAGGGAACGGAAATGAAAAATGGATTTAGCGGACATCACTTATAGGATAGAGGGATAGGTACAAGGGTTTACCATATTAATTACACTGAAAAATGGAATTCCATTGAAAAGAGGTTGAGTCTTGCCTGTAGATCACTTCCTCATTAAAACTACCCCAAAGAGAAGCACTTATGAACACAGGACCAATCAATGCTCCCATTTGAAGTAATCTTAATGTGTAGAACTTTGTGATTAAATGGCCATTGCATGGAGAACACAGTGTAGTTCCAGAAGGCAATTGTCTCTTGAAGCACTGATCACTTGAAACTACCCCAACAAATAGCACTTACCAAATACAACAGACAGTCAGTGCCATTGTGAGGGTACCGAGAGTGAGAGTAGTAGTAGCTGCAAATCTTGTCCAAATGATAGCTTGAAACTCTGTAGGAACGGACGAGATCCATGGAGCATGTTGTCTGCTTTTAGGAAGAGCTGGTCTGAGCCATGTGGTTTACCAGCACCCAATATAAGTGTGTCCATGCCCCCTCGGCTGTGCCATGGCCGTTGACACTCTGCATTTCTGTAAAGCCCATCAAGTTTTGATTGCCCAGTTTACATCTTTGGAACGACTCAGCATTTTCCCAGCACGGGTGGACCTTTCACACATTGGAAGCACTTCATGCAAATGCAACACTTATGAACATTTCCCCCTGAATTTAGAAAATAGTCATTCATTTTTAAAGGATAGGCTCAATACAAAAACAGCAAGTGGCAGACCAAACCTCTAGGTAAAACAGCACCCTCTAATGTTTAAACTGGGTATGGTGAAAGGTTATTGCACTTACTCTTACATAGAATTAAGGAAAGCTTCTCTTTGTAATCATCTAAAAGGGGTCTGTAAATGATCTGAATAAAAAACATGAACACAGGGGAGTCGGTCAGCAAATATTTACCCCAACTTGATAGCACTTTCTACTTTGGTTGAAAAGAAACATGCTAAAGTTAGAGTAGATATCAACTGATTTTCAGTCAAGAGGGCAGGTAAATAAAAACAATGGCTGCCCCAGGTTGTTAGCACTAAAAATATACAAGTTGGAAGCAAAGACATTCACCAAGTACAAAAACATAGAGTGGCAGACCAAGCCTCTGGGTAAAACAGCACCCTCCAGTGTTTACACTGGGAATGCTTTTCTCATGATGACAGTGAAAGAACCACATCATGAACAAACACCAACATGACTGTCCTCAAGAGAAGCACTTATTCTTACATAGAATCAGGAATACTTCTCTTTGTAATTATCTAGAGAGGCTATTTAAATGTAAAATATTTGAAAAAAAAACAAACAAACATGGAAACAGGGGAGTCAATCAGTAAATATTTACCCCAACTTGATAGCACTTTCTACTTTGTTTGAAAAGAAAGATGCTAGAGTTATAGAGTAGATATCAACATATTTTCAGTCAAGAGGGAACGGAAATGAAAAATGGATTTAGCGGATATCACTTATAGGATAGAGGGATAGGTACAAGGGTTTACCATATTAACTACACTGAAAAATGGAATTCCATTGAAAAGAGGTTGAGTCTTGCCTGTAGATCACTTCCTCATTAAAACTACCCCAAAGAGAAGCACTTATGAACACAGGACCAATCAATGCTCCCATTTGAAGTAATCTTAATGTGTAGAACTTTGTGATTAAATGGCCATTGCATGGAGAACACAGTGTAGTTCCAGAAGGCAATTGTCTCTTGAAGCACTGATCACTTGAAACTACCCCAACAAATAGCACTTACCAAATACAACAGACAGTCAGTGCCATTGTGAGGGTACCGAGAGTGAGAGTAGTAGTAGCTGCAAATCTTGTCCAAATGATAGCTTGAAACTCTGTAGGAACGGACGAGATCCATGGAGCATGTTGTCTGCTTTTAGGAAGAGCTGGTCTGAGCCATGTGGTTTACCAGCACCCAATATAAGTGTGTCCATGCCCCCTCGGCTGTGCCATGGCCGTTGACACTCTGCATTTCTGTAAAGCCCATCAAGTTTTGATTGCCCAGTTTACATCTTTGGAACGACTCAGCATTTTCCCAGCACGGGTGGACCTTTCACACATTGGAAGCACTTCATGCAAATGCAACACTTATGAACATTTCCCCCTGAATTTAGAAAATAGTCATTCATTTTTAAAGGATAGGCCTACACTAAATACAAAAACAGCAAGTGGCAGACCAAACCTCTAGGTAAAACAGCACCCTCTAATGTTTAAACTGGGTATGCTGAAAGGTTATTGCACTTACTCTTACATAGAATTAAGGAAAGCTTCTCTTTGTAATCATCTAAAAGGGGTCTGTAAATGATCTGAATAAAAAACATGAACACAGGGGAGTCGGTCAGCAAATATTTACCCCAACTTGATAGCACTTTCTACTTTGGTTGAAAAGAAAAATGCTAAAGTTAGAGTAGATATCAACTGATTTTCAGTCAAGAGGGCAGGTAAATAAAAACAATGGCTGCCCCAGGTTGTTAGCACTAAAAATATACAAGTTGGAAGCAAAGACATTCACCAAGTACAAAAACATAGAGTGGCAGACCAAGCCTCTGGGTAAAACAGCACCCTCTAATGTTTAAACTGGGTATGCTGAAAGGTTATTGCACTTACTCTTACATAGAATTAAGGAAAGCTTCTCTTTGTAATAATCTAAAAGGGGTCTGTAAATGATCTGAATAAAAAACATGAACACAGGGGAGTCGGTCAGCAAATATTTACCCCAACTTGATAGCACTTTCTACTTTGGTTGAAAAGAAACATGCTAAAGTTAGAGTAGATATCAACTGATTTTCAGTCAAGAGGGCAGGTAAATAAAAACAATGGCTGCCCCAGGTTGTTAGCACTAAAAATATACAAGTTGGAAGCAGAGACATTCACCAAGTACAAAAACATAGAGTGGCAGACCAAGCCTCTGGGTAAAACAGCACCCTCCAGTGTTTACACTGGGAATGCTTTTCTCATGATGACAGTGAAAGAACCACTTAACAAGATGGCGCCGCCGTGCTCGGTCGCCGTTCAGGTCGCTCCGCTAAGACTTTGCTTTTATTTATTATTCTACTCTCTTTTACTCTCTATTTTTTCCAACGGATCATCTGCTTTGATCTGTTACGACAGCAAAACACTTCTGGAAATTGGTTACCGCTACACTGACCTGTTTCAGGACACTTTCTCCAATCTTCCATCTGAGATTCGCCGGGACGCCGAGTTGAACAATGGCCACTCGAGTCGACGGCGAAGATTCAAAAAACACCGCGGGAAACGCGCTGGGATCCGCAACAGACTGAGAAAAAGAGCATTCAGTCCTCCTCTCCCGAGCATTTTGCTCGCAAATGTCCAATCCTTGGAGAATAAGATGGACGATCTTAGAGCCAGGATAAGTTTTCAACGGGACATGAGAGACTGCAACATCTATTGTCTGTCCGAAACATGGCTCACGCCAGCGGTCCCGGATACAGCCGTGACGCCGTCCGAGAACTTCTCTGTTTTTCGGATGGACAGAACAGCCGAGGCCGGGAAATCTAAAGGCGGTGGAGTGTGTTTCATGATAAACAAGGAATGGTGCGATCCTAGGAACATCTCCATTCTTTCGCGATCCTGCTCGCCTCACTTGGAACATTTAACTCTCATGTGCCGGCCTTTCTACCTGCCGAGGGAGTTTTCCTCGGTCATCTCCACTGCCGTTTATATTCCACCACAAGCAGACACTGGGCTGGCTTTATCTGCCCTCCATGATGTGACCAGCGGCTTCATAAACAAACACCCCGACGCTGCTTTCATCGTCGCGGGTGATTTTAACAAAGCAAACCTAAAGAAAGTATTGCCAAACTTTCACCAGCATGTCTCCTGTCCCACACGAGGAGCAAACACACTGGATCATTGCTACTCTCCGTTTAAGAACGCCTACAAAGCTCGTTCACAGCCAGCTTTTGGCAAATCGGACCATGCCGCCATTTTCCTCACACCGGAATATAAACAAAGGCTCGTTCAAGAGCCCCCGGTGAGGAGGGAAGTCAAACGCTGGTCATCCCATTCAGAGATCACGCTACAGGCAGCTCTTGATGACGTCGACTGGGACATGTTCCGCGCGAGTTCTGAGGACGTCAGCGAGTTCACAGAAGTGGCGCTCTGCTTTATTAACACACTGACAGAGCAAGCCACACAAACAATAACTATAACGTCCTTCCCTAATCAGAAACCGTGGGTGGACAGTTCAATTCGCACTGCAGTAAACTCGCGCACCACCGCTTACAATGCCGGTCTCCTAACGGGGGATATGAGGGAGTACAAAGCTTCATGTTACGCCCTCCGGCGCGCCGTTAAAGCCGCAAAACTCCGCTATAAAGACCGAGTGGAATCTCATTTCCAACTCAACGACTCCCGGCGGATGTGGCAGGGACTGAGAACCATCTGTGCTTTTGGAACTAAATCCTCTGCAGAGGTGAGAGCTGATCCGTTGCTGGTGAACGAGTTAAACTCTTTCTACGCTCGCTTTGATGGTAATCGCGGCAGCGCGACTCCGGCGAGTGACGCGTCAGAGAGAGTCCCTCAGAGCAGCAACGGTCACGTGATCTCTGTCTCGGAGGACGAGGTTCGGAGGGCACTCAAACGTGTGGATGTCAGGAAAGCTGCTGGGCCGGATGGTATTTCAGGTCGTGTTCTGCGGTCCTGTGCTGATCAGCTCGCAGGGCTCTTTACATCCATATTCAACGAGTCCCTTGCTACATCTGTTGTCCCCACCTCCTTCAAACGATCCTCCATCATCCCTGTACCTAAGATCAGTAAACCCTCTTGCCTAAATGACTATCGTCCAGTGGCTCTCACATCTTTAGTCATGAAGGTCTTTGAGAGACTCATTAAAAACAACATTTGCTCCTCCATTCCTGACACTTTGGACCCTCTTCAGTTTGCCTATCGTCCCAATAGATCGACTGAAGATGCCATTTCTCACGTCCTTCACTCCTGCCTCACTCACATCGACAGCAAAAGTGGGAACTATGTCAGGCTGCTATTTATTGACTATAGCTCAGCCTTTAACACCATAGTTCCCATTAAGCTAACACACAAACTCCTGGATCTAGGCCTGAATTCTTCTCTCTGCCTCTGGATTGAAGATTTCCTCACTGGCAGACCCCAGGCGGTGAGAGTAGGCCAGTTCACCTCCACCTCCATCACCCTGAGTGTTGGAGCTCCACAGGGCTGTGTGCTGAGTCCCCTGCTCTACTCTCTCTACACCCATGACTGTTTGTCCACACACAGCTCCACCTCTATCATCAAGTTTGCTGATGATACTGTTGTCCTGGGTCTCATCTCCAACAACAATGAGACGGCATACTTGGACGAAGTGGAGCAACTGACATCATGGTGCCAGGACAACTGTCTCTCTCTGAATGTTAACAAGACCAAAGAACTGATTGTGGACTTCAGGAAGAGACAGCATCGGTCATACTCCCCTCTCATGATCAGCGGGACACCGGTAGAGAGAGTGAGCAGCTTCAAATACCTGGGTGTGAACATCTCCGAGGATCTGACCTGGACTACACACATCCAGACACAGGTGAAAAAAGCCAGGCAAAGACTGTACCACCTGCGCCAGCTGAGGAAATTCAGGGTTTCACCAGCCATCCTGAAAACTTTCTATCGAGGGGCGATAGAAAGTGTCCTGACTCAGTGCATCACAGCGTGGTACGGGAACAGCACCAGTCACGACTGCAAAGCCCTGCAAAGAGTGGTGCGCTTATCCGAGCGCATCTCAGGCTCAGCTCTCCCGTCTCTGCAGGACATCTACACCAAACGCTGCAGAGGTAGAGCTACTAAAATCATCAGAGACATTAATCACCCTGCAAACTCTCACTTCACCCTACTGCCATCTGGTAAGCGCTTCCGTAGCCTGATGGCAAAGACTGAAAGACTCAGGAGGAGTTTCTTCCCCCAGGCCATCAGACTCCTGAACTCAGTCGCGTGACTTCACTTCACCCCGCACACGCATAAACATACAGTTTTTTAACATTAACATCCACATACTGCAATTGCACTGCACTTTACGTTCCTATTGTTACTGCGTAACAACCTGTAATAAACCTTGCACATTATACTTCTTTATATATACATATTATATATTTTATGTTAACCACTTATTTTTAAGTCTACAGTTTATCTCACTTATCATATCCACATATTTTTTATATATTTTTTTAATCTTATTTCCTATTTTTATCTTTTACTTGATTTATTTATAATTCTACTTATGTTAATACTTTTTATTCTAATTTTATTCTATTTCTATTTAATTTCTTGTAACTGTTATTTGCACTGTCCATGGAGCGGACCTGTTTACATTTCACTGCCAGTTGTATATTGTGTATATAACTGTGTATGTGACAAATAAAACTCTTGAATCTTGAATCTTGAATCTTGAATCTCATGAACAAACACCAACATGACTGTCCTCAAGAGAAGCACTTATTCTTACATAGAATCAGGAATACTTCTCTTTGTAATTATCTAGAGAGGCTATTTAAATGTAAAATATTTGAAAAAAACAAACAAACATGGAAACAGGGGAGTCAATCAGTAAATATTTACCCCAACTTGATAGCACTTTCTACTTTGTTTGAAAAGAAAGATGCTAGAGTTAGAGTAGATATCAACATATTTTCAGTCAAGAGGGAACGGAAATGAAAAATGGCTTTAGCGGATATCACTTATAGGATAGAGGGATAGGTACAAGGGTTTACCATATTAATTACACTGAAAAATTGAATTCCATTGAAAAGAGGTTGAGTCTTGCCTGTAGATCACTTCCTCATTAAAACTACCCCAAAGAGAAGCACTTATGAACACAGGACCAATCAATGCTCCCATTTGAAGTAATCTTAATGTGTAGAACTTTGTGATTAAATGGCCATTGCATGGAGAACACAGTGTAGTTCCAGAAGGCAATTGTCTCTTGAAGCACTGATCACTTGAAACTACCCCAACAAATAGCACTTACCAAATACAACAGACAGTCAGTGCCATTGTGAGGGTACCGAGAGTGAGAGTAGTAGTAGCTGCAAATCTTGTCCAAATGATAGCTTGAAACTCTGTAGGAACGGACGAGATCCATGGAGCATGTTGTCTGCTTTTAGGAAGAGCTGGTCTGAGCCATGTGGTTTACCAGCACCCAATATAAGTGTGTCCATGCCCCCTCGGCTGTGCCATGGCCGTTGACACTCTGCATTTCTGTAAAGCCCATCAAGTTTTGATTGCCCAGTTTACATCTTTGGAACGACTCAGCATTTTCCCAGCACGGGTGGACCTTTCACACATTGGAAGCACTTCATGCAAATGCAACACTTATGAACATTTCCCCCTGAATTTAGAAAATAGTCATTCATTTTTAAAGGATAGGCCTACACTCAATACAAAAACAGCAAGTGGCAGACCAAACCTCTAGGTAAAACAGCACCCTCTAATGTTTAAACTGGGTATGCTGAAAGGTTATTGCACTTACTCTTACATAGAATTAAGGAAAGCTTCTCTTTGTAATCATCTAAAAGGGGTCTGTAAATGATCTGAATAAAAAACATGAACACAGGGGAGTCGGTCAGCAAATATTTACCCCAACTTGATAGCACTTTCTACTTTGGTTGAAAAGAAACATGCTAAAGTGAGAGTAGATATCAACTGATTTTCAGTCAAGAGGGCAGGTAAATAAAAACAATGGCTGCCCCAGGTTGTTAGCACTAAAAATATACAAGTTGGAAGCAAAGACATTCACCAAGTACAAAAACATAGAGTGGCAGACCAAGCCTCTGGGTAAAACAGCACCCTCCAGTGTTTACACTGGGAATGCTTTTCTCATGATGACAGTGAAAGAACCACATCATGAACAAACACCAACTGTCCTCAAGAGAAGCACTTATTCTTACATAGAATCAGGAATACTTCTCTTTGTAATTATCTAGAGAGGCTATTTAAATGTAAAATATTTGAAAAAAAAACAGCACCCTCCAGTGTTTACACTGGGAATGCTTTTCTCATGATGACAGTGAAAGAACCACATCATGAACAAACACCAACTGTCCTCAAGAGAAGCACTTATTCTTACATAGAATCAGGAATACTTCTCTTTGTAATTATCTAGAGAGGCTATTTAAATGTAAAATATTTGAAAAAAAACAAACAAACATGGAAACAGGGGAGTCAATCAGTAAATATTTACCCCAACTTGATAGCACTTTCTACTTTGTTTGAAAAGAAAGATGCTAGAGTTAGAGTAGATATCAACATATTTTCAGTCAAGAGGGAACGGAAATGAAAAATGGATTTAGCGGATATCACTTATAGGATAGAGGGATAGGTACAAGGGTTTACCATATTAACTACACTGAAAAATGGAATTCCATTGAAAAGAGGTTGAGTCTTGCCTGTAGATCACTTCCTCATTAAAACTACCCCAAAGAGAAGCACTTATGAACACAGGACCAATCAATGCTCCCATTTGAAGTAATCTTAATGTGTAGAACTTTGTGATTAAATGGCCATTGCATGGAGAACACAGTGTAGTTCCAGAAGGCAATTGTCTCTTGAAGCACTGATCACTTGAAACTACCCCAACAAATAGCACTTACCAAATACAACAGACAGTCAGTGCCATTGTGAGGGTACCGAGAGTGAGAGTAGTAGTAGCTGCAAATCTTGTCCAAATGATAGCTTGAAACTCTGTAGGAACGGACGAGATCCATGGAGCATGTTGTCTGCTTTTAGGAAGAGCTGGTCTGAGCCATGTGGTTTACCAGCACCCAATATAAGTGTGTCCATGCCCCCTCGGCTGTGCCATGGCCGTTGACACTCTGCATTTCTGTAAAGCCCATCAAGTTTTGATTGCCCAGTTTACATCTTTGGAACGACTCAGCATTTTCCCAGCACGGGTGGACCTTTCACACATTGGAAGCACTTCATGCAAATGCAACACTTATGAACATTTCCCCCTGAATTTAGAAAATAGTCATTCATTTTTAAAGGATAGGCCTACACTCAATACAAAAACAGCAAGTGGCAGACCAAACCTCTAGGTAAAACAGCACCCTCTAATGTTTAAACTGGGTATGGTGAAAGGTTATTGCACTTACTCTTACATAGAATTAAGGAAAGCTTCTCTTTGTAATCATCTAAAAGGGGTCTGTAAATGATCTGAATAAAAAACATGAACACAGGGGAGTCGGTCAGCAAATATTTACCCCAACTTGATAGCACTTTCTACTTTGGTTGAAAAGAAACATGCTAAAGTTAGAGTAGATGTCAACTGATTTTCAGTCAAGAGGGCAGGTAAATAAAAACAATGGCTGCCCCAGGTTGTTAGCACTAAAAATATACAAGTTGGAAGCAAAGACATTCACCAAGTACAAAAACATAGAGTGGCAGACCAAGCCTCTGGGTAAAACAGCACCCTCCAGTGTTTACACTGGGAATGCTTTTCTCATGATGACAGTGAAAGAACCACATCATGAACAAACACCAACATGACTGTCCTCAAGAGAAGCACTTATTCTTACATAGAATCAGGAATACTTCTCTTTGTAATTATCTAGAGAGGCTATTTAAATGTAAAATATTTGAAAAAAAAACAAACAAACATGGAAACAGGGGAGTCAATCAGTAAATATTTACCCCAACTTGATAGCACTTTCTACTTTGTTTGAAAAGAAAGATGCTAGAGTTATAGAGTAGATATCAACATATTTTCAGTCAAGAGGGAACGGAAATGAAAAATGGATTTAGCGGATATCACTTATAGGATAGAGGGATAGGTACAAGGGTTTACCATATTAACTACACTGAAAAATGGAATTCCATTGAAAAGAGGTTGAGTCTTGCCTGTAGATCACTTCCTCATTAAAACTACCCCAAAGAGAAGCACTTATGAACACAGGACCAATCAATGCTCCCATTTGAAGTAATCTTAATGTGTAGAACTTTGTGATTAAATGGCCATTGCATGGAGAACACAGTGTAGTTCCAGAAGGCAATTGTCTCTTGAAGCACTGATCACTTGAAACTACCCCAACAAATAGCACTTACCAAATACAACAGACAGTCAGTGCCATTGTGAGGGTACCGAGAGTGAGAGTAGTAGTAGCTGCAAATCTTGTCCAAATGATAGCTTGAAACTCTGTAGGAACGGACGAGATCCATGGAGCATGTTGTCTGCTTTTAGGAAGAGCTGGTCTGAGCCATGTGGTTTACCAGCACCCAATATAAGTGTGTCCATGCCCCCTCGGCTGTGCCATGGCCGTTGACACTCTGCATTTCTGTAAAGCCCATCAAGTTTTGATTGCCCAGTTTACATCTTTGGAACGACTCAGCATTTTCCCAGCACGGGTGGACCTTTCACACATTGGAAGCACTTCATGCAAATGCAACACTTATGAACATTTCCCCCTGAATTTAGAAAATAGTCATTCATTTTTAAAGGATAGGCCTACACTAAATACAAAAACAGCAAGTGGCAGACCAAACCTCTAGGTAAAACAGCACCCTCTAATGTTTAAACTGGGTATGCTGAAAGGTTATTGCACTTACTCTTACATAGAATTAAGGAAAGCTTCTCTTTGTAATCATCTAAAAGGGGTCTGTAAATGATCTGAATAAAAAACATGAACACAGGGGAGTCGGTCAGCAAATATTTACCCCAACTTGATAGCACTTTCTACTTTGGTTGAAAAGAAAAATGCTAAAGTTAGAGTAGATATCAACTGATTTTCAGTCAAGAGGGCAGGTAAATAAAAACAATGGCTGCCCCAGGTTGTTAGCACTAAAAATATACAAGTTGGAAGCAAAGACATTCACCAAGTACAAAAACATAGAGTGGCAGACCAAGCCTCTGGGTAAAACAGCACCCTCTAATGTTTAAACTGGGTATGCTGAAAGGTTATTGCACTTACTCTTACATAGAATTAAGGAAAGCTTCTCTTTGTAATAATCTAAAAGGGGTCTGTAAATGATCTGAATAAAAAACATGAACACAGGGGAGTCGGTCAGCAAATATTTACCCCAACTTGATAGCACTTTCTACTTTGGTTGAAAAGAAACATGCTAAAGTTAGAGTAGATATCAACTGATTTTCAGTCAAGAGGGCAGGTAAATAAAAACAATGGCTGCCCCAGGTTGTTAGCACTAAAAATATACAAGTTGGAAGCAGAGACATTCACCAAGTACAAAAACATAGAGTGGCAGACCAAGCCTCTGGGTAAAACAGCACCCTCCAGTGTTTACACTGGGAATGCTTTTCTCATGATGACAGTGAAAGAACCACATCATGAACAAACACCAACATGACTGTCCTCAAGAGAAGCACTTATTCTTACATAGAATCAGGAATACTTCTCTTTGTAATTATCTAGAGAGGCTATTTAAATGTAAAATATTTGAAAAAAACAAACAAACATGGAAACAGGGGAGTCAATCAGTAAATATTTACCCCAACTTGATAGCACTTTCTACTTTGTTTGAAAAGAAAGATGCTAGAGTTAGAGTAGATATCAACATATTTTCAGTCAAGAGGGAACGGAAATGAAAAATGGCTTTAGCGGATATCACTTATAGGATAGAGGGATAGGTACAAGGGTTTACCATATTAATTACACTGAAAAATTGAATTCCATTGAAAAGAGGTTGAGTCTTGCCTGTAGATCACTTCCTCATTAAAACTACCCCAAAGAGAAGCACTTATGAACACAGGACCAATCAATGCTCCCATTTGAAGTAATCTTAATGTGTAGAACTTTGTGATTAAATGGCCATTGCATGGAGAACACAGTGTAGTTCCAGAAGGCAATTGTCTCTTGAAGCACTGATCACTTGAAACTACCCCAACAAATAGCACTTACCAAATACAACAGACAGTCAGTGCCATTGTGAGGGTACCGAGAGTGAGAGTAGTAGTAGCTGCAAATCTTGTCCAAATGATAGCTTGAAACTCTGTAGGAACGGACGAGATCCATGGAGCATGTTGTCTGCTTTTAGGAAGAGCTGGTCTGAGCCATGTGGTTTACCAGCACCCAATATAAGTGTGTCCATGCCCCCTCGGCTGTGCCATGGCCGTTGACACTCTGCATTTCTGTAAAGCCCATCAAGTTTTGATTGCCCAGTTTACATCTTTGGAACGACTCAGCATTTTCCCAGCACGGGTGGACCTTTCACACATTGGAAGCACTTCATGCAAATGCAACACTTATGAACATTTCCCCCTGAATTTAGAAAATAGTCATTCATTTTTAAAGGATAGGCCTACACTCAATACAAAAACAGCAAGTGGCAGACCAAACCTCTAGGTAAAACAGCACCCTCTAATGTTTAAACTGGGTATGCTGAAAGGTTATTGCACTTACTCTTACATAGAATTAAGGAAAGCTTCTCTTTGTAATCATCTAAAAGGGGTCTGTAAATGATCTGAATAAAAAACATGAACACAGGGGAGTCGGTCAGCAAATATTTACCCCAACTTGATAGCACTTTCTACTTTGGTTGAAAAGAAAAATGCTAAAGTTAGAGTAGATATCAACTGATTTTCAGTCAAGAGGGCAGGTAAATAAAAACAATGGCTGCCCCAGGTAGTTAGCACTAAAAATATACAAGTTGGAAGCAAAGACATTCACCAAGTACAAAAACATAGAGTGGCAGACCAAGCCTCTGGGTAAAACAGCACCCTCCAGTGTTTACACTGGGAATGCTTTTCTCATGATGACAGTGAAAGAACCACATCATGAACAAACACCAACATGACTGTCCTCAA
Organism: Gobio gobio; assembly: GCF_949357685.1. NCBI lineage: Eukaryota > Metazoa > Chordata > Actinopteri > Cypriniformes > Gobionidae > Gobio > Gobio gobio. The sequence goes on along the minus strand of NC_137116.1, from coordinate 25,520,195 downwards.
GAGAAGCACTTATTCTTACATAGAATCAGGAATACTTCTCTTTGTAATTATCTAGAGAGGCTATTTAAATGTAAAATATTTGAAAAAAAAACAAACAAACATGGAAACAGGGGAGTCAATCAGTAAATATTTACCCCAACTTGATAGCACTTTCTACTTTGTTTGAAAAGAAAGATGCTAGAGTTATAGAGTAGATATCAACATATTTTCAGTCAAGAGGGAACGGAAATGAAAAATGGATTTAGCGGATATCACTTATAGGATAGAGGGATAGGTACAAGGGTTTACCATATTAACTACACTGAAAAATGGAATTCCATTGAAAAGAGGTTGAGTCTTGCCTGTAGATCACTTCCTCATTAAAACTACCCCAAAGAGAAGCACTTATGAACACAGGACCAATCAATGCTCCCATTTGAAGTAATCTTAATGTGTAAAACTTTGTGATTAAATGGCCATTGCATGGAGAACACAGTGTAGTTCCAGAAGGCAATTGTCTCTTGAAGCACTGATCACTTGAAACTACCCCAACAAATAGCACTTACCAAATACAACAGACAGTCAGTGCCATTGTGAGGGTACCGAGAGTGAGAGTAGTAGTAGCTGCAAATCTTGTCCAAATGATAGCTTGAAACTCTGTAGGAACGGACGAGATCCATGGAGCATGTTGTCTGCTTTTAGGAAGAGCTGGTCTGAGCCATGTGGTTTACCAGCACCCAATATAAGTGTGTCCATGCCCCCTCGGCTGTGCCATGGCCGTTGACACTCTGCATTTCTGTAAAGCCCATCAAGTTTTAGAATCAGGAATACTTCTCTTTGTAATTATCTAGAGAGGCTATTTAAATGTAAAATATTTGAAAAAAAAAACAAACAAACATGGAAACAGGGGAGTCAATCAGTAAATATTTACCCCAACTTGATAGCACTTTCTACTTTGTTTGAAAAGAAAGATGCTAGAGTTAGAGTAGATATCAACATATTTTCAGTCAAGAGGGAACGGAAATGAAAAATGGATTTAGCGGACATCACTTATAGGATAGAGGGATAGGTACAAGGGTTTACCATATTAATTACACTGAAAAATGGAATTCCATTGAAAAGAGGTTGAGTCTTGCCTGTAGATCACTTCCTCATTAAAACTACCCCAAAGAGAAGCACTTATGAACACAGGACCAATCAATGCTCCCATTTGAAGTAATCTTAATGTGTAGAACTTTGTGATTAAATGGCCATTGCATGGAGAACACAGTGTAGTTCCAGAAGGCAATTGTCTCTTGAAGCACTGATCACTTGAAACTACCCCAACAAATAGCACTTACCAAATACAACAGACAGTCAGTGCCATTGTGAGGGTACCGAGAGTGAGAGTAGTAGTAGCTGCAAATCTTGTCCAAATGATAGCTTGAAACTCTGTAGGAACGGACAAGATCCATGGAGCATGTTGTCTGCTTTTAGGAAGAGCTGGTCTGAGCCATGTGGTTTACCAGCACCCAATATAAGTGTGTCCATGCCCCCTCGGCTGTGCCATGGCCGTTGACACTCTGCATTTCTGTAAAGCCCATCAAGTTTTGATTGCCCAGTTTACATCTTTGGAACGACTCAGCATTTTCCCAGCACGGGTGGACCTTTCACACATTGGAAGCACTTCATGCAAATGCAACACTTATGAACATTTCCCCCTGAATTTAGAAAATAGTCATTCATTTTTAAAGGATAGGCCTACACTCAATACAAAAACAGCAAGTGGCAGACCAAACCTCTAGGTAAAACAGCACCCTCTAATGTTTAAACTGGGTATGCTGAAAGGTTATTGCACTTACTCTTACATAGAATTAAGGAAAGCTTCTCTTTGTAATCATCTAAAAGGGGTCTGTAAATGATCTGAATAAAAAACATGAACACAGGGGAGTCGGTCAGCAAATATTTACCCCAACTTGATAGCACTTTCTACTTTGGTTGAAAAGAAACATGCTAAAGTGAGAGTAGATATCAACTGATTTTCAGTCAAGAGGGCAGGTAAATAAAAACAATGGCTGCCCCAGGTTGTTAGCACTAAAAATATACAAGTTGGAAGCAAAGACATTCACCAAGTACAAAAACATAGAGTGGCAGACCAAGCCTCTGGGTAAAACAGCACCCTCCAGTGTTTACACTGGGAATGCTTTTCTCATGATGACAGTGAAAGAACCACATCATGAACAAACACCAACATGACTGTCCTCAAGAGAAGCACTTATTCTTACATAGAATCAGGAATACTTCTCTTTGTAATTATCTAGAGAGGCTATTTAAATGTAAAATATTTGAAAAAAAAACAAACAAACATGGAAACAGGGGAGTCAATCAGTAAATATTTACCCCAACTTGATAGCACTTTCTACTTTGTTTGAAAAGAAAGATGCTAGAGTTATAGAGTAGATATCAACATATTTTCAGTCAAGAGGGAACGGAAATGAAAAATGGATTTAGCGGATATCACTTATAGGATAGAGGGATAGGTACAAGGGTTTACCATATTAACTACACTGAAAAATGGAATTCCATTGAAAAGAGGTTGAGTCTTGCCTGTAGATCACTTCCTCATTAAAACTACCCCAAAGAGAAGCACTTATGAACACAGGACCAATCAATGCTCCCATTTGAAGTAATCTTAATGTGTAGAACTTTGTGATTAAATGGCCATTGCATGGAGAACACAGTGTAGTTCCAGAAGGCAATTGTCTCTTGAAGCACTGATCACTTGAAACTACCCCAACAAATAGCACTTACCAAATACAACAGACAGTCAGTGCCATTGTGAGGGTACCGAGAGTGAGAGTAGTAGTAGCTGCAAATCTTGTCCAAATGATAGCTTGAAACTCTGTAGGAACGGACGAGATCCATGGAGCATGTTGTCTGCTTTTAGGAAGAGCTGGTCTGAGCCATGTGGTTTACCAGCACCCAATATAAGTGTGTCCATGCCCCCTCGGCTGTGCCATGGCCGTTGACACTCTGCATTTCTGTAAAGCCCATCAAGTTTTGATTGCCCAGTTTACATCTTTGGAACGACTCAGCATTTTCCCAGCACGGGTGGACCTTTCACACATTGGAAGCACTTCATGCAAATGCAACACTTATGAACATTTCCCCCTGAATTTAGAAAATAGTCATTCATTTTTAAAGGATAGGCCTACACTAAATACAAAAACAGCAAGTGGCAGACCAAACCTCTAGGTAAAACAGCACCCTCTAATGTTTAAACTGGGTATGCTGAAAGGTTATTGCACTTACTCTTACATAGAATTAAGGAAAGCTTCTCTTTGTAATCATCTAAAAGGGGTCTGTAAATGATCTGAATAAAAAACATGAACACAGGGGAGTCGGTCAGCAAATATTTACCCCAACTTGATAGCACTTTCTACTTTGGTTGAAAAGAAAAATGCTAAAGTTAGAGTAGATATCAACTGATTTTCAGTCAAGAGGGCAGGTAAATAAAAACAATGGCTGCCCCAGGTTGTTAGCACTAAAAATATACAAGTTGGAAGCAAAGACATTCACCAAGTACAAAAACATAGAGTGGCAGACCAAGCCTCTGGGTAAAACAGCACCCTCTAATGTTTAAACTGGGTATGCTGAAAGGTTATTGCACTTACTCTTACATAGAATTAAGGAAAGCTTCTCTTTGTAATAATCTAAAAGGGGTCTGTAAATGATCTGAATAAAAAACATGAACACAGGGGAGTCGGTCAGCAAATATTTACCCCAACTTGATAGCACTTTCTACTTTGGTTGAAAAGAAACATGCTAAAGTCAGAGTAGATATCAACTGATTTTCAGTCAAGAGGGCAGGTAAATAAAAACAATGGCTGCCCCAGGTTGTTAGCACTAAAAATATACAAGTTGGAAGCAGAGACATTCACCAAGTACAAAAACATAGAGTGGCAGACCAAGCCTCTGGGTAAAACAGCACCCTCCAGTGTTTACACTGGGAATGCTTTTCTCATGATGACAGTGAAAGAACCACATCATGAACAAACACCAACATGACTGTCCTCAAGAGAAGCACTTATTCTTACATAGAATCAGGAATACTTCTCTTTGTAATTATCTAGAGAGGCTATTTAAATGTAAAATATTTGAAAAAAACAAACAAACATGGAAACAGGGGAGTCAATCAGTAAATATTTACCCCAACTTGATAGCACTTTCTACTTTGTTTGAAAAGAAAGATGCTAGAGTTAGAGTAGATATCAACATATTTTCAGTCAAGAGGGAACGGAAATGAAAAATGGCTTTAGCGGATATCACTTATAGGATAGAGGGATAGGTACAAGGGTTTACCATATTAATTACACTGAAAAATTGAATTCCATTGAAAAGAGGTTGAGTCTTGCCTGTAGATCACTTCCTCATTAAAACTACCCCAAAGAGAAGCACTTATGAACACAGGACCAATCAATGCTCCCATTTGAAGTAATCTTAATGTGTAGAACTTTGTGATTAAATGGCCATTGCATGGAGAACACAGTGTAGTTCCAGAAGGCAATTGTCTCTTGAAGCACTGATCACTTGAAACTACCCCAACAAATAGCACTTACCAAATACAACAGACAGTCAGTGCCATTGTGAGGGTACCGAGAGTGAGAGTAGTAGTAGCTGCAAATCTTGTCCAAATGATAGCTTGAAACTCTGTAGGAACGGACGAGATCCATGGAGCATGTTGTCTGCTTTTAGGAAGAGCTGGTCTGAGCCATGTGGTTTACCAGCACCCAATATAAGTGTGTCCATGCCCCCTCGGCTGTGCCATGGCCGTTGACACTCTGCATTTCTGTAAAGCCCATCAAGTTTTAGAATCAGGAATACTTCTCTTTGTAATTATCTAGAGAGGCTATTTAAATGTAAAATATTTGAAAAAAAAAACAAACAAACATGGAAACAGGGGAGTCAATCAGTAAATATTTACCCCAACTTGATAGCACTTTCTACTTTGTTTGAAAAGAAAGATGCTAGAGTTAGAGTAGATATCAACATATTTTCAGTCAAGAGGGAACGGAAATGAAAAATGGATTTAGCGGATATCACTTATAGGATAGAGGGATAGGTACAAGGGTTTACCATATTAACTACACTGAAAAATGGAATTCCATTGAAAAGAGGTTGAGTCTTGCCTGTAGATCACTTCCTCATTAAAACTACCCCAAAGAGAAGCACTTATGAACACAGGACCAATCAATGCTCCCATTTGAAGTAATCTTAATGTGTAAAACTTTGTGATTAAATGGCCATTGCATGGAGAACACAGTGTAGTTCCAGAAGGCAATTGTCTCTTGAAGCACTGATCACTTGAAACTACCCCAACAAATAGCACTTACCAAATACAACAGACAGTCAGTGCCATTGTGAGGGTACCGAGAGTGAGAGTAGTAGTAGCTGCAAATCTTGTCCAAATGATAGCTTGAAACTCTGTAGGAACGGACGAGATCCATGGAGCATGTTGTCTGCTTTTAGGAAGAGCTGGTCTGAGCCATGTGGTTTACCAGCACCCAATATAAGTGTGTCCATGCCCCCTCGGCTGTGCCATGGCCGTTGACACTCTGCATTTCTGTAAAGCCCATCAAGTTTTAGAATCAGGAATACTTCTCTTTGTAATTATCTAGAGAGGCTATTTAAATGTAAAATATTTGAAAAAAAAAACAAACAAACATGGAAACAGGGGAGTCAATCAGTAAATATTTACCCCAACTTGATAGCACTTTCTACTTTGTTTGAAAAGAAAGATGCTAGAGTTAGAGTAGATATCAACATATTTTCAGTCAAGAGGGAACGGAAATGAAAAATGGATTTAGCGGACATCACTTATAGGATAGAGGGATAGGTACAAGGGTTTACCATATTAATTACACTGAAAAATGGAATTCCATTGAAAAGAGGTTGAGTCTTGCCTGTAGATCACTTCCTCATTAAAACTACCCCAAAGAGAAGCACTTATGAACACAGGACCAATCAATGCTCCCATTTGAAGTAATCTTAATGTGTAGAACTTTGTGATTAAATGGCCATTGCATGGAGAACACAGTGTAGTTCCAGAAGGCAATTGTCTCTTGAAGCACTGATCACTTGAAACTACCCCAACAAATAGCACTTACCAAATACAACAGACAGTCAGTGCCATTGTGAGGGTACCGAGAGTGAGAGTAGTAGTAGCTGCAAATCTTGTCCAAATGATAGCTTGAAACTCTGTAGGAACGGACAAGATCCATGGAGCATGTTGTCTGCTTTTAGGAAGAGCTGGTCTGAGCCATGTGGTTTACCAGCACCCAATATAAGTGTGTCCATGCCCCCTCGGCTGTGCCATGGCCGTTGACACTCTGCATTTCTGTAAAGCCCATCAAGTTTTGATTGCCCAGTTTACATCTTTGGAACGACTCAGCATTTTCCCAGCACGGGTGGACCTTTCACACATTGGAAGCACTTCATGCAAATGCAACACTTATGAACATTTCCCCCTGAATTTAGAAAATAGTCATTCATTTTTAAAGGATAGGCCTACACTCAATACAAAAACAGCAAGTGGCAGACCAAACCTCTAGGTAAAACAGCACCCTCTAATGTTTAAACTGGGTATGGTGAAAGGTTATTGCACTTACTCTTACATAGAATTAAGGAAAGCTTCTCTTTGTAATCATCTAAAAGGGGTCTGTAAATGATCTGAATAAAAAACATGAACACAGGGGAGTCGGTCAGCAAATATTTACCCCAACTTGATAGCACTTTCTACTTTGGTTGAAAAGAAACATGCTAAAGTTAGAGTAGATATCAACTGATTTTCAGTCAAGAGGGCAGGTAAATAAAAACAATGGCTGCCCCAGGTTGTTAGCACTAAAAATATACAAGTTGGAAGCAAAGACATTCACCAAGTACAAAAACATAGAGTGGCAGACCAAGCCTCTGGGTAAAACAGCACCCTCCAGTGTTTACACTGGGAATGCTTTTCTCATGATGACAGTGAAAGAACCACATCATGAACAAACACCAACATGACTGTCCTCAAGAGAAGCACTTATTCTTACATAGAATCAGGAATACTTCTCTTTGTAATTATCTAGAGAGGCTATTTAAATGTAAAATATTTGAAAAAAAAACAAACAAACATGGAAACAGGGGAGTCAATCAGTAAATATTTACCCCAACTTGATAGCACTTTCTACTTTGTTTGAAAAGAAAGATGCTAGAGTTATAGAGTAGATATCAACATATTTTCAGTCAAGAGGGAACGGAAATGAAAAATGGATTTAGCGGATATCACTTATAGGATAGAGGGATAGGTACAAGGGTTTACCATATTAACTACACTGAAAAATGGAATTCCATTGAAAAGAGGTTGAGTCTTGCCTGTAGATCACTTCCTCATTAAAACTACCCCAAAGAGAAGCACTTATGAACACAGGACCAATCAATGCTCCCATTTGAAGTAATCTTAATGTGTAGAACTTTGTGATTAAATGGCCATTGCATGGAGAACACAGTGTAGTTCCAGAAGGCAATTGTCTCTTGAAGCACTGATCACTTGAAACTACCCCAACAAATAGCACTTACCAAATACAACAGACAGTCAGTGCCATTGTGAGGGTACCGAGAGTGAGAGTAGTAGTAGCTGCAAATCTTGTCCAAATGATAGCTTGAAACTCTGTAGGAACGGACGAGATCCATGGAGCATGTTGTCTGCTTTTAGGAAGAGCTGGTCTGAGCCATGTGGTTTACCAGCACCCAATATAAGTGTGTCCATGCCCCCTCGGCTGTGCCATGGCCGTTGACACTCTGCATTTCTGTAAAGCCCATCAAGTTTTGATTGCCCAGTTTACATCTTTGGAACGACTCAGCATTTTCCCAGCACGGGTGGACCTTTCACACATTGGAAGCACTTCATGCAAATGCAACACTTATGAACATTTCCCCCTGAATTTAGAAAATAGTCATTCATTTTTAAAGGATAGGCCTACACTAAATACAAAAACAGCAAGTGGCAGACCAAACCTCTAGGTAAAACAGCACCCTCTAATGTTTAAACTGGGTATGCTGAAAGGTTATTGCACTTACTCTTACATAGAATTAAGGAAAGCTTCTCTTTGTAATCATCTAAAAGGGGTCTGTAAATGATCTGAATAAAAAACATGAACACAGGGGAGTCGGTCAGCAAATATTTACCCCAACTTGATAGCACTTTCTACTTTGGTTGAAAAGAAAAATGCTAAAGTTAGAGTAGATATCAACTGATTTTCAGTCAAGAGGGCAGGTAAATAAAAACAATGGCTGCCCCAGGTTGTTAGCACTAAAAATATACAAGTTGGAAGCAAAGACATTCACCAAGTACAAAAACATAGAGTGGCAGACCAAGCCTCTGGGTAAAACAGCACCCTCTAATGTTTAAACTGGGTATGCTGAAAGGTTATTGCACTTACTCTTACATAGAATTAAGGAAAGCTTCTCTTTGTAATAATCTAAAAGGGGTCTGTAAATGATCTGAATAAAAAACATGAACACAGGGGAGTCGGTCAGCAAATATTTACCCCAACTTGATAGCACTTTCTACTTTGGTTGAAAAGAAACATGCTAAAGTTAGAGTAGATATCAACTGATTTTCAGTCAAGAGGGCAGGTAAATAAAAACAATGGCTGCCCCAGGTTGTTAGCACTAAAAATATACAAGTTGGAAGCAGAGACATTCACCAAGTACAAAAACATAGAGTGGCAGACCAAGCCTCTGGGTAAAACAGCACCCTCCAGTGTTTACACTGGGAATGCTTTTCTCATGATGACAGTGAAAGAACCACATCATGAACAAACACCAACATGACTGTCCTCAAGAGAAGCACTTATTCTTACATAGAATCAGGAATACTTCTCTTTGTAATTATCTAGAGAGGCTATTTAAATGTAAAATATTTGAAAAAAACAAACAAACATGGAAACAGGGGAGTCAATCAGTAAATATTTACCCCAACTTGATAGCACTTTCTACTTTGTTTGAAAAGAAAGATGCTAGAGTTAGAGTAGATATCAACATATTTTCAGTCAAGAGGGAACGGAAATGAAAAATGGCTTTAGCGGATATCACTTATAGGATAGAGGGATAGGTACAAGGGTTTACCATATTAATTACACTGAAAAATTGAATTCCATTGAAAAGAGGTTGAGTCTTGCCTGTAGATCACTTCCTCATTAAAACTACCCCAAAGAGAAGCACTTATGAACACAGGACCAATCAATGCTCCCATTTGAAGTAATCTTAATGTGTAGAACTTTGTGATTAAATGGCCATTGCATGGAGAACACAGTGTAGTTCCAGAAGGCAATTGTCTCTTGAAGCACTGATCACTTGAAACTACCCCAACAAATAGCACTTACCAAATACAACAGACAGTCAGTGCCATTGTGAGGGTACCGAGAGTGAGAGTAGTAGTAGCTGCAAATCTTGTCCAAATGATAGCTTGAAACTCTGTAGGAACGGACGAGATCCATGGAGCATGTTGTCTGCTTTTAGGAAGAGCTGGTCTGAGCCATGTGGTTTACCAGCACCCAATATAAGTGTGTCCATGCCCCCTCGGCTGTGCCATGGCCGTTGACACTCTGCATTTCTGTAAAGCCCATCAAGTTTTAGAATCAGGAATACTTCTCTTTGTAATTATCTAGAGAGGCTATTTAAATGTAAAATATTTGAAAAAAAAAACAAACAAACATGGAAACAGGGGAGTCAATCAGTAAATATTTACCCCAACTTGATAGCACTTTCTACTTTGTTTGAAAAGAAAGATGCTAGAGTTAGAGTAGATATCAACATATTTTCAGTCAAGAGGGAACGGAAATGAAAAATGGATTTAGCGGATATCACTTATAGGATAGAGGGATAGGTACAAGGGTTTACCATATTAACTACACTGAAAAATGGAATTCCATTGAAAAGAGGTTGAGTCTTGCCTGTAGATCACTTCCTCATTAAAACTACCCCAAAGAGAAGCACTTATGAACACAGGACCAATCAATGCTCCCATTTGAAGTAATCTTAATGTGTAAAACTTTGTGATTAAATGGCCATTGCATGGAGAACACAGTGTAGTTCCAGAAGGCAATTGTCTCTTGAAGCACTGATCACTTGAAACTACCCCAACAAATAGCACTTACCAAATACAACAGACAGTCAGTGCCATTGTGAGGGTACCGAGAGTGAGAGTAGTAGTAGCTGCAAATCTTGTCCAAATGATAGCTTGAAACTCTGTAGGAACGGACGAGATCCATGGAGCATGTTGTCTGCTTTTAGGAAGAGCTGGTCTGAGCCATGTGGTTTACCAGCACCCAATATAAGTGTGTCCATGCCCCCTCGGCTGTGCCATGGCCGTTGACACTCTGCATTTCTGTAAAGCCCATCAAGTTTTAGAATCAGGAATACTTCTCTTTGTAATTATCTAGAGAGGCTATTTAAATGTAAAATATTTGAAAAAAAAAACAAACAAACATGGAAACAGGGGAGTCAATCAGTAAATATTTACCCCAACTTGATAGCACTTTCTACTTTGTTTGAAAAGAAAGATGCTAGAGTTAGAGTAGATATCAACATATTTTCAGTCAAGAGGGAACGGAAATGAAAAATGGATTTAGCGGACATCACTTATAGGATAGAGGGATAGGTACAAGGGTTTACCATATTAATTACACTGAAAAATGGAATTCCATTGAAAAGAGGTTGAGTCTTGCCTGTAGATCACTTCCTCATTAAAACTACCCCAAAGAGAAGCACTTATGAACACAGGACCAATCAATGCTCCCATTTGAAGTAATCTTAATGTGTAGAACTTTGTGATTAAATGGCCATTGCATGGAGAACACAGTGTAGTTCCAGAAGGCAATTGTCTCTTGAAGCACTGATCACTTGAAACTACCCCAACAAATAGCACTTACCAAATACAACAGACAGTCAGTGCCATTGTGAGGGTACCGAGAGTGAGAGTAGTAGTAGCTGCAAATCTTGTCCAAATGATAGCTTGAAACTCTGTAGGAACGGACAAGATCCATGGAGCATGTTGTCTGCTTTTAGGAAGAGCTGGTCTGAGCCATGTGGTTTACCAGCACCCAATATAAGTGTGTCCATGCCCCCTCGGCTGTGCCATGGCCGTTGACACTCTGCATTTCTGTAAAGCCCATCAAGTTTTGATTGCCCAGTTTACATCTTTGGAACGACTCAGCATTTTCCCAGCACGGGTGGACCTTTCACACATTGGAAGCACTTCATGCAAATGCAACACTTATGAACATTTCCCCCTGAATTTAGAAAATAGTCATTCATTTTTAAAGGATAGGCCTACACTCAATACAAAAACAGCAAGTGGCAGACCAAACCTCTAGGTAAAACAGCACCCTCTAATGTTTAAACTGGGTATGGTGAAAGGTTATTGCACTTACTCTTACATAGAATTAAGGAAAGCTTCTCTTTGTAATCATCTAAAAGGGGTCTGTAAATGATCTGAATAAAAAACATGAACACAGGGGAGTCGGTCAGCAAATATTTACCCCAACTTGATAGCACTTTCTACTTTGGTTGAAAAGAAACATGCTAAAGTTAGAGTAGATATCAACTGATTTTCAGTCAAGAGGGCAGGTAAATAAAAACAATGGCTGCCCCAGGTTGTTAGCACTAAAAATATACAAGTTGGAAGCAAAGACATTCACCAAGTACAAAAACATAGAGTGGCAGACCAAGCCTCTGGGTAAAACAGCACCCTCCAGTGTTTACACTGGGAATGCTTTTCTCATGATGACAGTGAAAGAACCACATCATGAACAAACACCAACATGACTGTCCTCAAGAGAAGCACTTATTCTTACATAGAATCAGGAATACTTCTCTTTGTAATTATCTAGAGAGGCTATTTAAATGTAAAATATTTGAAAAAAAAACAAACAAACATGGAAACAGGGGAGTCAATCAGTAAATATTTACCCCAACTTGATAGCACTTTCTACTTTGTTTGAAAAGAAAGATGCTAGAGTTATAGAGTAGATATCAACATATTTTCAGTCAAGAGGGAACGGAAATGAAAAATGGATTTAGCGGATATCACTTATAGGATAGAGGGATAGGTACAAGGGTTTACCATATTAACTACACTGAAAAATGGAATTCCATTGAAAAGAGGTTGAGTCTTGCCTGTAGATCACTTCCTCATTAAAACTACCCCAAAGAGAAGCACTTATGAACACAGGACCAATCAATGCTCCCATTTGAAGTAATCTTAATGTGTAGAACTTTGTGATTAAATGGCCATTGCATGGAGAACACAGTGTAGTTCCAGAAGGCAATTGTCTCTTGAAGCACTGATCACTTGAAACTACCCCAACAAATAGCACTTACCAAATACAACAGACAGTCAGTGCCATTGTGAGGGTACCGAGAGTGAGAGTAGTAGTAGCTGCAAATCTTGTCCAAATGATAGCTTGAAACTCTGTAGGAACGGACGAGATCCATGGAGCATGTTGTCTGCTTTTAGGAAGAGCTGGTCTGAGCCATGTGGTTTACCAGCACCCAATATAAGTGTGTCCATGCCCCCTCGGCTGTGCCATGGCCGTTGACACTCTGCATTTCTGTAAAGCCCATCAAGTTTTGATTGCCCAGTTTACATCTTTGGAACGACTCAGCATTTTCCCAGCACGGGTGGACCTTTCACACATTGGAAGCACTTCATGCAAATGCAACACTTATGAACATTTCCCCCTGAATTTAGAAAATAGTCATTCATTTTTAAAGGATAGGCCTACACTAAATACAAAAACAGCAAGTGGCAGACCAAACCTCTAGGTAAAACAGCACCCTCTAATGTTTAAACTGGGTATGCTGAAAGGTTATTGCACTTACTCTTACATAGAATTAAGGAAAGCTTCTCTTTGTAATCATCTAAAAGGGGTCTGTAAATGATCTGAATAAAAAACATGAACACAGGGGAGTCGGTCAGCAAATATTTACCCCAACTTGATAGCACTTTCTACTTTGGTTGAAAAGAAAAATGCTAAAGTTAGAGTAGATATCAACTGATTTTCAGTCAAGAGGGCAGGTAAATAAAAACAATGGCTGCCCCAGGTTGTTAGCACTAAAAATATACAAGTTGGAAGCAAAGACATTCACCAAGTACAAAAACATAGAGTGGCAGACCAAGCCTCTGGGTAAAACAGCACCCTCTAATGTTTAAACTGGGTATGCTGAAAGGTTATTGCACTTACTCTTACATAGAATTAAGGAAAGCTTCTCTTTGTAATAATCTAAAAGGGGTCTGTAAATGATCTGAATAAAAAACATGAACACAGGGGAGTCGGTCAGCAAATATTTACCCCAACTTGATAGCACTTTCTACTTTGGTTGAAAAGAAACATGCTAAAGTTAGAGTAGATATCAACTGATTTTCAGTCAAGAGGGCAGGTAAATAAAAACAATGGCTGCCCCAGGTTGTTAGCACTAAAAATATACAAGTTGGAAGCAGAGACATTCACCAAGTACAAAAACATAGAGTGGCAGACCAAGCCTCTGGGTAAAACAGCACCCTCCAGTGTTTACACTGGGAATGCTTTTCTCATGATGACAGTGAAAGAACCACATCATGAACAAACACCAACATGACTGTCCTCAAGAGAAGCACTTATTCTTACATAGAATCAGGAATACTTCTCTTTGTAATTATCTAGAGAGGCTATTTAAATGTAAAATATTTGAAAAAAACAAACAAACATGGAAACAGGGGAGTCAATCAGTAAATATTTACCCCAACTTGATAGCACTTTCTACTTTGTTTGAAAAGAAAGATGCTAGAGTTAGAGTAGATATCAACATATTTTCAGTCAAGAGGGAACGGAAATGAAAAATGGCTTTAGCGGATATCACTTATATGATAGAGGGATAGGTACAAGGGTTTACCATATTAATTACACTGAAAAATTGAATTCCATTGAAAAGAGGTTGAGTCTTGCCTGTAGATCACTTCCTCATTAAAACTACCCCAAAGAGAAGCACTTATGAACACAGGACCAATCAATGCTCCCATTTGAAGTAATCTTAATGTGTAGAACTTTGTGATTAAATGGCCATTGCATGGAGAACACAGTGTAGTTCCAGAAGGCAATTGTCTCTTGAAGCACTGATCACTTGAAACTACCCCAACAAATAGCACTTACCAAATACAACAGACAGTCAGTGCCATTGTGAGGGTACCGAGAGTGAGAGTAGTAGTAGCTGCAAATCTTGTCCAAATGATAGCTTGAAACTCTGTAGGAACGGACGAGATCCATGGAGCATGTTGTCTGCTTTTAGGAAGAGCTGGTCTGAGCCATGTGGTTTACCAGCACCCAATATAAGTGTGTCCATGCCCCCTCGGCTGTGCCATGGCCGTTGACACTCTGCATTTCTGTAAAGCCCATCAAGTTTTAGAATCAGGAATACTTCTCTTTGTAATTATCTAGAGAGGCTATTTAAATGTAAAATATTTGAAAAAAAAAAACAAACAAACATGGAAACAGGGGAGTCAATCAGTAAATATTTACCCCAACTTGATAGCACTTTCTACTTTGTTTGAAAAGAAAGATGCTAGAGTTAGAGTAGATATCAACATATTTTCAGTCAAGAGGGAACGGAAATGAAAAATGGATTTAGCGGATATCACTTATAGGATAGAGGGATAGGTACAAGGGTTTACCATATTAACTACACTGAAAAATGGAATTCCATTGAAAAGAGGTTGAGTCTTGCCTGTAGATCACTTCCTCATTAAAACTACCCCAAAGAGAAGCACTTATGAACACAGGACCAATCAATGCTCCCATTTGAAGTAATCTTAATGTGTAAAACTTTGTGATTAAATGGCCATTGCATGGAGAACACAGTGTAGTTCCAGAAGGCAATTGTCTCTTGAAGCACTGATCACTTGAAACTACCCCAACAAATAGCACTTACCAAATACAACAGACAGTCAGTGCCATTGTGAGGGTACCGAGAGTGAGAGTAGTAGTAGCTGCAAATCTTGTCCAAATGATAGCTTGAAACTCTGTAGGAACGGACGAGATCCATGGAGCATGTTGTCTGCTTTTAGGAAGAGCTGGTCTGAGCCATGTGGTTTACCAGCACCCAATATAAGTGTGTCCATGCCCCCTCGGCTGTGCCATGGCCGTTGACACTCTGCATTTCTGTAAAGCCCATCAAGTTTTAGAATCAGGAATACTTCTCTTTGTAATTATCTAGAGAGGCTATTTAAATGTAAAATATTTGAAAAAAAAAACAAACAAACATGGAAACAGGGGAGTCAATCAGTAAATATTTACCCCAACTTGATAGCACTTTCTACTTTGTTTGAAAAGAAAGATGCTAGAGTTAGAGTAGATATCAACATATTTTCAGTCAAGAGGGAACGGAAATGAAAAATGGATTTAGCGGACATCACTTATAGGATAGAGGGATAGGTACAAGGGTTTACCATATTAATTACACTGAAAAATGGAATTCCATTGAAAAGAGGTTGAGTCTTGCCTGTAGATCACTTCCTCATTAAAACTACCCCAAAGAGAAGCACTTATGAACACAGGACCAATCAATGCTCCCATTTGAAGTAATCTTAATGTGTAGAACTTTGTGATTAAATGGCCATTGCATGGAGAACACAGTGTAGTTCCAGAAGGCAATTGTCTCTTGAAGCACTGATCACTTGAAACTACCCCAACAAATAGCACTTACCAAATACAACAGACAGTCAGTGCCATTGTGAGGGTACCGAGAGTGAGAGTAGTAGTAGCTGCAAATCTTGTCCAAATGATAGCTTGAAACTCTGTAGGAACGGACAAGATCCATGGAGCATGTTGTCTGCTTTTAGGAAGAGCTGGTCTGAGCCATGTGGTTTACCAGCACCCAATATAAGTGTGTCCATGCCCCCTCGGCTGTGCCATGGCCGTTGACACTCTGCATTTCTGTAAAGCCCATCAAGTTTTGATTGCCCAGTTTACATCTTTGGAACGACTCAGCATTTTCCCAGCACGGGTGGACCTTTCACACATTGGAAGCACTTCATGCAAATGCAACACTTATGAACATTTCCCCCTGAATTTAGAAAATAGTCATTCATTTTTAAAGGATAGGCCTACACTCAATACAAAAACAGCAAGTGGCAGACCAAACCTCTCGGTAAAACAGCACCCTCTAATGTTTAAACTGGGTATGGTGAAAGGTTATTGCACTTACTCTTACATAGAATTAAGGAAAGCTTCTCTTTGTAATCATCTAAAAGGGGTCTGTAAATGATCTGAATAAAAAACATGAACACAGGGGAGTCGGTCAGCAAATATTTACCCCAACTTGATAGCACTTTCTACTTTGGTTGAAAAGAAACATGCTAAAGTTAGAGTAGATATCAACTGATTTTCAGTCAAGAGGGCAGGTAAATAAAAACAATGGCTGCCCCAGGTTGTTAGCACTAAAAATATACAAGTTGGAAGCAAAGACATTCACCAAGTACAAAAACATAGAGTGGCAGACCAAGCCTCTGGGTAAAACAGCACCCTCCAGTGTTTACACTGGGAATGCTTTTCTCATGATGACAGTGAAAGAACCACATCATGAACAAACACCAACATGACTGTCCTCAAGAGAAGCACTTATTCTTACATAGAATCAGGAATACTTCTCTTTGTAATTATCTAGAGAGGCTATTTAAATGTAAAATATTTGAAAAAAAAACAAACAAACATGGAAACAGGGGAGTCAATCAGTAAATATTTACCCCAACTTGATAGCACTTTCTACTTTGTTTGAAAAGAAAGATGCTAGAGTTATAGAGTAGATATCAACATATTTTCAGTCAAGAGGGAACGGAAATGAAAAATGGATTTAGCGGATATCACTTATAGGATAGAGGGATAGGTACAAGGGTTTACCATATTAACTACACTGAAAAATGGAATTCCATTGAAAAGAGGTTGAGTCTTGCCTGTAGATCACTTCCTCATTAAAACTACCCCAAAGAGAAGCACTTATGAACACAGGACCAATCAATGCTCCCATTTGAAGTAATCTTAATGTGTAGAACTTTGTGATTAAATGGCCATTGCATGGAGAACACAGTGTAGTTCCAGAAGGCAATTGTCTCTTGAAGCACTGATCACTTGAAACTACCCCAACAAATAGCACTTACCAAATACAACAGACAGTCAGTGCCATTGTGAGGGTACCGAGAGTGAGAGTAGTAGTAGCTGCAAATCTTGTCCAAATGATAGCTTGAAACTCTGTAGGAACGGACGAGATCCATGGAGCATGTTGTCTGCTTTTAGGAAGAGCTGGTCTGAGCCATGTGGTTTACCAGCACCCAATATAAGTGTGTCCATGCCCCCTCGGCTGTGCCATGGCCGTTGACACTCTGCATTTCTGTAAAGCCCATCAAGTTTTGATTGCCCAGTTTACATCTTTGGAACGACTCAGCATTTTCCCAGCACGGGTGGACCTTTCACACATTGGAAGCACTTCATGCAAATGCAACACTTATGAACATTTCCCCCTGAATTTAGAAAATAGTCATTCATTTTTAAAGGATAGGCCTACACTAAATACAAAAACAGCAAGTGGCAGACCAAACCTCTAGGTAAAACAGCACCCTCTAATGTTTAAACTGGGTATGCTGAAAGGTTATTGCACTTACTCTTACATAGAATTAAGGAAAGCTTCTCTTTGTAATCATCTAAAAGGGGTCTGTAAATGATCTGAATAAAAAACATGAACACAGGGGAGTCGGTCAGCAAATATTTACCCCAACTTGATAGCACTTTCTACTTTGGTTGAAAAGAAAAATGCTAAAGTTAGAGTAGATATCAACTGATTTTCAGTCAAGAGGGCAGGTAAATAAAAACAATGGCTGCCCCAGGTTGTTAGCACTAAAAATATACAAGTTGGAAGCAAAGACATTCACCAAGTACAAAAACATAGAGTGGCAGACCAAGCCTCTGGGTAAAACAGCACCCTCTAATGTTTAAACTGGGTATGCTGAAAGGTTATTGCACTTACTCTTACATAGAATTAAGGAAAGCTTCTCTTTGTAATAATCTAAAAGGGGTCTGTAAATGATCTGAATAAAAAACATGAACACAGGGGAGTCGGTCAGCAAATATTTACCCCAACTTGATAGCACTTTCTACTTTGGTTGAAAAGAAACATGCTAAAGTTAGAGTAGATATCAACTGATTTTCAGTCAAGAGGGCAGGTAAATAAAAACAATGGCTGCCCCAGGTTGTTAGCACTAAAAATATACAAGTTGGAAGCAGAGACATTCACCAAGTACAAAAACATAGAGTGGCAGACCAAGCCTCTGGGTAAAACAGCACCCTCCAGTGTTTACACTGGGAATGCTTTTCTCATGATGACAGTGAAAGAACCACATCATGAACAAACACCAACATGACTGTCCTCAAGAGAAGCACTTATTCTTACATAGAATCAGGAATACTTCTCTTTGTAATTATCTAGAGAGGCTATTTAAATGTAAAATATTTGAAAAAAACAAACAAACATGGAAACAGGGGAGTCAATCAGTAAATATTTACCCCAACTTGATAGCACTTTCTACTTTGTTTGAAAAGAAAGATGCTAGAGTTAGAGTAGATATCAACATATTTTCAGTCAAGAGGGAACGGAAATGAAAAATGGATTTAGCGGATATCACTTATATGATAGAGGGATAGGTACAAGGGTTTACCATATTAATTACACTGAAAAATTGAATTCCATTGAAAAGAGGTTGAGTCTTGCCTGTAGATCACTTCCTCATTAAAACTACCCCAAAGAGAAGCACTTATGAACACAGGACCAATCAATGCTCCCATTTGAAGTAATCTTAATGTGTAGAACTTTGTGATTAAATGGCCATTGCATGGAGAACACAGTGTAGTTCCAGAAGGCAATTGTCTCTTGAAGCACTGATCACTTGAAACTACCCCAACAAATAGCACTTACCAAATACAACAGACAGTCAGTGCCATTGTGAGGGTACCGAGAGTGAGAGTAGTAGTAGCTGCAAATCTTGTCCAAATGATAGCTTGAAACTCTGTAGGAACGGACGAGATCCATGGAGCATGTTGTCTGCTTTTAGGAAGAGCTGGTCTGAGCCATGTGGTTTACCAGCACCCAATATAAGTGTGTCCATGCCCCCTCGGCTGTGCCATGGCCGTTGACACTCTGCATTTCTGTAAAGCCCATCAAGTTTTGATTGCCCAGTTTACATCTTTGGAACGACTCAGCATTTTCCCAGCACGGGTGGACCTTTCACACATTGGAAGCACTTCATGCAAATGCAACACTTATGAACATTTCCCCCTGAATTTAGAAAATAGTCATTCATTTTTAAAGGATAGGCCTACACTCAATACAAAAACAGCAAGTGGCAGACCAAACCTCTAGGTAAAACAGCACCCTCTAATGTTTAAACTGGGTATGCTGAAAGGTTATTGCACTTACTCTTACATAGAATTAAGGAAAGCTTCTCTTTGTAATCATCTAAAAGGGGTCTGTAAATGATCTGAATAAAAAACATGAACACAGGGGAGTCGGTCAGCAAATATTTACCCCAACTTGATAGCACTTTCTACTTTGGTTGAAAAGAAAAATGCTAAAGTTAGAGTAGATATCAACTGATTTTCAGTCAAGAGGGCAGGTAAATAAAAACAATGGCTGCCCCAGGTAGTTAGCACTAAAAATATACAAGTTGGAAGCAAAGACATTCACCAAGTACAAAAACATAGAGTGGCAGACCAAGCCTCTGGGTAAAACAGCACCCTCCAGTGTTTACACTGGGAATGCTTTTCTCATGATGACAGTGAAAGAACCACATCATGAACAAACACCAACATGACTGTCCTCAAGAGAAGCACTTATTCTTACATAGAATCAGGAATACTTCTCTTTGTAATTATCTAGAGAGGCTATTTAAATGTAAAATATTTGAAAAAAAAACAAACAAACATGGAAACAGGGGAGTCAATCAGTAAATATTTACCCCAACTTGATAGCACTTTCTACTTTGTTTGAAAAGAAAGATGCTAGAGTTATAGAGTAGATATCAACATATTTTCAGTCAAGAGGGAACGGAAATGAAAAATGGATTTAGCGGATATCACTTATAGGATAGAGGGATAGGTACAAGGGTTTACCATATTAACTACACTGAAAAATGGAATTCCATTGAAAAGAGGTTGAGTCTTGCCTGTAGATCACTTCCTCATTAAAACTACCCCAAAGAGAAGCACTTATGAACACAGGACCAATCAATGCTCCCATTTGAAGTAATCTTAATGTGTAAAACTTTGTGATTAAATGGCCATTGCATGGAGAACACAGTGTAGTTCCAGAAGGCAATTGTCTCTTGAAGCACTGATCACTTGAAACTACCCCAACAAATAGCACTTACCAAATACAACAGACAGTCAGTGCCATTGTGAGGGTACCGAGAGTGAGAGTAGTAGTAGCTGCAAATCTTGTCCAAATGATAGCTTGAAACTCTGTAGGAACGGACGAGATCCATGGAGCATGTTGTCTGCTTTTAGGAAGAGCTGGTCTGAGCCATGTGGTTTACCAGCACCCAATATAAGTGTGTCCATGCCCCCTCGGCTGTGCCATGGCCGTTGACACTCTGCATTTCTGTAAAGCCCATCAAGTTTTAGAATCAGGAATACTTCTCTTTGTAATTATCTAGAGAGGCTATTTAAATGTAAAATATTTGAAAAAAAAAACAAACAAACATGGAAACAGGGGAGTCAATCAGTAAATATTTACCCCAACTTGATAGCACTTTCTACTTTGTTTGAAAAGAAAGATGCTAGAGTTAGAGTAGATATCAACATATTTTCAGTCAAGAGGGAACGGAAATGAAAAATGGATTTAGCGGACATCACTTATAGGATAGAGGGATAGGTACAAGGGTTTACCATATTAATTACACTGAAAAATGGAATTCCATTGAAAAGAGGTTGAGTCTTGCCTGTAGATCACTTCCTCATTAAAACTACCCCAAAGAGAAGCACTTATGAACACAGGACCAATCAATGCTCCCATTTGAAGTAATCTTAATGTGTAGAACTTTGTGATTAAATGGCCATTGCATGGAGAACACAGTGTAGTTCCAGAAGGCAATTGTCTCTTGAAGCACTGATCACTTGAAACTACCCCAACAAATAGCACTTACCAAATACAACAGACAGTCAGTGCCATTGTGAGGGTACCGAGAGTGAGAGTAGTAGTAGCTGCAAATCTTGTCCAAATGATAGCTTGAAACTCTGTAGGAACGGACAAGATCCATGGAGCATGTTGTCTGCTTTTAGGAAGAGCTGGTCTGAGCCATGTGGTTTACCAGCACCCAATATAAGTGTGTCCATGCCCCCTCGGCTGTGCCATGGCCGTTGACACTCTGCATTTCTGTAAAGCCCATCAAGTTTTGATTGCCCAGTTTACATCTTTGGAACGACTCAGCATTTTCCCAGCACGGGTGGACCTTTCACACATTGGAAGCACTTCATGCAAATGCAACACTTATGAACATTTCCCCCTGAATTTAGAAAATAGTCATTCATTTTTAAAGGATAGGCCTACACTCAATACAAAAACAGCAAGTGGCAGACCAAACCTCTAGGTAAAACAGCACCCTCTAATGTTTAAACTGGGTATGGTGAAAGGTTATTGCACTTACTCTTACATAGAATTAAGGAAAGCTTCTCTTTGTAATCATCTAAAAGGGGTCTGTAAATGATCTGAATAAAAAACATGAACACAGGGGAGTCGGTCAGCAAATATTTACCCCAACTTGATAGCACTTTCTACTTTGGTTGAAAAGAAACATGCTAAAGTTAGAGTAGATATCAACTGATTTTCAGTCAAGAGGGCAGGTAAATAAAAACAATGGCTGCCCCAGGTTGTTAGCACTAAAAATATACAAGTTGGAAGCAAAGACATTCACCAAGTACAAAAACATAGAGTGGCAGACCAAGCCTCTGGGTAAAACAGCACCCTCCAGTGTTTACACTGGGAATGCTTTTCTCATGATGACAGTGAAAGAACCACATCATGAACAAACACCAACATGACTGTCCTCAAGAGAAGCACTTATTCTTACATAGAATCAGGAATACTTCTCTTTGTAATTATCTAGAGAGGCTATTTAAATGTAAAATATTTGAAAAAAAAACAAACAAACATGGAAACAGGGGAGTCAATCAGTAAATATTTACCCCAACTTGATAGCACTTTCTACTTTGTTTGAAAAGAAAGATGCTAGAGTTATAGAGTAGATATCAACATATTTTCAGTCAAGAGGGAACGGAAATGAAAAATGGATTTAGCGGATATCACTTATAGGATAGAGGGATAGGTACAAGGGTTTACCATATTAACTACACTGAAAAATGGAATTCCATTGAAAAGAGGTTGAGTCTTGCCTGTAGATCACTTCCTCATTAAAACTACCCCAAAGAGAAGCACTTATGAACACAGGACCAATCAATGCTCCCATTTGAAGTAATCTTAATGTGTAGAACTTTGTGATTAAATGGCCATTGCATGGAGAACACAGTGTAGTTCCAGAAGGCAATTGTCTCTTGAAGCACTGATCACTTGAAACTACCCCAACAAATAGCACTTACCAAATACAACAGACAGTCAGTGCCATTGTGAGGGTACCGAGAGTGAGAGTAGTAGTAGCTGCAAATCTTGTCCAAATGATAGCTTGAAACTCTGTAGGAACGGACGAGATCCATGGAGCATGTTGTCTGCTTTTAGGAAGAGCTGGTCTGAGCCATGTGGTTTACCAGCACCCAATATAAGTGTGTCCATGCCCCCTCGGCTGTGCCATGGCCGTTGACACTCTGCATTTCTGTAAAGCCCATCAAGTTTTGATTGCCCAGTTTACATCTTTGGAACGACTCAGCATTTTCCCAGCACGGGTGGACCTTTCACACATTGGAAGCACTTCATGCAAATGCAACACTTATGAACATTTCCCCCTGAATTTAGAAAATAGTCATTCATTTTTAAAGGATAGGCCTACACTAAATACAAAAACAGCAAGTGGCAGACCAAACCTCTAGGTAAAACAGCACCCTCTAATGTTTAAACTGGGTATGCTGAAAGGTTATTGCACTTACTCTTACATAGAATTAAGGAAAGCTTCTCTTTGTAATCATCTAAAAGGGGTCTGTAAATGATCTGAATAAAAAACATGAACACAGGGGAGTCGGTCAGCAAATATTTACCCCAACTTGATAGCACTTTCTACTTTGGTTGAAAAGAAAAATGCTAAAGTTAGAGTAGATATCAACTGATTTTCAGTCAAGAGGGCAGGTAAATAAAAACAATGGCTGCCCCAGGTTGTTAGCACTAAAAATATACAAGTTGGAAGCAAAGACATTCACCAAGTACAAAAACATAGAGTGGCAGACCAAGCCTCTGGGTAAAACAGCACCCTCTAATGTTTAAACTGGGTATGCTGAAAGGTTATTGCACTTACTCTTACATAGAATTAAGGAAAGCTTCTCTTTGTAATAATCTAAAAGGGGTCTGTAAATGATCTAAATAAAAAACATGAACACAGGGGAGTCGGTCAGCAAATATTTACCCCAACTTGATAGCACTTTCTACTTTGGTTGAAAAGAAACATGCTAAAGTTAGAGTAGATATCAACTGATTTTCAGTCAAGAGGGCAGGTAAATAAAAACAATGGCTGCCCCAGGTTGTTAGCACTAAAAATATACAAGTTGGAAGCAGAGACATTCACCAAGTACAAAAACATAGAGTGGCAGACCAAGCCTCTGGGTAAAACAGCACCCTCCAGTGTTTACACTGGGAATGCTTTTCTCATGATGACAGTGAAAGAACCACATCATGAACAAACACCAACATGACTGTCCTCAAGAGAAGCACTTATTCTTACATAGAATCAGGAATACTTCTCTTTGTAATTATCTAGAGAGGCTATTTAAATGTAAAATATTTGAAAAAAACAAACAAACATGGAAACAGGGGAGTCAATCAGTAAATATTTACCCCAACTTGATAGCACTTTCTACTTTGTTTGAAAAGAAAGATGCTAGAGTTAGAGTAGATATCAACATATTTTCAGTCAAGAGGGAACGGAAATGAAAAATGGCTTTAGCGGATATCACTTATAGGATAGAGGGATAGGTACAAGGGTTTACCATATTAATTACACTGAAAAATTGAATTCCATTGAAAAGAGGTTGAGTCTTGCCTGTAGATCACTTCCTCATTAAAACTACCCCAAAGAGAAGCACTTATGAACACAGGACCAATCAATGCTCCCATTTGAAGTAATCTTAATGTGTAGAACTTTGTGATTAAATGGCCATTGCATGGAGAACACAGTGTAGTTCCAGAAGGCAATTGTCTCTTGAAGCACTGATCACTTGAAACTACCCCAACAAATAGCACTTACCAAATACAACAGACAGTCAGTGCCATTGTGAGGGTACCGAGAGTGAGAGTAGTAGTAGCTGCAAATCTTGTCCAAATGATAGCTTGAAACTCTGTAGGAACGGACGAGATCCATGGAGCATGTTGTCTGCTTTTAGGAAGAGCTGGTCTGAGCCATGTGGTTTACCAGCACCCAATATAAGTGTGTCCATGCCCCCTCGGCTGTGCCATGGCCGTTGACACTCTGCATTTCTGTAAAGCCCATCAAGTTTTGATTGCCCAGTTTACATCTTTGGAACGACTCAGCATTTTCCCAGCACGGGTGGACCTTTCACACATTGGAAGCACTTCATGCAAATGCAACACTTATGAACATTTCCCCCTGAATTTAGAAAATAGTCATTCATTTTTAAAGGATAGGCCTACACTCAATACAAAAACAGCAAGTGGCAGACCAAACCTCTAGGTAAAACAGCACCCTCTAATGTTTAAACTGGGTATGCTGAAAGGTTATTGCACTTACTCTTACATAGAATTAAGGAAAGCTTCTCTTTGTAATAATCTAAAAGGGGTCTGTAAATGATCTGAATAAAAAACATGAACACAGGGGAGTCGGTCAGCAAATATTTACCCCAACTTGATAGCACTTTCTACTTTGGTTGAAAAGAAACATGCTAAAGTTAGAGTAGATATCAACTGATTTTCAGTCAAGAGGGCAGGTAAATAAAAACAATGGCTGCCCCAGGTTGTTAGCACTAAAAATATACAAGTTGGAAGCAGAGACATTCACCAAGTACAAAAACATAGAGTGGCAGACCAAGCCTCTGGGTAAAACAGCACCCTCCAGTGTTTACACTGGGAATGCTTTTCTCATGATGACAGTGAAAGAACCACATCATGAACAAACACCAACATGACTGTCCTCAAGAGAAGCACTTATTCTTACATAGAATCAGGAATACTTCTCTTTGTAATTATCTAGAGAGGCTATTTAAATGTAAAATATTTGAAAAAAACAAACAAACATGGAAACAGGGGAGTCAATCAGTAAATATTTACCCCAACTTGATAGCACTTTCTACTTTGTTTGAAAAGAAAGATGCTAGAGTTAGAGTAGATATCAACATATTTTCAGTCAAGAGGGAACGGAAATGAAAAATGGATTTAGCGGATATCACTTATATGATAGAGGGATAGGTACAAGGGTTTACCATATTAATTACACTGAAAAATTGAATTCCATTGAAAAGAGGTTGAGTCTTGCCTGTAGATCACTTCCTCATTAAAACTACCCCAAAGAGAAGCACTTATGAACACAGGACCAATCAATGCTCCCATTTGAAGTAATCTTAATGTGTAGAACTTTGTGATTAAATGGCCATTGCATGGAGAACACAGTGTAGTTCCAGAAGGCAATTGTCTCTTGAAGCACTGATCACTTGAAACTACCCCAACAAATAGCACTTACCAAATACAACAGACAGTCAGTGCCATTGTGAGGGTACCGAGAGTGAGAGTAGTAGTAGCTGCAAATCTTGTCCAAATGATAGCTTGAAACTCTGTAGGAACGGACGAGATCCATGGAGCATGTTGTCTGCTTTTAGGAAGAGCTGGTCTGAGCCATGTGGTTTACCAGCACCCAATATAAGTGTGTCCATGCCCCCTCGGCTGTGCCATGGCCGTTGACACTCTGCATTTCTGTAAAGCCCATCAAGTTTTGATTGCCCAGTTTACATCTTTGGAACGACTCAGCATTTTCCCAGCACGGGTGGACCTTTCACACATTGGAAGCACTTCATGCAAATGCAACACTTATGAACATTTCCCCCTGAATTTAGAAAATAGTCATTCATTTTTAAAGGATAGGCCTACACTCAATACAAAAACAGCAAGTGGCAGACCAAACCTCTAGGTAAAACAGCACCCTCTAATGTTTAAACTGGGTATGCTGAAAGGTTATTGCACTTACTCTTACATAGAATTAAGGAAAGCTTCTCTTTGTAATCATCTAAAAGGGGTCTGTAAATGATCTGAATAAAAAACATGAACACAGGGGAGTCGGTCAGCAAATATTTACCCCAACTTGATAGCACTTTCTACTTTGGTTGAAAAGAAAAATGCTAAAGTTAGAGTAGATATCAACTGATTTTCAGTCAAGAGGGCAGGTAAATAAAAACAATGGCTGCCCCAGGTAGTTAGCACTAAAAATATACAAGTTGGAAGCAAAGACATTCACCAAGTACAAAAACATAGAGTGGCAGACCAAGCCTCTGGGTAAAACAGCACCCTCCAGTGTTTACACTGGGAATGCTTTTCTCATGATGACAGTGAAAGAACCACATCATGAACAAACACCAACATGACTGTCCTCAAGAGAAGCACTTATTCTTACATAGAATCAGGAATACTTCTCTTTGTAATTATCTAGAGAGGCTATTTAAATGTAAAATATTTGAAAAAAAAACAAACAAACATGGAAACAGGGGAGTCAATCAGTAAATATTTACCCCAACTTGATAGCACTTTCTACTTTGTTTGAAAAGAAAGATGCTAGAGTTATAGAGTAGATATCAACATATTTTCAGTCAAGAGGGAACGGAAATGAAAAATGGATTTAGCGGATATCACTTATAGGATAGAGGGATAGGTACAAGGGTTTACCATATTAACTACACTGAAAAATGGAATTCCATTGAAAAGAGGTTGAGTCTTGCCTGTAGATCACTTCCTCATTAAAACTACCCCAAAGAGAAGCACTTATGAACACAGGACCAATCAATGCTCCCATTTGAAGTAATCTTAATGTGTAAAACTTTGTGATTAAATGGCCATTGCATGGAGAACACAGTGTAGTTCCAGAAGGCAATTGTCTCTTGAAGCACTGATCACTTGAAACTACCCCAACAAATAGCACTTACCAAATACAACAGACAGTCAGTGCCATTGTGAGGGTACCGAGAGTGAGAGTAGTAGTAGCTGCAAATCTTGTCCAAATGATAGCTTGAAACTCTGTAGGAACGGACGAGATCCATGGAGCATGTTGTCTGCTTTTAGGAAGAGCTGGTCTGAGCCATGTGGTTTACCAGCACCCAATATAAGTGTGTCCATGCCCCCTCGGCTGTGCCATGGCCGTTGACACTCTGCATTTCTGTAAAGCCCATCAAGTTTTAGAATCAGGAATACTTCTCTTTGTAATTATCTAGAGAGGCTATTTAAATGTAAAATATTTGAAAAAAAAAACAAACAAACATGGAAACAGGGGAGTCAATCAGTAAATATTTACCCCAACTTGATAGCACTTTCTACTTTGTTTGAAAAGAAAGATGCTAGAGTTAGAGTAGATATCAACATATTTTCAGTCAAGAGGGAACGGAAATGAAAAATGGATTTAGCGGACATCACTTATAGGATAGAGGGATAGGTACAAGGGTTTACCATATTAATTACACTGAAAAATGGAATTCCATTGAAAAGAGGTTGAGTCTTGCCTGTAGATCACTTCCTCATTAAAACTACCCCAAAGAGAAGCACTTATGAACACAGGACCAATCAATGCTCCCATTTGAAGTAATCTTAATGTGTAGAACTTTGTGATTAAATGGCCATTGCATGGAGAACACAGTGTAGTTCCAGAAGGCAATTGTCTCTTGAAGCACTGATCACTTGAAACTACCCCAACAAATAGCACTTACCAAATACAACAGACAGTCAGTGCCATTGTGAGGGTACCGAGAGTGAGAGTAGTAGTAGCTGCAAATCTTGTCCAAATGATAGCTTGAAACTCTGTAGGAACGGACAAGATCCATGGAGCATGTTGTCTGCTTTTAGGAAGAGCTGGTCTGAGCCATGTGGTTTACCAGCACCCAATATAAGTGTGTCCATGCCCCCTCGGCTGTGCCATGGCCGTTGACACTCTGCATTTCTGTAAAGCCCATCAAGTTTTGATTGCCCAGTTTACATCTTTGGAACGACTCAGCATTTTCCCAGCACGGGTGGACCTTTCACACATTGGAAGCACTTCATGCAAATGCAACACTTATGAACATTTCCCCCTGAATTTAGAAAATAGTCATTCATTTTTAAAGGATAGGCCTACACTCAATACAAAAACAGCAAGTGGCAGACCAAACCTCTAGGTAAAACAGCACCCTCTAATGTTTAAACTGGGTATGGTGAAAGGTTATTGCACTTACTCTTACATAGAATTAAGGAAAGCTTCTCTTTGTAATCATCTAAAAGGGGTCTGTAAATGATCTGAATAAAAAACATGAACACAGGGGAGTCGGTCAGCAAATATTTACCCCAACTTGATAGCACTTTCTACTTTGGTTGAAAAGAAACATGCTAAAGTTAGAGTAGATATCAACTGATTTTCAGTCAAGAGGGCAGGTAAATAAAAACAATGGCTGCCCCAGGTTGTTAGCACTAAAAATATACAAGTTGGAAGCAAAGACATTCACCAAGTACAAAAACATAGAGTGGCAGACCAAGCCTCTGGGTAAAACAGCACCCTCCAGTGTTTACACTGGGAATGCTTTTCTCATGATGACAGTGAAAGAACCACATCATGAACAAACACCAACATGACTGTCCTCAAGAGAAGCACTTATTCTTACATAGAATCAGGAATACTTCTCTTTGTAATTATCTAGAGAGGCTATTTAAATGTAAAATATTTGAAAAAAAAACAAACAAACATGGAAACAGGGGAGTCAATCAGTAAATATTTACCCCAACTTGATAGCACTTTCTACTTTGTTTGAAAAGAAAGATGCTAGAGTTATAGAGTAGATATCAACATATTTTCAGTCAAGAGGGAACGGAAATGAAAAATGGATTTAGCGGATATCACTTATAGGATAGAGGGATAGGTACAAGGGTTTACCATATTAACTACACTGAAAAATGGAATTCCATTGAAAAGAGGTTGAGTCTTGCCTGTAGATCACTTCCTCATTAAAACTACCCCAAAGAGAAGCACTTATGAACACAGGACCAATCAATGCTCCCATTTGAAGTAATCTTAATGTGTAGAACTTTGTGATTAAATGGCCATTGCATGGAGAACACAGTGTAGTTCCAGAAGGCAATTGTCTCTTGAAGCACTGATCACTTGAAACTACCCCAACAAATAGCACTTACCAAATACAACAGACAGTCAGTGCCATTGTGAGGGTACCGAGAGTGAGAGTAGTAGTAGCTGCAAATCTTGTCCAAATGATAGCTTGAAACTCTGTAGGAACGGACGAGATCCATGGAGCATGTTGTCTGCTTTTAGGAAGAGCTGGTCTGAGCCATGTGGTTTACCAGCACCCAATATAAGTGTGTCCATGCCCCCTCGGCTGTGCCATGGCCGTTGACACTCTGCATTTCTGTAAAGCCCATCAAGTTTTGATTGCCCAGTTTACATCTTTGGAACGACTCAGCATTTTCCCAGCACGGGTGGACCTTTCACACATTGGAAGCACTTCATGCAAATGCAACACTTATGAACATTTCCCCCTGAATTTAGAAAATAGTCATTCATTTTTAAAGGATAGGCCTACACTAAATACAAAAACAGCAAGTGGCAGACCAAACCTCTAGGTAAAACAGCACCCTCTAATGTTTAAACTGGGTATGCTGAAAGGTTATTGCACTTACTCTTACATAGAATTAAGGAAAGCTTCTCTTTGTAATCATCTAAAAGGGGTCTGTAAATGATCTGAATAAAAAACATGAACACAGGGGAGTCGGTCAGCAAATATTTACCCCAACTTGATAGCACTTTCTACTTTGGTTGAAAAGAAAAATGCTAAAGTTAGAGTAGATATCAACTGATTTTCAGTCAAGAGGGCAGGTAAATAAAAACAATGGCTGCCCCAGGTTGTTAGCACTAAAAATATACAAGTTGGAAGCAAAGACATTCACCAAGTACAAAAACATAGAGTGGCAGACCAAGCCTCTGGGTAAAACAGCACCCTCTAATGTTTAAACTGGGTATGCTGAAAGGTTATTGCACTTACTCTTACATAGAATTAAGGAAAGCTTCTCTTTGTAATAATCTAAAAGGGGTCTGTAAATGATCTAAATAAAAAACATGAACACAGGGGAGTCGGTCAGCAAATATTTACCCCAACTTGATAGCACTTTCTACTTTGGTTGAAAAGAAACATGCTAAAGTTAGAGTAGATATCAACTGATTTTCAGTCAAGAGGGCAGGTAAATAAAAACAATGGCTGCCCCAGGTTGTTAGCACTAAAAATATACAAGTTGGAAGCAGAGACATTCACCAAGTACAAAAACATAGAGTGGCAGACCAAGCCTCTGGGTAAAACAGCACCCTCCAGTGTTTACACTGGGAATGCTTTTCTCATGATGACAGTGAAAGAACCACATCATGAACAAACACCAACATGACTGTCCTCAAGAGAAGCACTTATTCTTACATAGAATCAGGAATACTTCTCTTTGTAATTATCTAGAGAGGCTATTTAAATGTAAAATATTTGAAAAAAACAAACAAACATGGAAACAGGGGAGTCAATCAGTAAATATTTACCCCAACTTGATAGCACTTTCTACTTTGTTTGAAAAGAAAGATGCTAGAGTTAGAGTAGATATCAACATATTTTCAGTCAAGAGGGAACGGAAATGAAAAATGGCTTTAGCGGATATCACTTATAGGATAGAGGGATAGGTACAAGGGTTTACCATATTAATTACACTGAAAAATTGAATTCCATTGAAAAGAGGTTGAGTCTTGCCTGTAGATCACTTCCTCATTAAAACTACCCCAAAGAGAAGCACTTATGAACACAGGACCAATCAATGCTCCCATTTGAAGTAATCTTAATGTGTAGAACTTTGTGATTAAATGGCCATTGCATGGAGAACACAGTGTAGTTCCAGAAGGCAATTGTCTCTTGAAGCACTGATCACTTGAAACTACCCCAACAAATAGCACTTACCAAATACAACAGACAGTCAGTGCCATTGTGAGGGTACCGAGAGTGAGAGTAGTAGTAGCTGCAAATCTTGTCCAAATGATAGCTTGAAACTCTGTAGGAACGGACGAGATCCATGGAGCATGTTGTCTGCTTTTAGGAAGAGCTGGTCTGAGCCATGTGGTTTACCAGCACCCAATATAAGTGTGTCCATGCCCCCTCGGCTGTGCCATGGCCGTTGACACTCTGCATTTCTGTAAAGCCCATCAAGTTTTGATTGCCCAGTTTACATCTTTGGAACGACTCAGCATTTTCCCAGCACGGGTGGACCTTTCACACATTGGAAGCACTTCATGCAAATGCAACACTTATGAACATTTCCCCCTGAATTTAGAAAATAGTCATTCATTTTTAAAGGATA
Organism: Gobio gobio; assembly: GCF_949357685.1. NCBI lineage: Eukaryota > Metazoa > Chordata > Actinopteri > Cypriniformes > Gobionidae > Gobio > Gobio gobio. Next base: position 25,488,392 of record NC_137116.1, on the reverse strand, counting down.
GGCCTACACTCAATACAAAAACAGCAAGTGGCAGACCAAACCTCTAGGTAAAACAGCACCCTCTAATGTTTAAACTGGGTATGCTGAAAGGTTATTGCACTTACTCTTACATAGAATTAAGGAAAGCTTCTCTTTGTAATCATCTAAAAGGGGTCTGTAAATGATCTGAATAAAAAACATGAACACAGGGGAGTCGGTCAGCAAATATTTACCCCAACTTGATAGCACTTTCTACTTTGGTTGAAAAGAAACATGCTAAAGTTAGAGTAGATATCAACTGATTTTCAGTCAAGAGGGCAGGTAAATAAAAACAATGGCTGCCCCAGGTAGTTAGCACTAAAAATATACAAGTTGGAAGCAAAGACATTCACCAAGTACAAAAACATAGAGTGGCAGACCAAGCCTCTGGGTAAAACAGCACCCTCCAGTGTTTACACTGGGAATGCTTTTCTCATGATGACAGTGAAAGAACCACATCATGAACAAACACCAACATGACTGTCCTCAAGAGAAGCACTTATTCTTACATAGAATCAGGAATACTTCTCTTTGTAATTATCTAGAGAGGCTATTTAAATGTAAAATATTTGAAAAAAAAACAAACAAACATGGAAACAGGGGAGTCAATCAGTAAATATTTACCCCAACTTGATAGCACTTTCTACTTTGTTTGAAAAGAAAGATGCTAGAGTTATAGAGTAGATATCAACATATTTTCAGTCAAGAGGGAACGGAAATGAAAAATGGATTTAGCGGATATCACTTATAGGATAGAGGGATAGGTACAAGGGTTTACCATATTAACTACACTGAAAAATGGAATTCCATTGAAAAGAGGTTGAGTCTTGCCTGTAGATCACTTCCTCATTAAAACTACCCCAAAGAGAAGCACTTATGAACACAGGACCAATCAATGCTCCCATTTGAAGTAATCTTAATGTGTAGAACTTTGTGATTAAATGGCCATTGCATGGAGAACACAGTGTAGTTCCAGAAGGCAATTGTCTCTTGAAGCACTGATCACTTGAAACTACCCCAACAAATAGCACTTACCAAATACAACAGACAGTCAGTGCCATTGTGAGGGTACCGAGAGTGAGAGTAGTAGTAGCTGCAAATCTTGTCCAAATGATAGCTTGAAACTCTGTAGGAACGGACAAGATCCATGGAGCATGTTGTCTGCTTTTAGGAAGAGCTGGTCTGAGCCATGTGGTTTACCAGCACCCAATATAAGTGTGTCCATGCCCCCTCGGCTGTGCCATGGCCGTTGACACTCTGCATTTCTGTAAAGCCCATCAAATTTTGATTGCCCAGTTTACATCTTTGGAACGACTCAGCATTTTCCCGGCACGGGTGGACCTTTCACACATTGGAAGCACTTCATGCAAATGCAACACTTATGAACATTTCCCCCTGAATTTAGAAAATAGTCATTCATTTTTAAAGGATAGGCCTACACTCAATACAAAAACAGCAAGTGGCAGACCAAACCTCTAGGTAAAACAGCAGCCTCTAATGTTTAAACTGGGTATGCTGAAAGGTTATTGCACTTACTCTTACATAGAATTAAGGAAAGCTTCTCTTTGTAATCATCTAAAAGGGGTCTGTAAATGATCTGAATAAAAAACATGAACACAGGGGAGTCGGTCAGCAAATATTTACCCCAACTTGATAGCACTTTCTACTTTGGTTGAAAAGAAAAATGCTAAAGTTAGAGTAGATATCAACTGATTTTCAGTCAAGAGGGCAGGTAAATAAAAACAATGGCTGCCCCAGGTTGTTAGCACTAAAAATATACAAGTTGGAAGCAAAGACATTCACCAAGTACAAAAACATAGAGTGGCAGACCAAGCCTCTGGGTAAAACAGCACCCTCTAATGTTTAAACTGGGTATGCTGAAAGGTTATTGCACTTACTCTTACATAGAATTAAGGAAAGCTTCTCTTTGTAATAATCTAAAAGGGGTCTGTAAATGATCTGAATAAAAAACATGAACACAGGGGAGTCGGTCAGCAAATATTTACCCCAACTTGATAGCACTTTCTACTTTGGTTGAAAAGAAACATGCTAAAGTTAGAGTAGATATCAACTGATTTTCAGTCAAGAGGGCAGGTAAATAAAAACAATGGCTGCCCCAGGTTGTTAGCACTAAAAATATACAAGTTGGAAGCAGAGACATTCACCAAGTACAAAAACATAGAGTGGCAGACCAAGCCTCTGGGTAAAACAGCACCCTCCAGTGTTTACACTGGGAATGCTTTTCTCATGATGACAGTGAAAGAACCACATCATGAACAAACACCAACATGACTGTCCTCAAGAGAAGCACTTATTCTTACATAGAATCAGGAATACTTCTCTTTGTAATTATCTAGAGAGGCTATTTAAATGTAAAATATTTGAAAAAAACAAACAAACATGGAAACAGGGGAGTCAATCAGTAAATATTTACCCCAACTTGATAGCACTTTCTACTTTGTTTGAAAAGAAAGATGCTAGAGTTAGAGTAGATATCAACATATTTTCAGTCAAGAGGGAACGGAAATGAAAAATGGCTTTAGCGGATATCACTTATAGGATAGAGGGATAGGTACAAGGGTTTACCATATTAATTACACTGAAAAATTGAATTCCATTGAAAAGAGGTTGAGTCTTGCCTGTAGATCACTTCCTCATTAAAACTACCCCAAAGAGAAGCACTTATGAACACAGGACCAATCAATGCTCCCATTTGAAGTAATCTTAATGTGTAGAACTTTGTGATTAAATGGCCATTGCATGGAGAACACAGTGTAGTTCCAGAAGGCAATTGTCTCTTGAAGCACTGATCACTTGAAACTACCCCAACAAATAGCACTTACCAAATACAACAGACAGTCAGTGCCATTGTGAGGGTACCGAGAGTGAGAGTAGTAGTAGCTGCAAATCTTGTCCAAATGATAGCTTGAAACTCTGTAGGAACGGACGAGATCCATGGAGCATGTTGTCTGCTTTTAGGAAGAGCTGGTCTGAGCCATGTGGTTTACCAGCACCCAATATAAGTGTGTCCATGCCCCCTCGGCTGTGCCATGGCCGTTGACACTCTGCATTTCTGTAAAGCCCATCAAGTTTTGATTGCCCAGTTTACATCTTTGGAACGACTCAGCATTTTCCCAGCACGGGTGGACCTTTCACACATTGGAAGCACTTCATGCAAATGCAACACTTATGAACATTTCCCCCTGAATTTAGAAAATAGTCATTCATTTTTAAAGGATAGGCCTACACTCAATACAAAAACAGCAAGTGGCAGACCAAACCTCTAGGTAAAACAGCACCCTCTAATGTTTAAACTGGGTATGCTGAAAGGTTATTGCACTTACTCTTACATAGAATTAAGGAAAGCTTCTCTTTGTAATCATCTAAAAGGGGTCTGTAAATGATCTGAATAAAAAACATGAACACAGGGGAGTCGGTCAGCAAATATTTACCCCAACTTGATAGCACTTTCTACTTTGGTTGAAAAGAAACATGCTAAAGTTAGAGTAGATATCAACTGATTTTCAGTCAAGAGGGCAGGTAAATAAAAACAATGGCTGCCCCAGGTTGTTAGCACTAAAAATATACAAGTTGGAAGCAAAGACATTCACCAAGTACAAAAACATAGAGTGGCAGACCAAGCCTCTGGGTAAAACAGCACCCTCCAGTGTTTACACTGGGAATGCTTTTCTCATGATGACAGTGAAAGAACCACATCATGAACAAACACCAACATGACTGTCCTCAAGAGAAGCACTTATTCTTACATAGAATCAGGAATACTTCTCTTTGTAATTATCTAGAGAGGCTATTTAAATGTAAAATATTTGAAAAAAAAACAAACAAACATGGAAACAGGGGAGTCAATCAGTAAATATTTACCCCAACTTGATAGCACTTTCTACTTTGTTTGAAAAGAAAGATGCTAGAGTTATAGAGTAGATATCAACATATTTTCAGTCAAGAGGGAACGGAAATGAAAAATGGATTTAGCGGATATCACTTATAGGATAGAGGGATAGGTACAAGGGTTTACCATATTAACTACACTGAAAAATGGAATTCCATTGAAAAGAGGTTGAGTCTTGCCTGTAGATCACTTCCTCATTAAAACTACCCCAAAGAGAAGCACTTATGAACACAGGACCAATCAATGCTCCCATTTGAAGTAATCTTAATGTGTAGAACTTTGTGATTAAATGGCCATTGCATGGAGAACACAGTGTAGTTCCAGAAGGCAATTGTCTCTTGAAGCACTGATCACTTGAAACTACCCCAACAAATAGCACTTACCAAATACAACAGACAGTCAGTGCCATTGTGAGGGTACCGAGAGTGAGAGTAGTAGTAGCTGCAAATCTTGTCCAAATGATAGCTTGAAACTCTGTAGGAACGGACAAGATCCATGGAGCATGTTGTCTGCTTTTAGGAAGAGCTGGTCTGAGCCATGTGGTTTACCAGCACCCAATATAAGTGTGTCCATGCCCCCTCGGCTGTGCCATGGCCGTTGACACTCTGCATTTCTGTAAAGCCCATCAAATTTTGATTGCCCAGTTTACATCTTTGGAACGACTCAGCATTTTCCCAGCACGGGTGGACCTTTCACACATTGGAAGCACTTCATGCAAATGCAACACTTATGAACATTTCCCCCTGAATTTAGAAAATAGTCATTCATTTTTAAAGGATAGGCCTACACTCAATACAAAAACAGCAAGTGGCAGACCAAACCTCTAGGTAAAACAGCACCCTCTAATGTTTAAACTGGGTATGCTGAAAGGTTATTGCACGTACTCTTACATAGAATTAAGGAAAGCTTCTCTTTGTAATCATCTAAAAGGGGTCTGTAAATGATCTGAATAAAAAACATGAACACAGGGGAGTCGGTCAGCAAATATTTACCCCAACTTGATAGCACTTTCTACTTTGGTTGAAAAGAAAAATGCTAAAGTTAGAGTAGATATCAACTGATTTTCAGTCAAGAGGGCAGGTAAATAAAAACAATGGCTGCCCCAGGTTGTTAGCACTAAAAATATACAAGTTGGAAGCAAAGACATTCACCAAGTACAAAAACATAGAGTGGCAGACCAAGCCTCTGGGTAAAACAGCACCCTCTAATGTTTAAACTGGGTATGCTGAAAGGTTATTGCACTTACTCTTACATAGAATTAAGGAAAGCTTCTCTTTGTAATAATCTAAAAGGGGTCTGTAAATGATCTGAATAAAAAACATGAACACAGGGGAGTCGGTCAGCAAATATTTACCCCAACTTGATAGCACTTTCTACTTTGGTTGAAAAGAAACATGCTAAAGTTAGAGTAGATATCAACTGATTTTCAGTCAAGAGGGCAGGTAAATAAAAACAATGGCTGCCCCAGGTTGTTAGCACTAAAAATATACAAGTTGGAAGCAGAGACATTCACCAAGTACAAAAACATAGAGTGGCAGACCAAGCCTCTGGGTAAAACAGCACCCTCCAGTGTTTACACTGGGAATGCTTTTCTCATGATGACAGTGAAAGAACCACTTAACAAGATGGCGCCGCCGTGCTCGGTCGCCGTTCAGGTCGCTCCGCTAAGACTTTGCTTTTATTTATTATTCTACTCTCTTTTACTCTCTATTTTTTCCAACGGATCATCTGCTTTGATCTGTTACGACAGCAAAACACTTCTGGAAATTGGTTACCGCTACACTGACCTGTTTCAGGACACTTTCTCCAATCTTCCATCTGAGATTCGCCGGGACGCCGAGTTGAACAATGGCCACTCGAGTCGACGGCGAAGATTCAAAAAACACCGCGGGAAACGCGCTGGGATCCGCAACAGACTGAGAAAAAGAGCATTCAGTCCTCCTCTCCCGAGCATTTTGCTCGCAAATGTCCAATCCTTGGAGAATAAGATGGACGATCTTAGAGCCAGGATAAGTTTTCAACGGGACATGAGAGACTGCAACATCTATTGTCTGTCCGAAACATGGCTCACGCCAGCGGTCCCGGATACAGCCGTGACGCCGTCCGAGAACTTCTCTGTTTTTCGGATGGACAGAACAGCCGAGGCCGGGAAATCTAAAGGCGGTGGAGTGTGTTTCATGATAAACAAGGAATGGTGCGATCCTAGGAACATCTCCATTCTTTCGCGATCCTGCTCGCCTCACTTGGAACATTTAACTCTCATGTGCCGGCCTTTCTACCTGCCGAGGGAGTTTTCCTCGGTCATCTCCACTGCCGTTTATATTCCACCACAAGCAGACACGGGGCTGGCTTTATCTGCCCTCCATGATGTGACCAGCGGCTTCATAAACAAACACCCCGACGCTGCTTTCATCGTCGCGGGTGATTTTAACAAAGCAAACCTAAAGAAAGTATTGCCAAACTTTCACCAGCATGTCTCCTGTCCCACACGAGGAGCAAACACACTGGATCATTGCTACTCTCCGTTTAAGAACGCCTACAAAGCTCGTTCACAGCCAGCTTTTGGCAAATCGGACCATGCCGCCATTTTCCTCACACCGGAATATAAACAAAGGCTCGTTCAAGAGCCCCCGGTGAGGAGGGAAGTCAAACGCTGGTCATCCCATTCAGAGATCACGCTACAGGCAGCTCTTGATGACGTCGACTGGGACATGTTCCGCGCGAGTTCTGAGGACGTCAGCGAGTTCACAGAAGTGGCGCTCTGCTTTATTAACACACTGACAGAGCAAGCCACACAAACAATAACTATAACGTCCTTCCCTAATCAGAAACCGTGGGTGGACAGTTCAATTCGCACTGCAGTAAACTCGCGCACCACCGCTTACAATGCCGGTCTCCTAACGGGGGATATGAGGGAGTACAAAGCTTCATGTTACGCCCTCCGGCGCGCCGTTAAAGCCGCAAAACTCCGCTATAAAGACCGAGTGGAATCTCATTTCCAACTCAACGACTCCCGGCGGATGTGGCAGGGACTGAGAACCATCTGTGCTTTTGGAACTAAATCCTCTGCAGAGGTGAGAGCTGATCCGTTGCTGGTGAACGAGTTAAACTCTTTCTACGCTCGCTTTGATGGTAATCGCGGCAGCGCGACTCCGGCGAGTGACGCGTCAGAGAGAGTCCCTCAGAGCAGCAACGGTCACGTGATCTCTGTCTCGGAGGACGAGGTTCGGAGGGCACTCAAACGTGTGGATGTCAGGAAAGCTGCTGGGCCGGATGGTATTTCAGGTCGTGTTCTGCGGTCCTGTGCTGATCAGCTCGCAGGGCTCTTTACATCCATATTCAACGAGTCCCTTGCTACATCTGTTGTCCCCACCTCCTTCAAACGATCCTCCATCATCCCTGTACCTAAGATCAGTAAACCCTCTTGCCTAAATGACTATCGTCCAGTGGCTCTCACATCTTTAGTCATGAAGGTCTTTGAGAGACTCATTAAAAACAACATTTGCTCCTCCATTCCTGACACTTTGGACCCTCTTCAGTTTGCCTATCGTCCCAATAGATCGACTGAAGATGCCATTTCTCACGTCCTTCACTCCTGCCTCACTCACATCGACAGCAAAAGTGGGAACTATGTCAGGCTGCTATTTATTGACTATAGCTCAGCCTTTAACACCATAGTTCCCATTAAGCTAACACACAAACTCCTGGATCTAGGCCTGAATTCTTCTCTCTGCCTCTGGATTGAAGATTTCCTCACTGGCAGACCCCAGGCGGTGAGAGTAGGCCAGTTCACCTCCACCTCCATCACCCTGAGTGTTGGAGCTCCACAGGGCTGTGTGCTGAGTCCCCTGCTCTACTCTCTCTACACCCATGACTGTTTGTCCACACACAGCTCCACCTCTATCATCAAGTTTGCTGATGATACTGTTGTCCTGGGTCTCATCTCCAACAACAATGAGACGGCATACTTGGACGAAGTGGAGCAACTGACATCATGGTGCCAGGACAACTGTCTCTCTCTGAATGTTAACAAGACCAAAGAACTGATTGTGGACTTCAGGAAGAGACAGCATCGGTCATACTCCCCTCTCATGATCAGCGGGACACCGGTAGAGAGAGTGAGCAGCTTCAAATACCTGGGTGTGAACATCTCCGAGGATCTGACCTGGACTACACACATCCAGACACAGGTGAAAAAAGCCAGGCAAAGACTGTACCACCTGCGCCAGCTGAGGAAATTCAGGGTTTCACCAGCCATCCTGAAAACTTTCTATCGAGGGGCGATAGAAAGTGTCCTGACTCAGTGCATCACAGCGTGGTACGGGAACAGCACCAGTCACGACTGCAAAGCCCTGCAAAGAGTGGTGCGCTTATCCGAGCGCATCTCAGGCTCAGCTCTCCCGTCTCTGCAGGACATCTACACCAAACGCTGCAGAGGTAGAGCTACTAAAATCATCAGAGACATTAATCACCCTGCAAACTCTCACTTCACCCTACTGCCATCTGGTAAGCGCTTCCGTAGCCTGATGGCAAAGACTGAAAGACTCAGGAGGAGTTTCTTCCCCCAGGCCATCAGACTCCTGAACTCAGTCGCGTGACTTCACTTCACCCCGCACACGCATAAACATACAGTTTTTTAACATTAACATCCACATACTGCAATTGCACTGCACTTTACGTTCCTATTGTTACTGCGTAACAACCTGTAATAAACCTTGCACATTATACTTCTTTATATATACATATTATATATTTTATGTTAACCACTTATTTTTAAGTCTACAGTTTATCTCACTTATCATATCCACATATTTTTTATATTTTTTTTTTATCTTATTTCCTATTTTTATCTTTTACTTGATTTATTTATAATTCTACTTATGTTAATACTTTTTATTCTAATTTTATTCTATTTCTATTTAATTTCTTGTAACTGTTATTTGCACTGTCCATGGAGCGGACCTGTTTACATTTCACTGCCAGTTGTATATTGTGTATATAACTGTGTATGTGACAAATAAAACTCTTGAATCTTGAATCTTGAATCTTGAATCTCATGAACAAACACCAACATGACTGTCCTCAAGAGAAGCACTTATTCTTACATAGAATCAGGAATACTTCTCTTTGTAATTATCTAGAGAGGCTATTTAAATGTAAAATATTTGAAAAAAACAAACAAACATGGAAACAGGGGAGTCAATCAGTAAATATTTACCCCAACTTGATAGCACTTTCTACTTTGTTTGAAAAGAAAGATGCTAGAGTTAGAGTAGATATCAACATATTTTCAGTCAAGAGGGAACGGAAATGAAAAATGGCTTTAGCGGATATCACTTATAGGATAGAGGGATAGGTACAAGGGTTTACCATATTAATTACACTGAAAAATTGAATTCCATTGAAAAGAGGTTGAGTCTTGCCTGTAGATCACTTCCTCATTAAAACTACCCCAAAGAGAAGCACTTATGAACACAGGACCAATCAATGCTCCCATTTGAAGTAATCTTAATGTGTAGAACTTTGTGATTAAATGGCCATTGCATGGAGAACACAGTGTAGTTCCAGAAGGCAATTGTCTCTTGAAGCACTGATCACTTGAAACTACCCCAACAAATAGCACTTACCAAATACAACAGACAGTCAGTGCCATTGTGAGGGTACCGAGAGTGAGAGTAGTAGTAGCTGCAAATCTTGTCCAAATGATAGCTTGAAACTCTGTAGGAACGGACGAGATCCATGGAGCATGTTGTCTGCTTTTAGGAAGAGCTGGTCTGAGCCATGTGGTTTACCAGCACCCAATATAAGTGTGTCCATGCCCCCTCGGCTGTGCCATGGCCGTTGACACTCTGCATTTCTGTAAAGCCCATCAAGTTTTGATTGCCCAGTTTACATCTTTGGAACGACTCAGCATTTTCCCAGCACGGGTGGACCTTTCACACATTGGAAGCACTTCATGCAAATGCAACACTTATGAACATTTCCCCCTGAATTTAGAAAATAGTCATTCATTTTTAAAGGATAGGCCTACACTCAATACAAAAACAGCAAGTGGCAGACCAAACCTCTAGGTAAAACAGCACCCTCTAATGTTTAAACTGGGTATGCTGAAAGGTTATTGCACTTACTCTTACATAGAATTAAGGAAAGCTTCTCTTTGTAATCATCTAAAAGGGGTCTGTAAATGATCTGAATAAAAAACATGAACACAGGGGAGTCGGTCAGCAAATATTTACCCCAACTTGATAGCACTTTCTACTTTGGTTGAAAAGAAACATGCTAAAGTTAGAGTAGATATCAACTGATTTTCAGTCAAGAGGGCAGGTAAATAAAAACAATGGCTGCCCCAGGTTGTTAGCACTAAAAATATACAAGTTGGAAGCAAAGACATTCACCAAGTACAAAAACATAGAGTGGCAGACCAAGCCTCTGGGTAAAACAGCACCCTCCAGTGTTTACACTGGGAATGCTTTTCTCATGATGACAGTGAAAGAACCACATCATGAACAAACACCAACATGACTGTCCTCAAGAGAAGCACTTATTCTTACATAGAATCAGGAATACTTCTCTTTGTAATTATCTAGAGAGGCTATTTAAATGTAAAATATTTGAAAAAAAAACAAACAAACATGGAAACAGGGGAGTCAATCAGTAAATATTTACCCCAACTTGATAGCACTTTCTACTTTGTTTGAAAAGAAAGATGCTAGAGTTAGAGTAGATATCAACATATTTTCAGTCAAGAGGGAACGGAAATGAAAAATGGCTTTAGCGGATATCACTTATAGGATAGAGGGATAGGTACAAGGGTTTACCATATTAATTACACTGAAAAATTGAATTCCATTGAAAAGAGGTTGAGTCTTGCCTGTAGATCACTTCCTCATTAAAACTACCCCAAAGAGAAGCACTTATGAACACAGGACCAATCAATGCTCCCATTTGAAGTAATCTTAATGTGTAAAACTTTGTGATTAAATGGCCATTGCATGGAGAACACAGTGTAGTTCCAGAAGGCAATTGTCTCTTGAAGCACTGATCACTTGAAACTACCCCAACAAATAGCACTTACCAAATACAACAGACAGTCAGTGCCATTGTGAGGGTACCGAGAGTGAGAGTAGTAGTAGCTGCAAATCTTGTCCAAATGATAGCTTGAAACTCTGTAGGAACGGACGAGATCCATGGAGCATGTTGTCTGCTTTTAGGAAGAGCTGGTCTGAGCCATGTGGTTTACCAGCACCCAATATAAGTGTGTCCATGCCCCCTCGGCTGTGCCATGGCCGTTGACACTCTGCATTTCTGTAAAGCCCATCAAGTTTTGATTGCCCAGTTTACATCTTTGGAACGACTCAGCATTTTCCCAGCACGGGTGGACCTTTCACACATTGGAAGCACTTCATGCAAATGCTACACTTATGAACATTTCCCCCTGAATTTAGAAAATAGTCATTCATTTTTAAAGGATAGGCCTACACTCAATACAAAAACAGCAAGTGGCAGACCAAACCTCTAGGTAAAACAGCACCCTCTAATGTTTAAACTGGGTATGCTGAAAGGTTATTGCACTTACTCTTACATAGAATTAAGGAAAGCTTCTCTTTGTAATCATCTAAAAGGGGTCTGTAAATGATCTGAATAAAAAACATGAACACAGGGGAGTCGGTCAGCAAATATTTACCCCAACTTGATAGCACTTTCTACTTTGGTTGAAAAGAAACATGCTAAAGTTAGAGTAGATATCAACTGATTTTCAGTCAAGAGGGCAGGTAAATAAAAACAATGGCTGCCCCAGGTTGTTAGCACTAAAAATATACAAGTTGGAAGCAAAGACATTCACCAAGTACAAAAACATAGAGTGGCAGACCAAGCCTCTGGGTAAAACAGCACCCTCCAGTGTTTACACTGGGAATGCTTTTCTCATGATGACAGTGAAAGAACCACATCATGAACAAACACCAACATGACTGTCCTCAAGAGAAGCACTTATTCTTACATAGAATCAGGAATACTTCTCTTTGTAATTATCTAGAGAGGCTATTTAAATGTAAAATATTTGAAAAAAAACAAACAAACATGGAAACAGGGGAGTCAATCAGTAAATATTTACCCCAACTTGATAGCACTTTCTACTTTGTTTGAAAAGAAAGATGCTAGAGTTAGAGTAGATATCAACATATTTTCAGTCAAGAGGGAACGGAAATGAAAAATGGATTTAGCGGATATCACTTATAGGATAGAGGGATAGGTACAAGGGTTTACCATATTAATTACACTGAAAAATTGAATTCCATTGAAAAGAGGTTGAGTCTTGCCTGTAGATCACTTCCTCATTAAAACTACCCCAAAGAGAAGCACTTATGAACACAGGACCAATCAATGCTCCCATTTGAAGTAATCTTAATGTGTAGAACTTTGTGATTAAATGGCCATTGCATGGAGAACACAGTGTAGTTCCAGAAGGCAATTGTCTCTTGAAGCACTGATCACTTGAAACTACCCCAACAAATAGCACTTACCAAATACAACAGACAGTCAGTGCCATTGTGAGGGTACCGAGAGTGAGAGTAGTAGTAGCTGCAAATCTTGTCCAAATGATAGCTTGAAACTCTGTAGGAACGGACGAGATCCATGGAGCATGTTGTCTGCTTTTAGGAAGAGCTGGTCTGAGCCATGTGGTTTACCAGCACCCAATATAAGTGTGTCCATGCCCCCTCGGCTGTGCCATGGCCGTTGACACTCTGCATTTCTGTAAAGCCCATCAAGTTTTGATTGCCCAGTTTACATCTTTGGAACGACTCAGCATTTTCCCAGCACGGGTGGACCTTTCACACATTGGAAGCACTTCATGCAAATGCAACACTTATGAACATTTCCCCCTGAATTTAGAAAATAGTCATTCATTTTTAAAGGATAGGCCTACACTCGATACAAAAACAGCAAGTGGCAGACCAAACCTCTAGGTAAAACAGCACCCTCTAATGTTTAAACTGGGTATGCTGAAAGGTTATTGCACTTACTCTTACATAGAATTAAGGAAAGCTTCTCTTTGTAATCATCTAAAAGGGGTCTGTAAATGATCTGAATAAAAAACATGAACACAGGGGAGTCGGTCAGCAAATATTTACCCCAACTTGATAGCACTTTCTACTTTGGTTGAAAAGAAACATGCTAAAGTTAGAGTAGATATCAACTGATTTTCAGTCAAGAGGGCAGGTAAATAAAAACAATGGCTGCCCCAGGTTGTTAGCACTAAAAATATACAAGTTGGAAGCAAAGACATTCACCAAGTACAAAAACATAGAGTGGCAGACCAAGCCTCTGGGTAAAACAGCACCCTCCAGTGTTTACACTGGGAATGCTTTTCTCATGATGACAGTGAAAGAACCACATCATGAACAAACACCAACATGACTGTCCTCAAGAGAAGCACGTATTCTTACATAGAATCAGGAATACTTCTCTTTGTAATTATCTAGAGAGGCTATTTAAATGTAAAATATTTGAAAAAAAACAAACAAACATGGAAACAGGGGAGTCAATCAGTAAATATTTACCCCAACTTGATAGCACTTTCTACTTTGTTTGAAAAGAAAGATGCTAGAGTTAGAGTAGATATCAACATATTTTCAGTCAAGAGGGAACGGAAATGAAAAATGGATTTAGCGGATATCACTTATAGGATAGAGGGATAGGTACAAGGGTTTACCATATTAATTACACTGAAAAATTGAATTCCATTGAAAAGAGGTTGAGTCTTGCCTGTAGATCACTTCCTCATTAAAACTACCCCAAAGAGAAGCACTTATGAACACAGGACCAATCAATGCTCCCATTTGAAGTAATCTTAATGTGTAGAACTTTGTGATTAAATGGCCATTGCATGGAGAACACAGTGTAGTTCCAGAAGGCAATTGTCTCTTGAAGCACTGATCACTTGAAACTACCCCAACAAATAGCACTTACCAAATACAACAGACAGTCAGTGCCATTGTGAGGGTACCGAGAGTGAGAGTAGTAGTAGCTGCAAATCTTGTCCAAATGATAGCTTGAAACTCTGTAGGAACGGACGAGATCCATGGAGCATGTTGTCTGCTTTTAGGAAGAGCTGGTCTGAGCCATGTGGTTTACCAGCACCCAATATAAGTGTGTCCATGCCCCCTCGGCTGTGCCATGGCCGTTGACACTCTGCATTTCTGTAAAGCCCATCAAGTTTTGATTGCCCAGTTTACATCTTTGGAACGACTCAGCATTTTCCCAGCACGGGTGGACCTTTCACACATTGGAAGCACTTCATGCAAATGCAACACTTATGAACATTTCCCCCTGAATTTAGAAAATAGTCATTCATTTTTAAAGGATAGGCCTACACTCAATACAAAAACAGCAAGTGGCAGACCAAACCTCTAGGTAAAACAGCACCCTCTAATGTTTAAACTGGGTATGCTGAAAGGTTATTGCACTTACTCTTACATAGAATTAAGGAAAGCTTCTCTTTGTAATCATCTAAAAGGGGTCTGTAAATGATCTGAATAAAAAACATGAACACAGGGGAGTCGGTCAGCAAATATTTACCCCAACTTGATAGCACTTTCTACTTTGGTTGAAAAGAAACATGCTAAAGTTAGAGTAGATATCAACTGATTTTCAGTCAAGAGGGCAGGTAAATAAAAACAATGGCTGCCCCAGGTTGTTAGCACTAAAAATATACAAGTTGGAAGCAAAGACATTCACCAAGTACAAAAACATAGAGTGGCAGACCAAGCCTCTGGGTAAAACAGCACCCTCCAGTGTTTACACTGGGAATGCTTTTCTCATGATGACAGTGAAAGAACCACATCATGAACAAACACCAACATGACTGTCCTCAAGAGAAGCACTTATTCTTACATAGAATCAGGAATACTTCTCTTTGTAATTATCTAGAGAGGCTATTTAAATGTAAAATATTTGGAAAAAAAACAAACAAACATGGAAACAGGGGAGTCAATCAGTAAATATTTACCCCAACTTGATAGCACTTTCTACTTTGTTTGAAAAGAAAGATGCTAGAGTTAGAGTAGATATCAACATATTTTCAGTCAAGAGGGAACGGAAATGAAAAATGGATTTAGCGGATATCACTTATAGGATAGAGGGATAGGTACAAGGGTTTACCATATTAATTACACTGAAAAATTGAATTCCATTGAAAAGAGGTTGAGTCTTGCCTGTAGATCACTTCCTCATTAAAACTACCCCAAAGAGAAGCACTTATGAACACAGGACCAATCAATACTCCCATTTGAAGTAATCTTAATGTGTAGAACTTTGTGATTAAATGGCCATTGCATGGAGAACACAGTGTAGTTCCAGAAGGCAATTGTCTCTTGAAGCACTGATCACTTGAAACTACCCCAACAAATAGCACTTACCAAATACAACAGACAGTCAGTGCCATTGTGAGGGTACCGAGAGTGAGAGTAGTAGTAGCTGCAAATCTTGTCCAAATGATAGCTTGAAACTCTGTAGGAACGGACGAGATCCATGGAGCATGTTGTCTGCTTTTAGGAAGAGCTGGTCTGAGCCATGTGGTTTACCAGCACCCAATATAAGTGTGTCCATGCCCCCTCGGCTGTGCCATGGCCGTTGACACTCTGCATTTCTGTAAAGCCCATCAAGTTTTGATTGCCCAGTTTACATCTTTGGAACGACTCAGCATTTTCCCAGCACGGGTGGACCTTTCACACATTGGAAGCACTTCATGCAAATGCAACACTTATGAACATTTCCCCCTGAATTTAGAAAATAGTCATTCATTTTTAAAGGATAGGCCTACACTCAATACAAAAACAGCAAGTGGCAGACCAAACCTCTAGGTAAAACAGCACCCTCTAATGTTTAAACTGGGTATGCTGAAAGGTTATTGCACTTACTCTTACATAGAATTAAGGAAAGCTTCTCTTTGTAATCATCTAAAAGGGGTCTGTAAATGATCTGAATAAAAAACATGAACACAGGGGAGTCGGTCAGCAAATATTTACCCCAACTTGATAGCACTTTCTACTTTGGTTGAAAAGAAACATGCTAAAGTTAGAGTAGATATCAACTGATTTTCAGTCAAGAGGGCAGGTAAATAAAAACAATGGCTGCCCCAGGTTGTTAGCACTAAAAATATACAAGTTGGAAGCAAAGACATTCACCAAGTACAAAAACATAGAGTGGCAGACCAAGCCTCTGGGTAAAACAGCACCCTCCAGTGTTTACACTGGGAATGCTTTTCTCATGATGACAGTGTAACCCATATTTAGTTAAGACTTTTATTTTGGCGGGCCTGCAAACTCACAACTTCCTTAAAATGACTGGTTGCTGAGTTCACTTCCTGTTTGTCTCCACTGTGGCTGTGGTATGGTTTGTTTGGCATCCCCAAACAAACCTAAATTGTGCTTCAACTTTAGTTATTCAAGCTATGAATACTCGGTGAGTCTTTTTGCCATTCATTTGTTAACTGTAATATGTTTAATTCAGCCATGTGTTTGCTCACCGAAGTATTATTTTTGACTATAGTTGCTGCCACTTTCCAATCAGAGCCTTTGTCTGATTTTTCACTCTGTTTAAACGTTGGGTCACGCCTGGAGACCTTGCGTTGATCATTTCAATTTCAAAGGTAAACCTTTTACCTGTTATACTATGAGGGCATTGATTTGATATGTTAGCATGGGTGCTAATTTAGAGCATGATTGCTGTTTTGAGTGTGTGCTGTTACTGTTGTGACTACAGCTGAAATAGCTATATGTTTTTGGTAGTCATTTAAGCTTATTGATTTTAACGTAGCTACGTATTTTTCTTTTTGATATTGCGCAATACTTTTCACAAATACCAAACTCTGCTTTAGTGTTTTGGGTAATTTGGAGATTAACATTTTTGATTATTGGAATCTGAAGGTGCACTTTGTATTATTATTTTGAATGTTAACTTTGAGTATATGTTTTGATTCTGAAAATGACATTAAGATTAGTTGACTATGAAATTTAAATTATGGTGAAATTTCATGGAACATGAGATTAATTACTTTACTTTATTATACTTATTTCATATAAGTTATTGCATGATTTTTATTTATTGAAATGCCTTGCATTAAGCGGGTATGGTTATGCATGTATTGAATTACTTTAGTATATGTTATGGTTATTTTATTTTTGAATGGAATTCTTAATTTGTATTTTGGCCTTTTTAGGTCAGGTTTTTTTTCCTGGATCAACAAATCTCCATTCTCCAATTATGGATCTTTTGAACTCTCGACCCGTCCTAACTCAAGGACTCTGATCGAGATGGCGAGCTAAGAGAACTTTGATATATGTGGTAGGGTAACCGAACCACACATTCACTGCGATTGAACACTTCCCTATCTGGATTAACTATTGCTCAATTCATCATTAATTGACATTTCACCAGACCTTGTCCTGGTTTTGGAACACATTGTGTCGGGGTTAAGTTTTTCCTCCTTCCTGTTTTTTTTCCCAAATCATTGGCAGCGCACTAATCTGCCATTGAACTGAACTGTAATTCAAATTGTTTTGTATGTGTCATTGAAGTTATGTTGTTTATGTATTGTTTATGTTGGTTATGTTTTGTTATCTACTAAATACACACACTCATACTAAAATGACTCCAGTGTACTCATTCACAACCCAGGCTCCGTGACGATCCCTCTTCTGTTGCCAGGTGGCATCCGCAGTCAATTGCCTAGCTTCTACTTGTTACATATTTTGGCGAGCCAGCCAGGAGCCTGACATTGTGAATGTCTGTACTTGTGTCATTGTGTGATTCCTGTTTATATTATATAGAATAGTAATCAAGTAGGATCATGGATTTCTTTAAGAAAACTGGTATTAATGTAGCTAATTCTGTCATTATTAGTGGTGTGACCAACACCAAAGCAGATGACGAAATTATTGATCATTTAGGTAGTTACGGTGAAATTAAACAATCGTTTACCGTTACCGAACATGAGAGTCCATTTTATAAAAACCTGACCGTTGAATTTATTAATGCAGCAGCTTTGGCACAGCTAAAACCAAAACTGCCGTATACTTTTTCAGCTCCCTCTGCTGATTTTGTTATTAAGTTACTTAGGAGTGAGTGTGCCGCCGCAGCCACAGTGGAGGCCACCCCAGCCCCTGATTACCTGCAAGAGTTGAAACGTATCTCCCGACAGAGTGGCCAGTCATTTGACAACGTTCTTAAAGGAATGTTTGACCAAATAAGTTCACATTTGGGAATAGCAGCCACTGGTGGTGGAGAGGAAAATAGTAATGATGAAGAAGAGGAGGAGGGTGAAGAGGACACCGTTGAGGTGCTTGGAACTGCTGTGGAGACTGATCAAGGACCTCGACCCCGATCAACCCCAGTTAGGGAGGGTGGACCAAGAATCTCACTCTCTGGAAATGAACTGAATCCTCCTGAGATCCAACGAGTTGTAGTTGAGCACATTGTGCGCAGAGATGATGTTAACTTTCAGCCTATGTCTTCATTCCGACTACGCACCTTCTCAGGGAAATTTCCAAAACCACAGCATGAAGCGGATTATGAGTCCTGGAGGTCTCAAATTGAGCTTTTGACTGCAGATCCAAGTTTAGCACCTGTACACATCACAAGGCGCATACTGGAAAGTTTACTCCCTCCAGCTGCAGATCTGGTGAAAAGTTTTGGACCTACGGTTCTGCCTGTTACCTTTCTGCACGTACTTGACTCTGCTTATGCCACAGTTGAAGATGGCGAGGAGTTGTTTGCCAAATATCTGAACACTCTTCAAGATCAGGGAGAACAATCATCTTCATACTTGCAGAGACTCCAGGTTGCACTTGGTAGTGTGGTCAAGCGTGGTGGTATT
Organism: Gobio gobio; assembly: GCF_949357685.1. Lineage (NCBI taxonomy): Eukaryota > Metazoa > Chordata > Actinopteri > Cypriniformes > Gobionidae > Gobio > Gobio gobio. Next base: position 25,469,589 of record NC_137116.1, on the reverse strand, counting down.
CCAGCTGCAGAATTTGACAAATACTTGCTGAAGCAATTTTGCAGAGGGTGCTGGGACAACAGTGTGATAAACAAGTTGCAACTGGAACAGAAAGGAGACCAACCACCTTCCTTCTCGGAGTTGTTGTTTATGCTCAGAACTGAAGAGGACAGGCAGTTGGCAAAAGAGACATTAATGAAGAAGCACATTCCATCAGGGAGGCACCATGCAAAATTACAGACTCATAGCACTAGCGCATGTGCATGTGACCATACCTCAGACACACGTGCTATTGAAGAATTGAAAAAACAGATGTTGCGACTTCAGAGCCAGATGTCTGCCTTGTTGGCTCAGAACTCTGCTAAATCAGACACTCAGTTGAACAAAAAGCACTCAAAACCTAGTCAGGGAGCCAACAGGCCAAAGCCTTGGTTTTGTTTCTGGTGCGGGCAGGATGGTCATATAGTCCCCAACTGTTCCAGTCAGCCAAATCCCAGTTTGGTGGAAGAAAAACGCAGCCAGCTCAAGTGCAAGCAGCAATCCTGGGAAAAACGGAAACCGTTAAACTAGAAGCAGCTTCTGCCGAGGGACAAGTGGGAGCTGCAACCAGTGAATGTCCCCCCATTAAGCATTCATCACCACGTTGCCCATTGCCAAAGGGGTTGGTGGGCACAAGAAGTACCGGTGAGGTCAAGGTTAAAGGGACCACTTTTCATTGTCTTTTTGACACGGGGTCCCAAGTCACCACAGTTTCACATTCCTTTTACAACACCTACCTTTCAGATCATGAAATAAAGCCATTGAATAATCTGTTGGAGGTAGAGGGTGCAAATGGACAATGTGTGCCTTACATTGGGTATGTGGAACTCTGTTTAACTTTTCCACCTGAGTTCATAGGAGAAGAGATGGACATAGATACCCTGGCCTTGGTTGTACCGGACCTGCGAACGACACAGCCCCCTGTTCTGATTGGCACCAATACTTTAGATGTCGTTTACGACCAGCACTTTATATCACGCTCTGAGTTTCATCCTGTGCCCTTTGGATACAAGGCGGTGCACAAGATTCTGGAGATAAGGCGCAAGCTAGCAACTGATGACTATCATGGCGTGTTGAAGATGATGTCCACCACCCCACAGACTATTCCTGCTCGAAAGACTGTTGTGTTGGATGCCTATGCCATGTGTCCATTCTTGCAAGGTGAGAAAGAAGTACTCATTCAGCATCCAACCTCTTTCTCTTTACCTGGTGGTTTGATAGTGAAATCTAGTCTTGTCGATCTACCTCCAGTCCAACCTGTCCATCTCCCAGTGGTAATCACCAACGAGTCTGACCACGACGTAGTGATTCCTATGAGAGTGCCCATTGCAGAGTTAAGTGCCATTCAGACCATCCTTCAGAAAGAACAAAATGTGCGTCAACCTTCCTATTCTACAGAGCCAATTCCAACCAAGCTGAATTACAACTTCGGAGAGTCTCCACTCTCAACTGAATGGAAGCAACGTGTAACAGCCATGCTCGATAGTATGCCTGAGGTATTTGCAAAGCATGAATTTGACTTTGGTCGCACGGACAAGGTTAAGCATGACATCAACCTTTCCGATCCAACTGCTTTCAAGCAACGACCAAGACCGATACACCCTCAAGATGTGGATGCTGTTCGTAAGCACATTCAGGAGCTGTTGCAGTCTGGTGTTATACGTGAATCTAACTCACCTTTTGCTTCCCCGATAGTTGTGGTGCGAAAGAAAAATGGTACAGTAAGGCTGTGTATTGATTATCGACGGTTGAATGCACAAACAATTAAGGATGCGTATGCACTGCCGAAGCTGGAAGATACTTTCTCAGCACTCGCTGGCTCCATATGGTTTTCTACATTGGACTTAAAATCTGGGTACTATCAGATAGAGATGGAGGAATGCGATAAGAGCAAGACCGCATTCGTATGTCCACTTGGATTTTATGAATTCAACCGTATGCCTCAGGGCGTGACGAATGCCCCAAGCACTTTCCAACGCCTCATGGAGCGGTGTATGGGGGATTTGAATTTGAAAGAAGCGCTGGTGTTCATTGACGATTTGCTCGTGTTTGCACCAACACTAGAAGAGCACGAGCAACGTCTGCTGAAAGTGCTTCAACGCCTGAAAGAGTTTGGGCTAAAGTTATCCGTTGAAAAATGTGTCTTTTTCCAAACATCAGTTAACTACCTTGGACATGTAGTTTCCAGCGACGGTGTGAAAACCGATCCTGAGAAGATTGCCACATTAACGTCCTGGCCTGTCCCTCAAAACCTTAAAGAACTGAGATCATTCCTTGGTTTTGCGGGGTACTACCGGCGTTTTGTGCAGGGGTATTCTTCCATCGTCAGACCCCTCAATAATTTAACTTCTGGATATCCGCCCAGCCAGAAAAGGTCCAAGCAGGTGGCGAAATTGCATCATTATCTGAATTCAAAGGAACCTTTTGCTGACCGATGGACCCCTGCTTGTCAGCAAGCCTTTGAGGAGATAATCCAGAAGCTTACGACTGGTCCAGTCCTTGCCTTTGCCGATCCAAGGAAGCCTTACATCTTAAACACGGATGCAAGTTCTACTGGCCTTGGTGCGGTGTTGTATCAAGAGCACGATGGACGAAACCGGGTGGTTGCATACGCTAGCAGAGGCCTGTCACGCAGTGAAAGTAGATACTCCGCACATAAACTTGAGTTTTTGGCGCTCAAATGGGCAGTCACGGAGAAATTCACTGACTATTTGTATGGATCGGATTTCACTGTAGTCACTGATAGTAATCCGTTAACATATTTGTTGACTTCTGCAAAACTGGATGCTACCAGTTACCGATGGCTCTCCGCCCTTTCAACCTTTTCATTCAAGATTGTCTATCGAGCCGGGAAGTTGAATGCTGATGCTGACGGACTCTCTCGGCGACCTCATGCTGGACTGTCAGATGATGCCCTATCCCAGAAGGAGAGAGAGAGAATACTGAAGTTCACAGAACAACATCTTGAGGATCCATTTTGTGTCTCCATTGACCAGCATTCAGTCCAAGCTGTGTGTGACAGACAACTGGTGTACAGTTCATCTGATCAAGACCAAATCGTTGCCCTTGTGCAAACACTCTCCACTATTGCTGACAGCCTGCCAGATAGTTTTGTAAATGATCTGCAGTTCTCTTCTCCCATTTTGCCACCTCTTTCTGATGTTGAGATCGCTGCCAAGCAAAGAGCCGATCCAGTCCTTCAGCACATCATTGCTCAGTTAGAGAGAGGAGAAACTCTGCCGCCATCTCTGAGGGAACAGCTCCCCGATCTGCCATTACTCTTGCGAGAGCTTACACGTCTGGAGCTCCATAATAATGTTCTCGTTAGGAGGAGGCATATCGGAGGTGAGCCTTCTTACCAACTTGTCCTTCCAGAAGAATATCGGCCTCAAGTCCTATTCCAGCTTCACGATCAAATGGGCCATTTGGGCATAGATAGAACACTGGACCTTGTCAGATCCCGTTTCTTTTGGCCACGCATGTCAGTTGATGTCTGTAACAAGATTAAAAGATGTGAGCGATGCATTCGGAGGAAAGCACAACCAGAAAAAGCTGCACCCCTTGTCAACATCAGAACATCAAGACCTTTAGAACTTGTTTGTATGGACTTTTTATCTATAGAACCAGATCGGAGTAATACAAAAGATGTCCTTGTCATAACGGATCATTTCACAAAATATGCTGTAGCAGTGCCTACCCCGAATCAACGAGCCAAGACAGTCGCCAAAGCCCTATGGGACAACTACCTGGTTCATTATGGAATCCCTGAGCGGCTCCATAGCGATCAAGGGCGTGATTTCGAATCACATACCATCAAAGAGCTCTGTCAAATGGCTGGAATCCACAAAATCAGAACGACACCTTACCATCCTCGTGGCAATCCTGTGGAACGGTTCAATCGGACACTTCTGAATATGTTGGGCACTCTGCAAGATCAGGATAAGACTCACTGGAAAGATTTTGTCAAGCCGCTTGTACACGCTTACAACTGTACTCGAAATGATGTCACTGGATACTCCCCATATGAACTAATGTTCGGTCGACAACCCCGTCTTCCTGTTGATTTGGCTTTTGGGCTGCCTGTGTCTGAGAAAACATCTCCATCTCATTCACAGTATGTTGAAAAGTTAAAATCCCATCTTGAAGAAAGCTATAGGATTGCAACTGAGAACTCAGAAAAGGTTATGGGGAGAAACAAGCTCAGATTCGACAAGCAGGTCACTGCTTCAGAACTCTCTGTCGGGGACAGAGTTCTGGTCAGGAATGTCAAAATACGAGGCAAGCACAAGCTCGCAGATAGATGGGAGCCAGATGTGTATGTCATCCAGAAGAAAGCCGGCACTCTTCCGGTATACACAGTCAAGCCAGAAAGAAAAGATTGCCCCATCAGAACTCTCCACCGAGACCTGTTGCTGCCTTGTGGTTACTTATCACCAGCTTCTAAGCCTGAACCAGTAAAGACCAGATCAGGAAAGTTATTGCCTCCAGTAAGTCCTGAAAGCTCTGACTTTCCAGACCCTGATGATGATCTGCAAGAACTGTTCTTACCTTGTTTATCTGAGAACTCCAGTTCCTCTCCTACTTGTATCAAAACCGTGGTGAACTTACCTGTTCCAGCACCTGCAGTTCCTTCCGTTATGACTGTGATTCCGCCTGGCCAGCGTTCACAGTCTGTCACTAATGAAACTGTTGAGGTGGAACAGAAGTCAGAGTCTGGATCTACACTTACTGCTGATTCTGAAATAGAATTTGATTCCATTGAGTTGGGTGTGGTTGCAGAACCTCTAGATGAAACTGACTCAAATACGGCTGATAACCTGGAGCCTTCTGGGGAAAGCACCTCCTCTGATCCAGAACCTGTGCCTGCTCTGAAACCAGTCAGCATTTCAAGTGATTCTTCAAGTGAACTTTCTAGCCCAGACTCAGAGCCACGAGTACAACGTCCCATTCGAACACGCCAGCCACCCAATCGTCTGCAGTATTCGAAGCTTGGGAATCCATTTTTGCATAGTATTCAGTCCCTGTTTCATGGGCTCAGTACTGTATATGCCTCTGCTCTTCAGCTTGATGAGACCCCTCTGACCCCTACTCCCTGTAGCGGTGCTGTGTGCCATCAGCCATCTACATGTACGAGGCCGTACATGAGTATAAGGGGGGAACCTGTAACCCATATTTAGTTAAGACTTTTATTTTGGCGGGCCTGCAAACTCACAACTTCCTTAAAATGACTGGTTGCTGAGTTCACTTCCTGTTTGTCTCCACTGTGGCTGTGGTATGGTTTGTTTGGCATCCCCAAACAAACCTAAATTGTGCTTCAACTTTAGTTATTCAAGCTATGAATACTCGGTGAGTCTTTTTGCCATTCATTTGTTAACTGTAATATGTTTAATTCAGCCATGTGTTTGCTCACCGAAGTATTATTTTTGACTATAGTTGCTGCCACTTTCCAATCAGAGCCTTTGTCTGATTTTTCACTCTGTTTAAACGTTGGGTCACGCCTGGAGACCTTGCGTTGATCATTTCAATTTCAAAGGTAAACCTTTTACCTGTTATACTATGAGGGCATTGATTTGATATGTTAGCATGGGTGCTAATTTAGAGCATGATTGCTGTTTTGAGTGTGTGCTGTTACTGTTGTGACTACAGCTGAAATAGCTATATGTTTTTGGTAGTCATTTAAGCTTATTGATTTTAACGTAGCTACGTATTTTTCTTTTTGATATTGCGCAATACTTTTCACAAATACCAAACTCTGCTTTAGTGTTTTGGGTAATTTGGAGATTAACATTTTTGATTATTGGAATCTGAAGGTGCACTTTGTATTATTATTTTGAATGTTAACTTTGAGTATATGTTTTGATTCTGAAAATGACATTAAGATTAGTTGACTATGAAATTTAAATTATGGTGAAATTTCATGGAACATGAGATTAATTACTTTACTTTATTATACTTATTTCATATAAGTTATTGCATGATTTTTATTTATTGAAATGCCTTGCATTAAGCGGGTATGGTTATGCATGTATTGAATTACTTTAGTATATGTTATGGTTATTTTATTTTTGAATGGAATTCTTAATTTGTATTTTGGCCTTTTTAGGTCAGGTTTTTTTTCCTGGATCAACAAATCTCCATTCTCCAATTATGGATCTTTTGAACTCTCGACCCGTCCTAACTCAAGGACTCTGATCGAGATGGCGAGCTAAGAGAACTTTGATATATGTGGTAGGGTAACCGAACCACACATTCACTGCGATTGAACACTTCCCTATCTGGATTAACTATTGCTCAATTCATCATTAATTGACATTTCACCAGACCTTGTCCTGGTTTTGGAACACATTGTGTCGGGGTTAAGTTTTTCCTCCTTCCTGTTTTTTTTCCCAAATCATTGGCAGCGCACTAATCTGCCATTGAACTGAACTGTAATTCAAATTGTTTTGTATGTGTCATTGAAGTTATGTTGTTTATGTATTGTTTATGTTGGTTATGTTTTGTTATCTACTAAATACACACACTCATACTAAAATGACTCCAGTGTACTCATTCACAACCCAGGCTCCGTGACGATCCCTCTTCTGTTGCCAGGTGGCATCCGCAGTCAATTGCCTAGCTTCTACTTGTTACAACAGTGAAAGAACCACATCATGAACAAACACCAACATGACTGTCCTCAAGAGAAGCACTTATTCTTACATAGAATCAGGAATACTTCTCTTTGTAATTATCTAGAGAGGCTATTTAAATGTAAAATATTTGAAAAAAAACAAACAAACATGGAAACAGGGGAGTCAATCAGTAAATATTTACCCCAACTTGATAGCACTTTCTACTTTGTTTGAAAAGAAAGATGCTAGAGTTAGAGTAGATATCAACATATTTTCAGTCAAGAGGGAACGGAAATGAAAAATGGATTTAGCGGATATCACTTATAGGATAGAGGGATAGGTACAAGGGTTTACCATATTAATTACACTGAAAAATTGAATTCCATTGAAAAGAGGTTGAGTCTTGCCTGTAGATCACTTCCTCATTAAAACTACCCCAAAGAGAAGCACTTATGAACACAGGACCAATCAATGCTCCCATTTGAAGTAATCTTAATGTGTAGAACTTTGTGATTAAATGGCCATTGCATGGAGAACACAGTGTAGTTCCAGAAGGCAATTGTCTCTTGAAGCACTGATCACTTGAAACTACCCCAACAAATAGCACTTACCAAATACAACAGACAGTCAGTGCCATTGTGAGGGTACCGAGAGTGAGAGTAGTAGTAGCTGCAAATCTTGTCCAAATGATAGCTTGAAACTCTGTAGGAACGGACGAGATCCATGGAGCATGTTGTCTGCTTTTAGGAAGAGCTGGTCTGAGCCATGTGGTTTACCAGCACCCAATATAAGTGTGTCCATGCCCCCTCGGCTGTGCCATGGCCGTTGACACTCTGCATTTCTGTAAAGCCCATCAAGTTTTGATTGCCCAGTTTACATCTTTGGAACGACTCAGCATTTTCCCAGCACGGGTGGACCTTTAACACATTGGAAGCACTTCATGCAAATGCAACACTTATGAACATTTCCCCCTGAATTTAGAAAATAGTCATTCATTTTTAAAGGATAGGCCTACACTCGATACAAAAACAGCAAGTGGCAGACCAAACCTCTAGGTAAAACAGCACCCTCTAATGTTTAAACTGGGTATGCTGAAAGGTTATTGCACTTACTCTTACATAGAATTAAGGAAAGCTTCTCTTTGTAATCATCTAAAAGGGGTCTGTAAATGATCTGAATAAAAAACATGAACACAGGGGAGTCGGTCAGCAAATATTTACCCCAACTTGATAGCACTTTCTACTTTGGTTGAAAAGAAACATGCTAAAGTTAGAGTAGATATCAACTGATTTTCAGTCAAGAGGGCAGGTAAATAAAAACAATGGCTGCCCCAGGTTGTTAGCACTAAAAATATACAAGTTGGAAGCAAAGACATTCACCAAGTACAAAAACATAGAGTGGCAGACCAAGCCTCTGGGTAAAACAGCACCCTCCAGTGTTTACACTGGGAATGCTTTTCTCATGATGACAGTGAAAGAACCACATCATGAACAAACACCAACATGACTGTCCTCAAGAGAAGCACTTATTCTTACATAGAATCAGGAATACTTCTCTTTGTAATTATCTAGAGAGGCTATTTAAATGTAAAATATTTGAAAAAAAACAAACAAACATGGAAACAGGGGAGTCAATCAGTAAATATTTACCCCAACTTGATAGCACTTTCTACTTTGTTTGAAAAGAAAGATGCTAGAGTTAGAGTAGATATCAACATATTTTCAGTCAAGAGGGAACGGAAATGAAAAATGGATTTAGCGGATATCACTTATAGGATAGAGGGATAGGTACAAGGGTTTACCATATTAATTACACTGAAAAATTGAATTACATTGAAAAGAGGTTGAGTCTTGCCTGTAGATCACTTCCTCATTAAAACTACCCCAAAGAGAAGCACTTATGAACACAGGACCAATCAATGCTCCCATTTGAAGTAATCTTAATGTGTAGAACTTTGTGATTAAATGGCCATTGCATGGAGAACACAGTGTAGTTCCAGAAGGCAATTGTCTCTTGAAGCACTGATCACTTGAAACTACCCCAACAAATAGCACTTACCAAATACAACAGACAGTCAGTGCCATTGTGAGGGTACCGAGAGTGAGAGTAGTAGTAGCTGCAAATCTTGTCCAAATGATAGCTTGAAACTCTGTAGGAACGGACGAGATCCATGGAGCATGTTGTCTGCTTTTAGGAAGAGCTGGTCTGAGCCATGTGGTTTACCAGCACCCAATATAAGTGTGTCCATGCCCCCTCGGCTGTGCCATGGCCGTTGACACTCTGCATTTCTGTAAAGCCCATCAAGTTTTGATTGCCCAGTTTACATCTTTGGAACGACTCAGCATTTTCCCAGCACGGGTGGACCTTTCACACATTGGAAGCACTTCATGCAAATGCAACACTTATGAACATTTCCCCCTGAATTTAGAAAATAGTCATTCATTTTTAAAGGATAGGCCTACACTCAATACAAAAACAGCAAGTGGCAGACCAAACCTCTAGGTAAAACAGCACCCTCTAATGTTTAAACTGGGTATGCTGAAAGGTTATTGCACTTACTCTTACATAGAATTAAGGAAAGCTTCTCTTTGTAATCATCTAAAAGGGGTCTGTAAATGATCTGAATAAAAAACATGAACACAGGGGAGTCGGTCAGCAAATATTTACCCCAACTTGATAGCACTTTCTACTTTGGTTGAAAAGAAACATGCTAAAGTTAGAGTAGATATCAACTGATTTTCAGTCAAGAGGGCAGGTAAATAAAAACAATGGCTGCCCCAGGTTGTTAGCACTAAAAATATACAAGTTGGAAGCAAAGACATTCACCAAGTACAAAAACATAGAGTGGCAGACCAAGCCTCTGGGTAAAACAGCACCCTCCAGTGTTTACACTGGGAATGCTTTTCTCATGATGACAGTGAAAGAACCACATCATGAACAAACACCAACATGACTGTCCTCAAGAGAAGCACTTATTCTTACATAGAATCAGGAATACTTCTCTTTGTAATTATCTAGAGAGGCTATTTAAATGTAAAATATTTGGAAAAAAAACAAACAAACATGGAAACAGGGGAGTCAATCAGTAAATATTTACCCCAACTTGATAGCACTTTCTACTTTGTTTGAAAAGAAAGATGCTAGAGTTAGAGTAGATATCAACATATTTTCAGTCAAGAGGGAACGGAAATGAAAAATGGATTTAGCGGATATCACTTATAGGATAGAGGGATAGGTACAAGGGTTTACCATATTAATTACACTGAAAAATTGAATTCCATTGAAAAGAGGTTGAGTCTTGCCTGTAGATCACTTCCTCATTAAAACTACCCCAAAGAGAAGCACTTATGAACACAGGACCAATCAATACTCCCATTTGAAGTAATCTTAATGTGTAGAACTTTGTGATTAAATGGCCATTGCATGGAGAACACAGTGTAGTTCCAGAAGGCAATTGTCTCTTGAAGCACTGATCACTTGAAACTACCCCAACAAATAGCACTTACCAAATACAACAGACAGTCAGTGCCATTGTGAGGGTACCGAGAGTGAGAGTAGTAGTAGCTGCAAATCTTGTCCAAATGATAGCTTGAAACTCTGTAGGAACGGACGAGATCCATGGAGCATGTTGTCTGCTTTTAGGAAGAGCTGGTCTGAGCCATGTGGTTTACCAGCACCCAATATAAGTGTGTCCATGCCCCCTCGGCTGTGCCATGGCCGTTGACACTCTGCATTTCTGTAAAGCCCATCAAGTTTTGATTGCCCAGTTTACATCTTTGGAACGACTCAGCATTTTCCCAGCACGGGTGGACCTTTCACACATTGGAAGCACTTCATGCAAATGCAACACTTATGAACATTTCCCCCTGAATTTAGAAAATAGTCATTCATTTTTAAAGGATAGGCCTACACTCAATACAAAAACAGCAAGTGGCAGACCAAACCTCTAGGTAAAACAGCACCCTCTAATGTTTAAACTGGGTATGCTGAAAGGTTATTGCACTTACTCTTACATAGAATTAAGGAAAGCTTCTCTTTGTAATCATCTAAAAGGGGTCTGTAAATGATCTGAATAAAAAACATGAACACAGGGGAGTCGGTCAGCAAATATTTACCCCAACTTGATAGCACTTTCTACTTTGGTTGAAAAGAAACATGCTAAAGTTAGAGTAGATATCAACTGATTTTCAGTCAAGAGGGCAGGTAAATAAAAACAATGGCTGCCCCAGGTTGTTAGCACTAAAAATATACAAGTTGGAAGCAAAGACATTCACCAAGTACAAAAACATAGAGTGGCAGACCAAGCCTCTGGGTAAAACAGCACCCTCCAGTGTTTACACTGGGAATGCTTTTCTCATGATGACAGTGAAAGAACCACATCATGAACAAACACCAACATGACTGTCCTCAAGAGAAGCACTTATTCTTACATAGAATCAGGAATACTTCTCTTTGTAATTATCTAGAGAGGCTATTTAAATGTAAAATATTTGGAAAAAAAACAAACAAACATGGAAACAGGGGAGTCAATCAGTAAATATTTACCCCAACTTGATAGCACTTTCTACTTTGTTTGAAAAGAAAGATGCTAGAGTTAGAGTAGATATCAACATATTTTCAGTCAAGAGGGAACGGAAATGAAAAATGGATTTAGCGGATATCACTTATAGGATAGAGGGATAGGTACAAGGGTTTACCATATTAATTACACTGAAAAATTGAATTCCATTGAAAAGAGGTTGAGTCTTGCCTGTAGATCACTTCCTCATTAAAACTACCCCAAAGAGAAGCACTTATGAACACAGGACCAATCAATACTCCCATTTGAAGTAATCTTAATGTGTAGAACTTTGTGATTAAATGGCCATTGCATGGAGAACACAGTGTAGTTCCAGAAGGCAATTGTCTCTTGAAGCACTGATCACTTGAAACTACCCCAACAAATAGCACTTACCAAATACAACAGACAGTCAGTGCCATTGTGAGGGTACCGAGAGTGAGAGTAGTAGTAGCTGCAAATCTTGTCCAAATGATAGCTTGAAACTCTGTAGGAACGGACGAGATCCATGGAGCATGTTGTCTGCTTTTAGGAAGAGCTGGTCTGAGCCATGTGGTTTACCAGCACCCAATATAAGTGTGTCCATGCCCCCTCGGCTGTGCCATGGCCGTTGACACTCTGCATTTCTGTAAAGCCCATCAAGTTTTGATTGCCCAGTTTACATCTTTGGAACGACTCAGCATTTTCCCAGCACGGGTGGACCTTTCACACATTGGAAGCACTTCATGCAAATGCAACACTTATGAACATTTCCCCCTGAATTTAGAAAATAGTCATTCATTTTTAAAGGATAGGCCTACACTCAATACAAAAACAGCAAGTGGCAGACCAAACCTCTAGGTAAAACAGCACCCTCTAATGTTTAAACTGGGTATGCTGAAAGGTTATTGCACTTACTCTTACATAGAATTAAGGAAAGCTTCTCTTTGTAATCATCTAAAAGGGGTCTGTAAATGATCTGAATAAAAAACATGAACACAGGGGAGTTGGTCAGCAAATATTTACCCCAACTTGATAGCACTTTCTACTTTGGTTGAAAAGAAACATGCTAAAGTTAGAGTAGATATCAACTGATTTTCAGTCAAGAGGGCAGGTAAATAAAAACAATGGCTGCCCCAGGTTGTTAGCACTAAAAATATACAAGTTGGAAGCAAAGACATTCACCAAGTACAAAAACATAGAGTGGCAGACCAAGCCTCTGGGTAAAACAGCACCCTCCAGTGTTTACACTGGGAATGCTTTTCTCATGATGACAGTGAAAGAACCACATCATGAACAAACACCAACATGACTGTCCTCAAGAGAAGCACTTATTCTTACATAGAATCAGGAATACTTCTCTTTGTAATTATCTAGAGAGGCTATTTAAATGTAAAATATTTGGAAAAAAAACAAACAAACATGGAAACAGGGGAGTCAATCAGTAAATATTTACCCCAACTTGATAGCACTTTCTACTTTGTTTGAAAAGAAAGATGCTAGAGTTAGAGTAGATATCAACATATTTTCAGTCAAGAGGGAACGGAAATGAAAAATGGATTTAGCGGATATCACTTATAGGATAGAGGGATAGGTACAAGGGTTTACCATATTAATTACACTGAAAAATTGAATTACATTGAAAAGAGGTTGAGTCTTGCCTGTAGATCACTTCCTCATTAAAACTACCCCAAAGAGAAGCACTTATGAACACAGGACCAATCAATGCTCCCATTTGAAGTAATCTTAATGTGTAGAACTTTGTGATTAAATGGCCATTGCATGGAGAACACAGTGTAGTTCCAGAAGGCAATTGTCTCTTGAAGCACTGATCACTTGAAACTACCCCAACAAATAGCACTTACCAAATACAACAGACAGTCAGTGCCATTGTGAGGGTACCGAGAGTGAGAGTAGTAGTAGCTGCAAATCTTGTCCAAATGATAGCTTGAAACTCTGTAGGAACGGACGAGATCCATGGAGCATGTTGTCTGCTTTTAGGAAGAGCTGGTCTGAGCCATGTGGTTTACCAGCACCCAATATAAGTGTGTCCATGCCCCCTCGGCTGTGCCATGGCCGTTGACACTCTGCATTTCTGTAAAGCCCATCAAGTTTTGATTGCCCAGTTTACATCTTTGGAACGACTCAGCATTTTCCCAGCACGGGTGGACCTTTCACACATTGGAAGCACTTCATGCAAATGCAACACTTATGAACATTTCCCCCTGAATTTAGAAAATAGTCATTCATTTTTAAAGGATAGGCCTACACTCGATACAAAAACAGCAAGTGGCAGACCAAACCTCTAGGTAAAACAGCACCCTCTAATGTTTAAACTGGGTATGCTGAAAGGTTATTGCACTTACTCTTACATAGAATTAAGGAAAGCTTCTCTTTGTAATCATCTAAAAGGGGTCTGTAAATGATCTGAATAAAAAACATGAACACAGGGGAGTCGGTCAGCAAATATTTACCCCAACTTGATAGCACTTTCTACTTTGGTTGAAAAGAAACATGCTAAAGTTAGAGTAGATATCAACTGATTTTCAGTCAAGAGGGCAGGTAAATAAAAACAATGGCTGCCCCAGGTTGTTAGCACTAAAAATATACAAGTTGGAAGCAAAGACATTCACCAAGTACAAAAACATAGAGTGGCAGACCAAGCCTCTGGGTAAAACAGCACCCTCCAGTGTTTACACTGGGAATGCTTTTCTCATGATGACAGTGAAAGAACCACATCATGAACAAACACCAACATGACTGTCCTCAAGAGAAGCACTTATTCTTACATAGAATCAGGAATACTTCTCTTTGTAATTATCTAGAGAGGCTATTTAAATGTAAAATATTTGAAAAAAAACAAACAAACATGGAAACAGGGGAGTCAATCAGTAAATATTTACCCCAACTTGATAGCACTTTCTACTTTGTTTGAAAAGAAAGATGCTAGAGTTAGAGTAGATATCAACATATTTTCAGTCAAGAGGGAACGGAAATGAAAAATGGATTTAGCGGATATCACTTATAGGATAGAGGGATAGGTACAAGGGTTTACCATATTAATTACACTGAAAAATTGAATTCCATTGAAAAGAGGTTGAGTCTTGCCTGTAGATCACTTCCTCATTAAAACTACCCCAAAGAGAAGCACTTATGAACACAGGACCAATCAATGCTCCCATTTGAAGTAATCTTAATGTGTAGAACTTTGTGATTAAATGGCCATTGCATGGAGAACACAGTGTAGTTCCAGAAGGCAATTGTCTCTTGAAGCACTGATCACTTGAAACTACCCCAACAAATAGCACTTACCAAATACAACAGACAGTCAGTGCCATTGTGAGGGTACCGAGAGTGAGAGTAGTAGTAGCTGCAAATCTTGTCCAAATGATAGCTTGAAACTCTGTAGGAACGGACGAGATCCATGGAGCATGTTGTCTGCTTTTAGGAAGAGCTGGTCTGAGCCATGTGGTTTACCAGCACCCAATATAAGTGTGTCCATGCCCCCTCGGCTGTGCCATGGCCGTTGACACTCTGCATTTCTGTAAAGCCCATCAAGTTTTGATTGCCCAGTTTACATCTTTGGAACGACTCAGCATTTTCCCAGCACGGGTGGACCTTTCACACATTGGAAGCACTTCATGCAAATGCAACACTTATGAACATTTCCCCCTGAATTTAGAAAATAGTCATTCATTTTTAAAGGATAGGCCTACACTCAATACAAAAACAGCAAGTGGCAGACCAAACCTCTAGGTAAAACAGCACCCTCTAATGTTTAAACTGGGTATGCTGAAAGGTTATTGCACTTACTCTTACATAGAATTAAGGAAAGCTTCTCTTTGTAATCATCTAAAAGGGGTCTGTAAATGATCTGAATAAAAAACATGAACACAGGGGAGTTGGTCAGCAAATATTTACCCCAACTTGATAGCACTTTCTACTTTGGTTGAAAAGAAACATGCTAAAGTTAGAGTAGATATCAACTGATTTTCAGTCAAGAGGGCAGGTAAATAAAAACAATGGCTGCCCCAGGTTGTTAGCACTAAAAATATACAAGTTGGAAGCAAAGACATTCACCAAGTACAAAAACATAGAGTGGCAGACCAAGCCTCTGGGTAAAACAGCACCCTCCAGTGTTTACACTGGGAATGCTTTTCTCATGATGACAGTGAAAGAACCACATCATGAACAAACACCAACATGACTGTCCTCAAGAGAAGCACTTATTCTTACATAGAATCAGGAATACTTCTCTTTGTAATTATCTAGAGAGGCTATTTAAATGTAAAATATTTGGAAAAAAAACAAACAAACATGGAAACAGGGGAGTCAATCAGTAAATATTTACCCCAACTTGATAGCACTTTCTACTTTGTTTGAAAAGAAAGATGCTAGAGTTAGAGTAGATATCAACATATTTTCAGTCAAGAGGGAACGGAAATGAAAAATGGATTTAGCGGATATCACTTATAGGATAGAGGGATAGGTACAAGGGTTTACCATATTAATTACACTGAAAAATTGAATTCCATTGAAAAGAGGTTGAGTCTTGCCTGTAGATCACTTCCTCATTAAAACTACCCCAAAGAGAAGCACTTATGAACACAGGACCAATCAATGCTCCCATTTGAAGTAATCTTAATGTGTAGAACTTTGTGATTAAATGGCCATTGCATGGAGAACACAGTGTAGTTCCAGAAGGCAATTGTCTCTTGAAGCACTGATCACTTGAAACTACCCCAACAAATAGCACTTACCAAATACAACAGACAGTCAGTGCCATTGTGAGGGTACCGAGAGTGAGAGTAGTAGTAGCTGCAAATCTTGTCCAAATGATAGCTTGAAACTCTGTAGGAACGGACGAGATCCATGGAGCATGTTGTCTGCTTTTAGGAAGAGCTGGTCTGAGCCATGTGGTTTACCAGCACCCAATATAAGTGTGTCCATGCCCCCTCGGCTGTGCCATGGCCGTTGACACTCTGCATTTCTGTAAAGCCCATCAAGTTTTGATTGCCCAGTTTACATCTTTGGAACGACTCAGCATTTTCCCAGCACGGGTGGACCTTTCACACATTGGAAGCACTTCATGCAAATGCAACACTTATGAACATTTCCCCCTGAATTTAGAAAATAGTCATTCATTTTTAAAGGATAGGCCTACACTCGATACAAAAACAGCAAGTGGCAGACCAAACCTCTAGGTAAAACAGCACCCTCTAATGTTTAAACTGGGTATGCTGAAAGGTTATTGCACTTACTCTTACATAGAATTAAGGAAAGCTTCTCTTTGTAATCATCTAAAAGGGGTCTGTAAATGATCTGAATAAAAAACATGAACACAGGGGAGTCGGTCAGCAAATATTTACCCCAACTTGATAGCACTTTCTACTTTGGTTGAAAAGAAACATGCTAAAGTTAGAGTAGATATCAACTGATTTTCAGTCAAGAGGGCAGGTAAATAAAAACAATGGCTGCCCCAGGTTGTTAGCACTAAAAATATACAAGTTGGAAGCAAAGACATTCACCAAGTACAAAAACATAGAGTGGCAGACCAAGCCTCTGGGTAAAACAGCACCCTCCAGTGTTTACACTGGGAATGCTTTTCTCATGATGACAGTGAAAGAACCACATCATGAACAAACACCAACATGACTGTCCTCAAGAGAAGCACTTATTCTTACATAGAATCAGGAATACTTCTCTTTGTAATTATCTAGAGAGGCTATTTAAATGTAAAATATTTGAAAAAAAACAAACAAACATGGAAACAGGGGAGTCAATCAGTAAATATTTACCCCAACTTGATAGCACTTTCTACTTTGTTTGAAAAGAAAGATGCTAGAGTTAGAGTAGATATCAACATATTTTCAGTCAAGAGGGAACGGAAATGAAAAATGGATTTAGCGGATATCACTTATAGGATAGAGGGATAGGTACAAGGGTTTACCATATTAATTACACTGAAAAATTGAATTCCATTGAAAAGAGGTTGAGTCTTGCCTGTAGATCACTTCCTCATTAAAACTACCCCAAAGAGAAGCACTTATGAACACAGGACCAATCAATGCTCCCATTTGAAGTAATCTTAATGTGTAGAACTTTGTGATTAAATGGCCATTGCATGGAGAACACAGTGTAGTTCCAGAAGGCAATTGTCTCTTGAAGCACTGATCACTTGAAACTACCCCAACAAATAGCACTTACCAAATACAACAGACAGTCAGTGCCATTGTGAGGGTACCGAGAGTGAGAGTAGTAGTAGCTGCAAATCTTGTCCAAATGATAGCTTGAAACTCTGTAGGAACGGACGAGATCCATGGAGCATGTTGTCTGCTTTTAGGAAGAGCTGGTCTGAGCCATGTGGTTTACCAGCACCCAATATAAGTGTGTCCATGCCCCCTCGGCTGTGCCATGGCCGTTGACACTCTGCATTTCTGTAAAGCCCATCAAGTTTTGATTGCCCAGTTTACATCTTTGGAACGACTCAGCATTTTCCCAGCACGGGTGGACCTTTCACACATTGGAAGCACTTCATGCAAATGCAACACTTATGAACATTTCCCCCTGAATTTAGAAAATAGTCATTCATTTTTAAAGGATAGGCCTACACTCAATACAAAAACAGCAAGTGGCAGACCAAACCTCTAGGTAAAACAGCACCCTCTAATGTTTAAACTGGGTATGCTGAAAGGTTATTGCACTTACTCTTACATAGAATTAAGGAAAGCTTCTCTTTGTAATCATCTAAAAGGGGTCTGTAAATGATCTGAATAAAAAACATGAACACAGGGGAGTTGGTCAGCAAATATTTACCCCAACTTGATAGCACTTTCTACTTTGGTTGAAAAGAAACATGCTAAAGTTAGAGTAGATATCAACTGATTTTCAGTCAAGAGGGCAGGTAAATAAAAACAATGGCTGCCCCAGGTTGTTAGCACTAAAAATATACAAGTTGGAAGCAAAGACATTCACCAAGTACAAAAACATAGAGTGGCAGACCAAGCCTCTGGGTAAAACAGCACCCTCCAGTGTTTACACTGGGAATGCTTTTCTCATGATGACAGTGAAAGAACCACATCATGAACAAACACCAACATGACTGTCCTCAAGAGAAGCACTTATTCTTACATAGAATCAGGAATACTTCTCTTTGTAATTATCTAGAGAGGCTATTTAAATGTAAAATATTTGGAAAAAAAACAAACAAACATGGAAACAGGGGAGTCAATCAGTAAATATTTACCCCAACTTGATAGCACTTTCTACTTTGTTTGAAAAGAAAGATGCTAGAGTTAGAGTAGATATCAACATATTTTCAGTCAAGAGGGAACGGAAATGAAAAATGGATTTAGCGGATATCACTTATAGGATAGAGGGATAGGTACAAGGGTTTACCATATTAATTACACTGAAAAATTGAATTCCATTGAAAAGAGGTTGAGTCTTGCCTGTAGATCACTTCCTCATTAAAACTACCCCAAAGAGAAGCACTTATGAACACAGGACCAATCAATGCTCCCATTTGAAGTAATCTTAATGTGTAGAACTTTGTGATTAAATGGCCATTGCATGGAGAACACAGTGTAGTTCCAGAAGGCAATTGTCTCTTGAAGCACTGATCACTTGAAACTACCCCAACAAATAGCACTTACCAAATACAACAGACAGTCAGTGCCATTGTGAGGGTACCGAGAGTGAGAGTAGTAGTAGCTGCAAATCTTGTCCAAATGATAGCTTGAAACTCTGTAGGAACGGACGAGATCCATGGAGCATGTTGTCTGCTTTTAGGAAGAGCTGGTCTGAGCCATGTGGTTTACCAGCACCCAATATAAGTGTGTCCATGCCCCCTCGGCTGTGCCATGGCCGTTGACACTCTGCATTTCTGTAAAGCCCATCAAGTTTTGATTGCCCAGTTTACATCTTTGGAACGACTCAGCATTTTCCCAGCACGGGTGGACCTTTCACACATTGGAAGCACTTCATGCAAATGCAACACTTATGAACATTTCCCCCTGAATTTAGAAAATAGTCATTCATTTTTAAAGGATAGGCCTACACTCAATACAAAAACAGCAAGTGGCAGACCAAACCTCTAGGTAAAACAGCACCCTCTAATGTTTAAACTGGGTATGCTGAAAGGTTATTGCACTTACTCTTACATAGAATTAAGGAAAGCTTCTCTTTGTAATCATCTAAAAGGGGTCTGTAAATGATCTGAATAAAAAACATGAACACAGGGGAGTTGGTCAGCAAATATTTACCCCAACTTGATAGCACTTTCTACTTTGGTTGAAAAGAAACATGCTAAAGTTAGAGTAGATATCAACTGATTTTCAGTCAAGAGGGCAGGTAAATAAAAACAATGGCTGCCCCAGGTTGTTAGCACTAAAAATATACAAGTTGGAAGCAAAGACATTCACCAAGTACAAAAACATAGAGTGGCAGACCAAGCCTCTGGGTAAAACAGCACCCTCCAGTGTTTACACTGGGAATGCTTTTCTCATGATGACAGTGAAAGAACCACATCATGAACAAACACCAACATGACTTTAAACTGGGTATGCTGAAAGGTTATTGCACTTACTCTTACATAGAATTAAGGAAAGCTTCTCTTTGTAATAATCTAAAAGGGGTCTGTAAATGATCTGAATAAAAAACATGAACACAGGGGAGTCGGTCAGCAAATATTTACCCCAACTTGATAGCACTTTCTACTTTGGTTGAAAAGAAACATGCTAAAGTTAGAGTAGATATCAACTGATTTTCAGTCAAGAGGGCAGGTAAATAAAAACAATGGCTGCCCCAGGTTGTTAGCACTAAAAATATACAAGTTGGAAGCAGAGACATTCACCAAGTACAAAAACATAGAGTGGCAGACCAAGCCTCTGGGTAAAACAGCACCCTCCAGTGTTTACACTGGGAATGCTTTTCTCATGATGACAGTGAAAGAACCACATCATGAACAAACACCAACATGACTGTCCTCAAGAGAAGCACTTATTCTTACATAGAATCAGGAATACTTCTCTTTGTAATTATCTAGAGAGGCTATTTAAATGTAAAATATTTGAAAAAAACAAACAAACATGGAAACAGGGGAGTCAATCAGTAAATATTTACCCCAACTTGATAGCACTTTCTACTTTGTTTGAAAAGAAAGATGCTAGAGTTAGAGTAGATATCAACATATTTTCAGTCAAGAGGGAACGGAAATGAAAAATGGCTTTAGCGGATATCACTTATAGGATAGAGGGATAGGTACAAGGGTTTACCATATTAATTACACTGAAAAATTGAATTCCATTGAAAAGAGGTTGAGTCTTGCCTGTAGATCACTTCCTCATTAAAACTGCCCCAAAGAGAAGCACTTATGAACACAGGACCAATCAATGCTCCCATTTGAAGTAATCTTAATGTGTAGAACTTTGTGATTAAATGGCCATTGCATGGAGAACACAGTGTAGTTCCAGAAGGCAATTGTCTCTTGAAGCACTGATCACTTGAAACTACCCCAACAAATAGCACTTACCAAATACAACAGACAGTCAGTGCCATTGTGAGGGTACCGAGAGTGAGAGTAGTAGTAGCTGCAAATCTTGTCCAAATGATAGCTTGAAACTCTGTAGGAACGGACGAGATCCATGGAGCATGTTGTCTGCTTTTAGGAAGAGCTGGTCTGAGCCATGTGGTTTACCAGCACCCAATATAAGTGTGTCCATGCCCCCTCGGCTGTGCCATGGCCGTTGACACTCTGCATTTCTGTAAAGCCCATCAAGTTTTGATTGCCCAGTTTACATCTTTGGAACGACTCAGCATTTTCCCAGCACGGGTGGACCTTTCACACATTGGAAGCACTTCATGCAAATGCAACACTTATGAACATTTCCCCCTGAATTTAGAAAATAGTCATTCATTTTTAAAGGATAGGCCTACACTCAATACAAAAACAGCAAGTGGCAGACCAAACCTCTAGGTAAAACAGCACCCTCTAATGTTTAAACTGGGTATGCTGAAAGGTTATTGCACTTACTCTTACATAGAATTAAGGAAAGCTTCTCTTTGTAATCATCTAAAAGGGGTCTGTAAATGATCTGAATAAAAAACATGAACACAGGGGAGTCGGTCAGCAAATATTTACCCCAACTTGATAGCACTTTCTACTTTGGTTGAAAAGAAACATGCTAAAGTTAGAGTAGATATCAACTGATTTTCAGTCAAGAGGGCAGGTAAATAAAAACAATGGCTGCCCCAGGTTGTTAGCACTAAAAATATACAAGTTGGAAGCAAAGACATTCACCAAGTACAAAAACATAGAGTGGCAGACCAAGTCTCTGGGTAAAACAGCACCCTCCAGTGTTTACACTGGGAATGCTTTTCTCATGATGACAGTGAAAGAACCACATCATGAACAAACACCAACATGACTGTCCTCAAGAGAAGCACTTATTCTTACATAGAATCAGGAATACTTCTCTTTGTAATTATCTAGAGAGGCTATTTAAATGTAAAATATTTGAAAAAAAAAAAACAAACATGGAAACAGGGGAGTCAATCAGTAAATATTTACCCCAACTTGATAGCACTTTCTACTTTGTTTGAAAAGAAAGATGCTAGAGTTAGAGTAGATATCAACATATTTTCAGTCAAGAGGGAACGGAAATGAAAAATGGATTTAGCGGATATCACTTATAGGATAGAGGGATAGGTACAAGGGTTTACCATATTAATTACACTGAAAAATTGAATTCCATTGAAAAGAGGTTGAGTCTTGCCTGTAGATCACTTCCTCATTAAAACTACCCCAAAGAGAAGCACTTATGAACACAGGACCAATCAATGCTCCCATTTGAAGTAATCTTAATGTGTAGAACTTTGTGATTAAATGGCCATTGCATGGAGAACACAGTGTAGTTCCAGAAGGCAATTGTCTCTTGAAGCACTGATCACTTGAAACTACCCCAACAAATAGCACTTACCAAATACAACAGACAGTCAGTGCCATTGTGAGGGTACCGAGAGTGAGAGTAGTAGTAGCTGCAAATCTTGTCCAAATGATAGCTTAAAACTCTGTAGGAACGGACGAGATCCATGGAGCATGTTGTCTGCTTTTAGGAAGAGCTGGTCTGAGCCATGTGGTTTACCAGCAGCCAATATAAGTGTGTCCATGCCCCCTCGGCTGTGCCATGGCCGTTGACACTCTGCATTTCTGTAAAGCCCATCAAGTTTTGATTGCCCAGTTTACATCTTTGGAACGACTCAGCATTTTCCCAGCACGGGTGGACCTTTCACACATTGGAAGCACTTCATGCAAATGCAACACTTATGAACATTTCCCCCTGAATTTAGAAAATAGTCATTCATTTTTAAAGGATAGGCCTACACTCAATACAAAAACAGCAAGTGGCAGACCAAACCTCTAGGTAAAACAGCACCCTCTAATGTTTAAACTGGGTATGCTGAAAGGTTATTGCACTTACTCTTACATAGAATTAAGGAAAGCTTCTCTTTGTAATCATCTAAAAGGGGTCTGTAAATGATCTGAATAAAAAACATGAACACAGGGGAGTTGGTCAGCAAATATTTACCCCAACTTGATAGCACTTTCTACTTTGGTTGAAAAGAAACATGCTAAAGTTAGAGTAGATATCAACTGATTTTCAGTCAAGAGGGCAGGTAAATAAAAACAATGGCTGCCCCAGGTTGTTAGCACTAAAAATATACAAGTTGGAAGCAAAGACATTCACCAAGTACAAAAACATAGAGTGGCAGACCAAGCCTCTGGGTAAAACAGCACCCTCCAGTGTTTACACTGGGAATGCTTTTCTCATGATGACAGTGAAAGAACCACATCATGAACAAACACCAACATGACTTTAAACTGGGTATGCTGAAAGGTTATTGCACTTACTCTTACATAGAATTAAGGAAAGCTTCTCTTTGTAATAATCTAAAAGGGGTCTGTAAATGATCTGAATAAAAAACATGAACACAGGGGAGTCGGTCAGCAAATATTTACCCCAACTTGATAGCACTTTCTACTTTGGTTGAAAAGAAACATGCTAAAGTTAGAGTAGATATCAACTGATTTTCAGTCAAGAGGGCAGGTAAATAAAAACAATGGCTGCCCCAGGTTGTTAGCACTAAAAATATACAAGTTGGAAGCAGAGACATTCACCAAGTACAAAAACATAGAGTGGCAGACCAAGCCTCTGGGTAAAACAGCACCCTCCAGTGTTTACACTGGGAATGCTTTTCTCATGATGACAGTGAAAGAACCACATCATGAACAAACACCAACATGACTGTCCTCAAGAGAAGCACTTATTCTTACATAGAATCAGGAATACTTCTCTTTGTAATTATCTAGAGAGGCTATTTAAATGTAAAATATTTGAAAAAAACAAACAAACATGGAAACAGGGGAGTCAATCAGTAAATATTTACCCCAACTTGATAGCACTTTCTACTTTGTTTGAAAAGAAAGATGCTAGAGTTAGAGTAGATATCAACATATTTTCAGTCAAGAGGGAACGGAAATGAAAAATGGCTTTAGCGGATATCACTTATAGGATAGAGGGATAGGTACAAGGGTTTACCATATTAATTACACTGAAAAATTGAATTCCATTGAAAAGAGGTTGAGTCTTGCCTGTAGATCACTTCCTCATTAAAACTGCCCCAAAGAGAAGCACTTATGAACACAGGACCAATCAATGCTCCCATTTGAAGTAATCTTAATGTGTAGAACTTTGTGATTAAATGGCCATTGCATGGAGAACACAGTGTAGTTCCAGAAGGCAATTGTCTCTTGAAGCACTGATCACTTGAAACTACCCCAACAAATAGCACTTACCAAATACAACAGACAGTCAGTGCCATTGTGAGGGTACCGAGAGTGAGAGTAGTAGTAGCTGCAAATCTTGTCCAAATGATAGCTTGAAACTCTGTAGGAACGGACGAGATCCATGGAGCATGTTGTCTGCTTTTAGGAAGAGCTGGTCTGAGCCATGTGGTTTACCAGCACCCAATATAAGTGTGTCCATGCCCCCTCGGCTGTGCCATGGCCGTTGACACTCTGCATTTCTGTAAAGCCCATCAAGTTTTGATTGCCCAGTTTACATCTTTGGAACGACTCAGCATTTTCCCAGCACGGGTGGACCTTTCACACATTGGAAGCACTTCATGCAAATGCAACACTTATGAACATTTCCCCCTGAATTTAGAAAATAGTCATTCATTTTTAAAGGATAGGCCTACACTCAATACAAAAACAGCAAGTGGCAGACCAAACCTCTAGGTAAAACAGCACCCTCTAATGTTTAAACTGGGTATGCTGAAAGGTTATTGCACTTACTCTTACATAGAATTAAGGAAAGCTTCTCTTTGTAATCATCTAAAAGGGGTCTGTAAATGATCTGAATAAAAAACATGAACACAGGGGAGTCGGTCAGCAAATATTTACCCCAACTTGATAGCACTTTCTACTTTGGTTGAAAAGAAACATGCTAAAGTTAGAGTAGATATCAACTGATTTTCAGTCAAGAGGGCAGGTAAATAAAAACAATGGCTGCCCCAGGTTGTTAGCACTAAAAATATACAAGTTGGAAGCAAAGACATTCACCAAGTACAAAAACATAGAGTGGCAGACCAAGTCTCTGGGTAAAACAGCACCCTCCAGTGTTTACACTGGGAATGCTTTTCTCATGATGACAGTGAAAGAACCACATCATGAACAAACACCAACATGACTGTCCTCAAGAGAAGCACTTATTCTTACATAGAATCAGGAATACTTCTCTTTGTAATTATCTAGAGAGGCTATTTAAATGTAAAATATTTGAAAAAAAAAAAACAAACATGGAAACAGGGGAGTCAATCAGTAAATATTTACCCCAACTTGATAGCACTTTCTACTTTGTTTGAAAAGAAAGATGCTAGAGTTAGAGTAGATATCAACATATTTTCAGTCAAGAGGGAACGGAAATGAAAAATGGATTTAGCGGATATCACTTATAGGATAGAGGGATAGGTACAAGGGTTTACCATATTAATTACACTGAAAAATTGAATTCCATTGAAAAGAGGTTGAGTCTTGCCTGTAGATCACTTCCTCATTAAAACTACCCCAAAGAGAAGCACTTATGAACACAGGACCAATCAATGCTCCCATTTGAAGTAATCTTAATGTGTAGAACTTTGTGATTAAATGGCCATTGCATGGAGAACACAGTGTAGTTCCAGAAGGCAATTGTCTCTTGAAGCACTGATCACTTGAAACTACCCCAACAAATAGCACTTACCAAATACAACAGACAGTCAGTGCCATTGTGAGGGTACCGAGAGTGAGAGTAGTAGTAGCTGCAAATCTTGTCCAAATGATAGCTTAAAACTCTGTAGGAACGGACGAGATCCATGGAGCATGTTGTCTGCTTTTAGGAAGAGCTGGTCTGAGCCATGTGGTTTACCAGCAGCCAATATAAGTGTGTCCATGCCCCCTCGGCTGTGCCATGGCCGTTGACACTCTGCATTTCTGTAAAGCCCATCAAGTTTTGATTGCCCAGTTTACATCTTTGGAACGACTCAGCATTTTCCCAGCACGGGTGGACCTTTCACACATTGGAAGCACTTCATGCAAATGCAACACTTATGAACATTTCCCCCTGAATTTAGAAAATAGTCATTCATTTTTAAAGGATAGGCCTACACTCAATACAAAAACAGCAAGTGGCAGACCAAACCTCTAGGTAAAACAGCACCCTCTAATGTTTAAACTGGGTATGCTGAAAGGTTATTGCACTTACTCTTACATAGAATTAAGGAAAGCTTCTCTTTGTAATCATCTAAAAGGGGTCTGTAAATGATCTGAATAAAAAACATGAACACAGGGGAGTCGGTCAGCAAATATTTACCCCAACTTGATAGCACTTTCTACTTTGGTTGAAAAGAAACATGCTAAGTTAGAGTAGATATCAACTGATTTTCAGTCAAGAGGGCAGGTAAATAAAAACAATGGCTGCCCCAGGTTGTTAGCACTAAAAATATACAAGTTGGAAGCAAAGACATTCACCAAGTACAAAAACATAGAGTGGCAGACCAAGTCTCTGGGTAAAACAGCACCCTCCAGTGTTTACACTGGGAATGCTTTTCTCATGATGACAGTGAAAGAACCACATCATGAACAAACACCAACATGACTGTCCTCAAGAGAAGCACTTATTCTTACATAGAATCAGGAATACTTCTCTTTGTAATTATCTAGAGAGGCTATTTAAATGTAAAATATTTGAAAAAAAACAAACAAACATGGAAACAGGGGAGTCAATCAGTAAATATTTACCCCAACTTGATAGCACTTTCTACTTTGTTTGAAAAGAAAGATGCTAGAGTTAGAGTAGATATCAACATATTTTCAGTCAAGAGGGAACGGAAATGAAAAATGGATTTAGCGGATATCACTTATAGGATAGAGGGATAGGTACAAGGGTTTACCATATTAATTACACTGAAAAATTGAATTCCATTGAAAAGAGGTTGAGTCTTGCCTGTAGATCACTTCCTCATTAAAACTACCCCAAAGAGAAGCACTTATGAACACAGGACCAATCAATGCTCCCATTTGAAGTAATCTTAATGTGTAGAACTTTGTGATTAAATGGCCATTGCATGGAGAACACAGTGTAGTTCCAGAAGGCAATTGTCTCTTGAAGCACTGATCACTTGAAACTACCCCAACAAATAGCACTTACCAAATACAACAGACAGTCAGTGCCATTGTGAGGGTACCGAGAGTGAGAGTAGTAGTAGCTGCAAATCTTGTCCAAATGATAGCTTGAAACTCTGTAGGAACGGACGAGATCCATGGAGCATGTTGTCTGCTTTTAGGAAGAGCTGGTCTGAGCCATGTGGTTTACCAGCACCCAATATAAGTGTGTCCATGCCCCCTCGGCTGTGCCATGGCCGTTGACACTCTGCATTTCTGTAAAGCCCATCAAGTTTTGATTGCCCAGTTTACATCTTTGGAACGACTCAGCATTTTCCCAGCACGGGTGGACCTTTCACACATTGGAAGCACTTCATGCAAATGCAACACTTATGAACATTTCCCCCTGAATTTAGAAAATAGTCATTCATTTTTAAAGGATAGGCCTACACTCGATACAAAAACAGCAAGTGGCAGACCAAACCTCTAGGTAAAACAGAACCCTCTAATGTTTAAACTGGGTATGCTGAAAGGTTATTGCACTTACTCTTACATAGAATTAAGGAAAGCTTCTCTTTGTAATCATCTAAAAGGGGTCTGTAAATGATCTGAATAAAAAACATGAACACAGGGGAGTCGGTCAGCAAATATTTACCCCAACTTGATAGCACTTTCTACTTTGGTTGAAAAGAAACATGCTAAAGTTAGAGTAGATATCAACTGATTTTCAGTCAAGAGGGCAGGTAAATAAAAACAATGGCTGCCCCAGGTTGTTAGCACTAAAAATATACAAGTTGGAAGCAAAGACATTCACCAAGTACAAAAACATAGAGTGGCAGACCAAGCCTCTGGGTAAAACAGCACCCTCCAGTGTTTACACTGGGAATGCTTTTCTCATGATGACAGTGAAAGAACCACATCATGAACAAACACCAACATGACTGTCCTCAAGAGAAGCACTTATTCTTACATAGAATCAGGAATACTTCTCTTTGTAATTATCTAGAGAGGCTATTTAAATGTAAAATATTTGAAAAAAAACAAACAAACATGGAAACAGGGGAGTCAATCAGTAAATATTTACCCCAACTTGATAGCACTTTCTACTTTGTTTGAAAAGAAAGATGCTAGAGTTAGAGTAGATATCAACATATTTTCAGTCAAGAGGGAACGGAAATGAAAAATGGATTTAGCGGATATCACTTATAGGATAGAGGGATAGGTACAAGGGTTTACCATATTAATTACACTGAAAAATTGAATTCCATTGAAAAGAGGTTGAGTCTTGCCTGTAGATCACTTCCTCATTAAAACTACCCCAAAGAGAAGCACTTATGAACACAGGACCAATCAATGCTCCCATTTGAAGTAATCTTAATGTGTAGAACTTTGTGATTAAATGGCCATTGCATGGAGAACACAGTGTAGTTCCAGAAGGCAATTGTCTCTTGAAGCACTGATCACTTGAAACTACCCCAACAAATAGCACTTACCAAATACAACAGACAGTCAGTGCCATTGTGAGGGTACCGAGAGTGAGAGTAGTAGTAGCTGCAAATCTTGTCCAAATGATAGCTTGAAACTCTGTAGGAACGGACGAGATCCATGGAGCATGTTGTCTGCTTTTAGGAAGAGCTGGTCTGAGCCATGTGGTTTACCAGCACCCAATATAAGTGTGTCCATGCCCCCTCGGCTGTGCCATGGCCGTTGACACTCTGCATTTCTGTAAAGCCCATCAAGTTTTGATTGCCCAGTTTACATCTTTGGAACGACTCAGCATTTTCCCAGCACGGGTGGACCTTTCACACATTGGAAGCACTTCATGCAAATGCAACACTTATGAACATTTCCCCCTGAATTTAGAAAATAGTCATTCATTTTTAAAGGATAGGCCTACACTCAATACAAAAACAGCAAGTGGCAGACCAAACCTCTAGGTAAAACAGCACCCTCTAATGTTTAAACTGGGTATGCTGAAAGGTTATTGCACTTACTCTTACATAGAATTAAGGAAAGCTTCTCTTTGTAATCATCTAAAAGGGGTCTGTAAATGATCTGAATAAAAAACATGAACACAGGGGAGTTGGTCAGCAAATATTTACCCCAACTTGATAGCACTTTCTACTTTGGTTGAAAAGAAACATGCTAAAGTTAGAGTAGATATCAACTGATTTTCAGTCAAGAGGGCAGGTAAATAAAAACAATGGCTGCCCCAGGTTGTTAGCACTAAAAATATACAAGTTGGAAGCAAAGACATTCACCAAGTACAAAAACATAGAGTGGCAGACCAAGCCTCTGGGTAAAACAGCACCCTCCAGTGTTTACACTGGGAATGCTTTTCTCATGATGACAGTGAAAGAACCACATCATGAACAAACACCAACATGACTGTCCTCAAGAGAAGCACTTATTCTTACATAGAATCAGGAATACTTCTCTTTGTAATTATCTAGAGAGGCTATTTAAATGTAAAATATTTGAAAAAAAAAACAAACAAACATGGAAACAGGGGAGTCAATCAGTAAATATTTACCCCAACTTGATAGCACTTTCTACTTTGTTTGAAAAGAAAGATGCTAGAGTTAGAGTAGATATCAACATATTTTCAGTCAAGAGGGAACGGAAATGAAAAATGGATTTAGCGGATATCACTTATAGGATAGAGGGATAGGTACAAGGGTTTACCATATTAATTACACTGAAAAATTGAATTCCATTGAAAAGAGGTTGAGTCTTGCCTGTAGATCACTTCCTCATTAAAACTACCCCAAAGAGAAGCACTTATGAACACAGGACCAATCAATGCTCCCATTTGAAGTAATCTTAATGTGTAGAACTTTGTGATTAAATGGCCATTGCATGGAGAACACAGTGTAGTTCCAGAAGGCAATTGTCTCTTGAAGCACTGATCACTTGAAACTACCCCAACAAATAGCACTTACCAAATACAACAGACAGTCAGTGCCATTGTGAGGGTACCGAGAGTGAGAGTAGTAGTAGCTGCAAATCTTGTCCAAATGATAGCTTGAAACTCTGTAGGAACGGACGAGATCCATGGAGCATGTTGTCTGCTTTTAGGAAGAGCTGGTCTGAGCCATGTGGTTTACCAGCACCCAATATAAGTGTGTCCATGCCCCCTCGGCTGTGCCATGGCCGTTGACACTCTGCATTTCTGTAAAGCCCATCAAGTTTTGATTGCCCAGTTTACATCTTTGGAACGACTCAGCATTTTCCCAGCACGGGTGGACCTTTCACACATTGGAAGCACTTCATGCAAATGCAACACTTATGAACATTTCCCCCTGAATTTAGAAAATAGTCATTCATTTTTAAAGGATAGGCCTACACTCAATACAAAAACAGCAAGTGGCAGACCAAACCTCTAGGTAAAACAGCACCCTCTAATGTTTAAACTGGGTATGCTGAAAGGTTATTGCACTTACTCTTACATAGAATTAAGGAAAGCTTCTCTTTGTAATCATCTAAAAGGGGTTTGTAAATGATCTGAATAAAAAACATGAACACAGGGGAGTCGGTCAGCAAATATTTACCCCAACTTGATAGCACTTTCTACTTTGGTTGAAAAGAAACATGCTAAAGTTAGAGTAGATATCAACTGATTTTCAGTCAAGAGGGCAGGTAAATAAAAACAATGGCTGCCCCAGGTTGTTAGCACTAAAAATATACAAGTTGGAAGCAAAGACATTCACCAAGTACAAAAACATAGAGTGGCAGACCAAGTCTCTGGGTAAAACAGCACCCTCCAGTGTTTACACTGGGAATGCTTTTCTCATGATGACAGTGAAAGAACCACATCATGAACAAACACCAACATGACTGTCCTCAAGAGAAGCACTTATTCTTACATAGAATCAGGAATACTTCTCTTTGTAATTATCTAGAGAGGCTATTTAAATGTAAAATATTTGAAAAAAAAAACAAACAAACATGGAAACAGGGGAGTCAATCAGTAAATTATTACCCCAACTTGATAGCACCTTCTACTTTGTTTGAAAAGAAAGCTGCTAGAGTTAGAGTAGATATAAACATATTATCAGTCAAGAGGGAACGGAAATGAAAAATGGCTTTAGCGGATATCACTTATAGGATAGAGGGATAGGTACAAGGGTTTACCATATTAATTACACTGAAAAATGGAATTCCATTGAAAAGAGGTTGAGTCTTGCCTGTAGATCACTTCCTCATTAAAACATCCCCAAAGAGAAGCACTTATGAACACAGGACTAATCAATGCTCCCATTTGAAGTAATCTTAATGTGTAGAACTTTGTGATTAAATGGCCATTGCATGGAGAACACAGTGTAGTTCCAGAAGGCAATTGTCTCTTGAAGCACTGATCACTTGAAACTACCCCAACAAATAGCACTTACCAAATACAACAGACAGTCAGTGCCATTGTGAGGGTACCGAGAGTGAGAGTAGTAGTAGCTGCAAATCTTGTCCAAATGATAGCTTTCACACATTGGAAGCACTTCATGCAAATGCAACACTTATGAACATTTCCCCCTGAATTTAGAAAATAGTCATTCATTTTTAAAGGATAGGCCTACACTCAATACAAAAACAGCAAGTGGCAGACCAAACCTCTAGGTAAAACAGCACCCTCTAATGTTTAAACTGGGTATGCTGAAAGGTTATTGCACTTACTCTTACATAGAATTAAGGAAAGCTTCTCTTTGTAATCATCTAAAAGGGGTCTGTAAATGATCTGAATAAAAAACATGAACACAGGGGAGTTGGTCAGCAAATATTTACCCCAACTTGATAGCACTTTCTACTTTGGTTGAAAAGAAACATGCTAAAGTTAGAGTAGATATCAACTGATTTTCAGTCAAGAGGGCAGGTAAATAAAAACAATGGCTGCCCCAGGTTGTTAGCACTAAAAATATACAAGTTGGAAGCAAAGACATTCACCAAGTACAAAAACATAGAGTGGCAGACCAAGCCTCTGGGTAAAACAGCACCCTCCAGTGTTTACACTGGGAATGCTTTTCTCATGATGACAGTGAAAGAACCACATCATGAACAAACACCAACATGACTGTCCTCAAGAGAAGCACTTATTCTTACATAGAATCAGGAATACTTCTCTTTGTAATTATCTAGAGAGGCTATTTAAATGTAAAATATTTGAAAAAAAAACAAACAAACATGGAAACAGGGGAGTCAATCAGTAAATATTTACCCCAACTTGATAGCACTTTCTACTTTGTTTGAAAAGAAAGATGCTAGAGTTAGAGTAGATATCAACATATTTTCAGTCAAGAGGGAACGGAAATGAAAAATGGATTTAGCGGATATCACTTATAGGATAGAGGGATAGGTACAAGGGTTTACCATATTAATTACACTGAAAAATTGAATTCCATTGAAAAGAGGTTGAGTCTTGCCTGTAGATCACTTCCTCATTAAAACTACCCCAAAGAGAAGCACTTATGAACACAGGACCAATCAATGCTCCCATTTGAAGTAATCTTAATGTGTAGAACTTTGTGATTAAATGGCCATTGCATGGAGAACACAGTGTAGTTCCAGAAGGCAATTGTCTCTTGAAGCACTGATCACTTGAAACTACCCCAACAAATAGCACTTACCAAATACAACAGACAGTCAGTGCCATTGTGAGGGTACCGAGAGTGAGAGTAGTAGTAGCTGCAAATCTTGTCCAAATGATAGCTTTCACACATTGGAAGCACTTCATGCAAATGCAACACTTATGAACATTTCCCCCTGAATTTAGAAAATAGTCATTCATTTTTAAAGGATAGGCCTACACTCAATACAAAAACAGCAAGTGGCAGACCAAACCTCTAGGTAAAACAGCACCCTCTAATGTTTAAACTGGGTATGCTGAAAGGTTATTGCACTTACTCTTACATAGAATTAAGGAAAGCTTCTCTTTGTAATCATCTAAAAGGGGTCTGTAAATGATCTGAATAAAAAACATGAACACAGGGGAGTTGGTCAGCAAATATTTACCCCAACTTGATAGCACTTTCTACTTTGGTTGAAAAGAAACATGCTAAAGTTAGAGTAGATATCAACTGATTTTCAGTCAAGAGGGCAGGTAAATAAAAACAATGGCTGCCCCAGGTTGTTAGCACTAAAAATATACAAGTTGGAAGCAAAGACATTCACCAAGTACAAAAACATAGAGTGGCAGACCAAGCCTCTGGGTAAAACAGCACCCTCCAGTGTTTACACTGGGAATGCTTTTCTCATGATGACAGTGAAAGAACCACATCATGAACAAACACCAACATGACTTTAAACTGGGTATGCTGAAAGGTTATTGCACTTACTCTTACATAGAATTAAGGAAAGCTTCTCTTTGTAATAATCTAAAAGGGGTCTGTAAATGATCTGAATAAAAAACATGAACACAGGGGAGTCGGTCAGCAAATATTTACCCCAACTTGATAGCACTTTCTACTTTGGTTGAAAAGAAACATGCTAAAGTTAGAGTAGATATCAACTGATTTTCAGTCAAGAGGGCAGGTAAATAAAAACAATGGCTGCCCCAGGTTGTTAGCACTAAAAATATACAAGTTGGAAGCAGAGACATTCACCAAGTACAAAAACATAGAGTGGCAGACCAAGCCTCTGGGTAAAACAGCACCCTCCAGTGTTTACACTGGGAATGCTTTTCTCATGATGACAGTGAAAGAACCACATCATGAACAAACACCAACATGACTGTCCTCAAGAGAAGCACTTATTCTTACATAGAATCAGGAATACTTCTCTTTGTAATTATCTAGAGAGGCTATTTAAATGTAAAATATTTGAAAAAAACAAACAAACATGGAAACAGGGGAGTCAATCAGTAAATATTTACCCCAACTTGATAGCACTTTCTACTTTGTTTGAAAAGAAAGATGCTAGAGTTAGAGTAGATATCAACATATTTTCAGTCAAGAGGGAACGGAAATGAAAAATGGCTTTAGCGGATATCACTTATAGGATAGAGGGATAGGTACAAGGGTTTACCATATTAATTACACTGAAAAATTGAATTCCATTGAAAAGAGGTTGAGTCTTGCCTGTAGATCACTTCCTCATTAAAACTGCCCCAAAGAGAAGCACTTATGAACACAGGACCAATCAATGCTCCCATTTGAAGTAATCTTAATGTGTAGAACTTTGTGATTAAATGGCCATTGCATGGAGAACACAGTGTAGTTCCAGAAGGCAATTGTCTCTTGAAGCACTGATCACTTGAAACTACCCCAACAAATAGCACTTACCAAATACAACAGACAGTCAGTGCCATTGTGAGGGTACCGAGAGTGAGAGTAGTAGTAGCTGCAAATCTTGTCCAAATGATAGCTTGAAACTCTGTAGGAACGGACGAGATCCATGGAGCATGTTGTCTGCTTTTAGGAAGAGCTGGTCTGAGCCATGTGGTTTACCAGCACCCAATATAAGTGTGTCCATGCCCCCTCGGCTGTGCCATGGCCGTTGACACTCTGCATTTCTGTAAAGCCCATCAAGTTTTGATTGCCCAGTTTACATCTTTGGAACGACTCAGCATTTTCCCAGCACGGGTGGACCTTTCACACATTGGAAGCACTTCATGCAAATGCAACACTTATGAACATTTCCCCCTGAATTTAGAAAATAGTCATTCATTTTTAAAGGATAGGCCTACACTCAATACAAAAACAGCAAGTGGCAGACCAAACCTCTAGGTAAAACAGCACCCTCTAATGTTTAAACTGGGTATGCTGAAAGGTTATTGCACTTACTCTTACATAGAATTAAGGAAAGCTTCTCTTTGTAATCATCTAAAAGGGGTCTGTAAATGATCTGAATAAAAAACATGAACACAGGGGAGTCGGTCAGCAAATATTTACCCCAACTTGATAGCACTTTCTACTTTGGTTGAAAAGAAACATGCTAAAGTTAGAGTAGATATCAACTGATTTTCAGTCAAGAGGGCAGGTAAATAAAAACAATGGCTGCCCCAGGTTGTTAGCACTAAAAATATACAAGTTGGAAGCAAAGACATTCACCAAGTACAAAAACATAGAGTGGCAGACCAAGTCTCTGGGTAAAACAGCACCCTCCAGTGTTTACACTGGGAATGCTTTTCTCATGATGACAGTGAAAGAACCACATCATGAACAAACACCAACATGACTGTCCTCAAGAGAAGCACTTATTCTTACATAGAATCAGGAATACTTCTCTTTGTAATTATCTAGAGAGGCTATTTAAATGTAAAATATTTGAAAAAAAAAACAAACAAACATGGAAACAGGGGAGTCAATCAGTAAATTATTACCCCAACTTGATAGCACCTTCTACTTTGTTTGAAAAGAAAGATGCTAGAGTTAGAGTAGATATAAACATATTATCAGTCAAGAGGGAACGGAAATGAAAAATGGCTTTAGCGGATATCACTTATAGGATAGAGGGATAGGTACAAGGGTTTACCATATTAATTACACTGAAAAATGGAATTCCATTGAAAAGAGGTTGAGTCTTGCCTGTAGATCACTTCCTCATTAAAACATCCCCAAAGAGAAGCACTTATGAACACAGGACTAATCAATGCTCCCATTTGAAGTAATCTTAATGTGTAGAACTTTGTGATTAAATGGCCATTGCATGGAGAACACAGTGTAGTTCCAGAAGGCAATTGTCTCTTTTAAGCACTGATCACTTGAAACTACCCCAACAAATAGCACTTACCAAATACAACAGACAGTCAGTGCCATTGTGAGGGTACAGAGAGTGAGAGTAGTAGTAGCTGCAAATCTTGTCCAAATGATAGCTTGAAACTCTGTAGGAACGGACGAGATCCATGGAGCATGTTGTCTGCTTTTAGGAAGAGCTGGTCTGAGCCATGTGGTTTACCAGCAGCCAATATAAGTGTGTCCATGCCCCCTCGGCTGTGCCATGGCCGTTGACACTCTGCATTTCTGTAAAGCCCATCAAGTTTTGATTGCCCAGTTTACATCTTTGGAACGACTCAGCATTTTCCCAGCACGGGTGGACCTTTCACACATTGGAAGCACTTCATGCAAATGCAACACTTATGAACATTTCCCCCTGAATTTAGAAAATAGTCATTCATTTTTAAAGGATAGGCCTACACTCAATACAAAAACAGCAAGTGGCAGACCAAACCTCTAGGTAAAACAGCACCCTCTAATGTTTAAACTGGGTATGCTGAAAGGTTATTGCACTTACTCTTACATAGAATTAAGGAAAGCTTCTCTTTGTAATCATCTAAAAGGGGTCTGTAAATGATCTGAATAAAAAACATGAACACAGGGGAGTCGGTCAGCAAATATTTACCCCAACTTGATAGCACTTTCTACTTTGGTTGAAAAGAAACATGCTAAAGTTAGAGTAGATATCAACTGATTTTCAGTCAAGAGGGCAGGTAAATAAAAACAATGGCTGCCCCAGGTTGTTAGCACTAAAAATATACAAGTTGGAAGCAAAGACATTCACCAAGTACAAAAACATAGAGTGGCAGACCAAGTCTCTGGGTAAAACAGCACCCTCCAGTGTTTACACTGGGAATGCTTTTCTCATGATGACAGTGAAAGAACCACATCATGAACAAACACCAACATGACTGTCCTCAAGAGAAGCACTTATTCTTACATAGAATCAGGAATACTTCTCTTTGTAATTATCTAGAGAGGCTATTTAAATGTAAAATATTTGAAAAAAAAAAAAAACAAACATGGAAACAGGGGAGTCAATCAGTAAATATTTACCCCAACTTGATAGCACTTTCTACTTTGTTTGAAAAGAAAGATGCTAGAGTTAGAGTAGATATCAACATATTTTCAGTCAAGAGGGAACGGAAATGAAAAATGGATTTAGCGGATATCACTTATAGGATAGAGGGATAGGTACAAGGGTTTACCATATTAATTACACTGAAAAATTGAATTCCATTGAAAAGAGGTTGAGTCTTGCCTGTAGATCACTTCCTCATTAAAACTACCCCAAAGAGAAGCACTTATGAACACAGGACCAATCAATGCTCCCATTTGAAGTAATCTTAATGTGTAGAACTTTGTGATTAAATGGCCATTGCATGGAGAACACAGTGTAGTTCCAGAAGGCAATTGTCTCTTGAAGCACTGATCACTTGAAACTACCCCAACAAATAGCACTTACCAAATACAACAGACAGTCAGTGCCATTGTGAGGGTACCGAGAGTGAGAGTAGTAGTAGCTGCAAATCTTGTCCAAATGATAGCTTAAAACTCTGTAGGAACGGACGAGATCCATGGAGCAATGTTGTCTGCTTTTAGGAAGAGCTGGTCTGAGCCATGTGGTTTACCAGCACCCAATATAAGTGTGTCCATGCCCCCTCGGCTGTGCCATGGCCGTTGACACTCTGCATTTCTGTAAAGCCCATCAAGTTTTGATTGCCCAGTTTACATCTTTGGAACGACTCAGCATTTTCCCAGCACGGGTGGACCTTTCACACATTGGAAGCACTTCATGCAAATGCAACACTTATGAAC
Organism: Gobio gobio; assembly: GCF_949357685.1. Taxonomy (NCBI): domain Eukaryota; kingdom Metazoa; phylum Chordata; class Actinopteri; order Cypriniformes; family Gobionidae; genus Gobio; species Gobio gobio. The sequence continues at coordinate 25,432,200 of NC_137116.1, read as the reverse complement.
ATTTCCCCCTGAATTTAGAAAATAGTCATTCATTTTTAAAGGATAGGCCTACACTCAATACAAAAACAGCAAGTGGCAGACCAAACCTCTAGGTAAAACAGCACCCTCTAATGTTTAAACTGGGTATGCTGAAAGGTTATTGCACTTACTCTTACATAGAATTAAGGAAAGCTTCTCTTTGTAATCATCTAAAAGGGGTCTGTAAATGATCTGAATAAAAAACATGAACACAGGGGAGTCGGTCAGCAAATATTTACCCCAACTTGATAGCACTTTCTACTTTGGTTGAAAAGAAACATGCTAAAGTTAGAGTAGATATCAACTGATTTTCAGTCAAGAGGGCAGGTAAATAAAAACAATGGCTGCCCCAGGTTGTTAGCACTAAAAATATACAAGTTGGAAGCAAAGACATTCACCAAGTACAAAAACATAGAGTGGCAGACCAAGTCTCTGGGTAAAACAGCACCCTCCAGTGTTTACACTGGGAATGCTTTTCTCATGATGACAGTGAAAGAACCACATCATGAACAAACACCAACATGACTGTCCTCAAGAGAAGCACTTATTCTTACATAGAATCAGGAATACTTCTCTTTGTAATTATCTAGAGAGGCTATTTAAATGTAAAATATTTGAAAAAAAAAACAAACAAACATGGAAACAGGGGAGTCAATCAGTAAATATTTACCCCAACTTGATAGCACTTTCTACTTTGTTTGAAAAGAAAGATGCTAGAGTTAGAGTAGATATCAACATATTTTCAGTCAAGAGGGAACGGAAATGAAAAATGGATTTAGCGGATATCACTTATAGGATAGAGGGATAGGTACAAGGGTTTACCATATTAATTACACTGAAAAATTGAATTCCATTGAAAAGAGGTTGAGTCTTGCCTGTAGATCACTTCCTCATTAAAACTACCCCAAAGAGAAGCACTTATGAACACAGGACCAATCAATGCTCCCATTTGAAGTAATCTTAATGTGTAGAACTTTGTGATTAAATGGCCATTGCATGGAGAACACAGTGTAGTTCCAGAAGGCAATTGTCTCTTGAAGCACTGATCACTTGAAACTACCCCAACAAATAGCACTTACCAAATACAACAGACAGTCAGTGCCATTGTGAGGGTACCGAGAGTGAGAGTAGTAGTAGCTGCAAATCTTGTCCAAATGATAGCTTTCACACATTGGAAGCACTTCATGCAAATGCAACACTTATGAACATTTCCCCCTGAATTTAGAAAATAGTCATTCATTTTTAAAGGATAGGCCTACACTCAATACAAAAACAGCAAGTGGCAGACCAAACCTCTAGGTAAAACAGCACCCTCTAATGTTTAAACTGGGTATGCTGAAAGGTTATTGCACTTACTCTTACATAGAATTAAGGAAAGCTTCTCTTTGTAATCATCTAAAAGGGGTCTGTAAATGATCTGAATAAAAAACATGAACACAGGGGAGTTGGTCAGCAAATATTTACCCCAACTTGATAGCACTTTCTACTTTGGTTGAAAAGAAACATGCTAAAGTTAGAGTAGATATCAACTGATTTTCAGTCAAGAGGGCAGGTAAATAAAAACAATGGCTGCCCCAGGTTGTTAGCACTAAAAATATACAAGTTGGAAGCAAAGACATTCACCAAGTACAAAAACATAGAGTGGCAGACCAAGCCTCTGGGTAAAACAGCACCCTCCAGTGTTTACACTGGGAATGCTTTTCTCATGATGACAGTGAAAGAACCACATCATGAACAAACACCAACATGACTTTAAACTGGGTATGCTGAAAGGTTATTGCACTTACTCTTACATAGAATTAAGGAAAGCTTCTCTTTGTAATAATCTAAAAGGGGTCTGTAAATGATCTGAATAAAAAACATGAACACAGGGGAGTCGGTCAGCAAATATTTACCCCAACTTGATAGCACTTTCTACTTTGGTTGAAAAGAAACATGCTAAAGTTAGAGTAGATATCAACTGATTTTCAGTCAAGAGGGCAGGTAAATAAAAACAATGGCTGCCCCAGGTTGTTAGCACTAAAAATATACAAGTTGGAAGCAAAGACATTCACCAAGTACAAAAACATAGAGTGGCAGACCAAGCCTCTGGGTAAAACAGCACCCTCCAGTGTTTACACTGGGAATGCTTTTCTCATGATGACAGTGAAAGAACCACATCATGAACAAACACCAACATGACTGTCCTCAAGAGAAGCACTTATTCTTACATAGAATCAGGAATACTTCTCTTTGTAATTATCTAGAGAGGCTATTTAAATGTAAAATATTTGAAAAAAAACAAACAAACATGGAAACAGGGGAGTCAATCAGTAAATATTTACCCCAACTTGATAGCACTTTCTACTTTGTTTGAAAAGAAAGATGCTAGAGTTAGAGTAGATATCAACATATTTTCAGTCAAGAGGGAACGGAAATGAAAAATGGATTTAGCGGATATCACTTATAGGATAGAGGGATAGGTACAAGGGTTTACCATATTAATTACACTGAAAAATTGAATTCCATTGAAAAGAGGTTGAGTCTTGCCTGTAGATCACTTCCTCATTAAAACTACCCCAAAGAGAAGCACTTATGAACACAGGACCAATCAATGCTCCCATTTGAAGTAATCTTAATGTGTAGAACTTTGTGATTAAATGGCCATTGCATGGAGAACACAGTGTAGTTCCAGAAGGCAATTGTCTCTTGAAGCACTGATCACTTGAAACTACCCCAACAAATAGCACTTACCAAATACAACAGACAGTCAGTGCCATTGTGAGGGTACCGAGAGTGAGAGTAGTAGTAGCTGCAAATCTTGTCCAAATGATAGCTTGAAACTCTGTAGGAACGGACGAGATCCATGGAGCATGTTGTCTGCTTTTAGGAAGAGCTGGTCTGAGCCATGTGGTTTACCAGCACCCAATATAAGTGTGTCCATGCCCCCTCGGCTGTGCCATGGCCGTTGACACTCTGCATTTCTGTAAAGCCCATCAAGTTTTGATTGCCCAGTTTACATCTTTGGAACGACTCAGCATTTTCCCAGCACGGGTGGACCTTTCACACATTGGAAGCACTTCATGCAAATGCAACACTTATGAACATTTCCCCCTGAATTTAGAAAATAGTCATTCATTTTTAAAGGATAGGCCTACACTCAATACAAAAACAGCAAGTGGCAGACCAAACCTCTAGGTAAAACAGCACCCTCTAATGTTTAAACTGGGTATGCTGAAAGGTTATTGCACTTACTCTTACATAGAATTAAGGAAAGCTTCTCTTTGTAATCATCTAAAAGGGGTCTGTAAATGATCTGAATAAAAAACATGAACACAGGGGAGTTGGTCAGCAAATATTTACCCCAACTTGATAGCACTTTCTACTTTGGTTGAAAAGAAACATGCTAAAGTTAGAGTAGATATCAACTGATTTTCAGTCAAGAGGGCAGGTAAATAAAAACAATGGCTGCCCCAGGTTGTTAGCACTAAAAATATACAAGTTGGAAGCAAAGACATTCACCAAGTACAAAAACATAGAGTGGCAGACCAAGCCTCTGGGTAAAACAGCACCCTCCAGTGTTTACACTGGGAATGCTTTTCTCATGATGACAGTGAAAGAACCACATCATGAACAAACACCAACATGACTGTCCTCAAGAGAAGCACTTATTCTTACATAGAATCAGGAATACTTCTCTTTGTAATTATCTAGAGAGGCTATTTAAATGTAAAATATTTGAAAAAAAAACAAACAAACATGGAAACAGGGGAGTCAATCAGTAAATATTTACCCCAACTTGATAGCACTTTCTACTTTGTTTGAAAAGAAAGATGCTAGAGTTAGAGTAGATATCAACATATTTTCAGTCAAGAGGGAACGGAAATGAAAAATGGATTTAGCGGATATCACTTATAGGATAGAGGGATAGGTACAAGGGTTTACCATATTAATTACACTGAAAAATTGAATTCCATTGAAAAGAGGTTGAGTCTTGCCTGTAGATCACTTCCTCATTAAAACTACCCCAAAGAGAAGCACTTATGAACACAGGACCAATCAATGCTCCCATTTGAAGTAATCTTAATGTGTAGAACTTTGTGATTAAATGGCCATTGCATGGAGAACACAGTGTAGTTCCAGAAGGCAATTGTCTCTTGAAGCACTGATCACTTGAAACTACCCCAACAAATAGCACTTACCAAATACAACAGACAGTCAGTGCCATTGTGAGGGTACCGAGAGTGAGAGTAGTAGTAGCTGCAAATCTTGTCCAAATGATAGCTTTCACACATTGGAAGCACTTCATGCAAATGCAACACTTATGAACATTTCCCCCTGAATTTAGAAAATAGTCATTCATTTTTAAAGGATAGGCCTACACTCAATACAAAAACAGCAAGTGGCAGACCAAACCTCTAGGTAAAACAGCACCCTCTAATGTTTAAACTGGGTATGCTGAAAGGTTATTGCACTTACTCTTACATAGAATTAAGGAAAGCTTCTCTTTGTAATCATCTAAAAGGGGTCTGTAAATGATCTGAATAAAAAACATGAACACAGGGGAGTTGGTCAGCAAATATTTACCCCAACTTGATAGCACTTTCTACTTTGGTTGAAAAGAAACATGCTAAAGTTAGAGTAGATATCAACTGATTTTCAGTCAAGAGGGCAGGTAAATAAAAACAATGGCTGCCCCAGGTTGTTAGCACTAAAAATATACAAGTTGGAAGCAAAGACATTCACCAAGTACAAAAACATAGAGTGGCAGACCAAGCCTCTGGGTAAAACAGCACCCTCCAGTGTTTACACTGGGAATGCTTTTCTCATGATGACAGTGAAAGAACCACATCATGAACAAACACCAACATGACTTTAAACTGGGTATGCTGAAAGGTTATTGCACTTACTCTTACATAGAATTAAGGAAAGCTTCTCTTTGTAATAATCTAAAAGGGGTCTGTAAATGATCTGAATAAAAAACATGAACACAGGGGAGTCGGTCAGCAAATATTTACCCCAACTTGATAGCACTTTCTACTTTGGTTGAAAAGAAACATGCTAAAGTTAGAGTAGATATCAACTGATTTTCAGTCAAGAGGGCAGGTAAATAAAAACAATGGCTGCCCCAGGTTGTTAGCACTAAAAATATACAAGTTGGAAGCAGAGACATTCACCAAGTACAAAAACATAGAGTGGCAGACCAAGCCTCTGGGTAAAACAGCACCCTCCAGTGTTTACACTGGGAATGCTTTTCTCATGATGACAGTGAAAGAACCACATCATGAACAAACACCAACATGACTGTCCTCAAGAGAAGCACTTATTCTTACATAGAATCAGGAATACTTCTCTTTGTAATTATCTAGAGAGGCTATTTAAATGTAAAATATTTGAAAAAAACAAACAAACATGGAAACAGGGGAGTCAATCAGTAAATATTTACCCCAACTTGATAGCACTTTCTACTTTGTTTGAAAAGAAAGATGCTAGAGTTAGAGTAGATATCAACATATTTTCAGTCAAGAGGGAACGGAAATGAAAAATGGCTTTAGCGGATATCACTTATAGGATAGAGGGATAGGTACAAGGGTTTACCATATTAATTACACTGAAAAATTGAATTCCATTGAAAAGAGGTTGAGTCTTGCCTGTAGATCACTTCCTCATTAAAACTGCCCCAAAGAGAAGCACTTATGAACACAGGACCAATCAATGCTCCCATTTGAAGTAATCTTAATGTGTAGAACTTTGTGATTAAATGGCCATTGCATGGAGAACACAGTGTAGTTCCAGAAGGCAATTGTCTCTTGAAGCACTGATCACTTGAAACTACCCCAACAAATAGCACTTACCAAATACAACAGACAGTCAGTGCCATTGTGAGGGTACCGAGAGTGAGAGTAGTAGTAGCTGCAAATCTTGTCCAAATGATAGCTTGAAACTCTGTAGGAACGGACGAGATCCATGGAGCATGTTGTCTGCTTTTAGGAAGAGCTGGTCTGAGCCATGTGGTTTACCAGCACCCAATATAAGTGTGTCCATGCCCCCTCGGCTGTGCCATGGCCGTTGACACTCTGCATTTCTGTAAAGCCCATCAAGTTTTGATTGCCCAGTTTACATCTTTGGAACGACTCAGCATTTTCCCAGCACGGGTGGACCTTTCACACATTGGAAGCACTTCATGCAAATGCAACACTTATGAACATTTCCCCCTGAATTTAGAAAATAGTCATTCATTTTTAAAGGATAGGCCTACACTCAATACAAAAACAGCAAGTGGCAGACCAAACCTCTAGGTAAAACAGCACCCTCTAATGTTTAAACTGGGTATGCTGAAAGGTTATTGCACTTACTCTTACATAGAATTAAGGAAAGCTTCTCTTTGTAATCATCTAAAAGGGGTCTGTAAATGATCTGAATAAAAAACATGAACACAGGGGAGTCGGTCAGCAAATATTTACCCCAACTTGATAGCACTTTCTACTTTGGTTGAAAAGAAACATGCTAAAGTTAGAGTAGATATCAACTGATTTTCAGTCAAGAGGGCAGGTAAATAAAAACAATGGCTGCCCCAGGTTGTTAGCACTAAAAATATACAAGTTGGAAGCAAAGACATTCACCAAGTACAAAAACATAGAGTGGCAGACCAAGTCTCTGGGTAAAACAGCACCCTCCAGTGTTTACACTGGGAATGCTTTTCTCATGATGACAGTGAAAGAACCACATCATGAACAAACACCAACATGACTGTCCTCAAGAGAAGCACTTATTCTTACATAGAATCAGGAATACTTCTCTTTGTAATTATCTAGAGAGGCTATTTAAATGTAAAATATTTGAAAAAAAAACAAACAAACATGGAAACAGGGGAGTCAATCAGTAAATATTTACCCCAACTTGATAGCACTTTCTACTTTGTTTGAAAAGAAAGATGCTAGAGTTAGAGTAGATATCAACATATTTTCAGTCAAGAGGGAACGGAAATGAAAAATGGATTTAGCGGATATCACTTATAGGATAGAGGGATAGGTACAAGGGTTTACCATATTAATTACACTGAAAAATTGAATTCCATTGAAAAGAGGTTGAGTCTTGCCTGTAGATCACTTCCTCATTAAAACTACCCCAAAGAGAAGCACTTATGAACACAGGACCAATCAATGCTCCCATTTGAAGTAATCTTAATGTGTAGAACTTTGTGATTAAATGGCCATTGCATGGAGAACACAGTGTAGTTCCAGAAGGCAATTGTCTCTTGAAGCACTGATCACTTGAAACTACCCCAACAAATAGCACTTACCAAATACAACAGACAGTCAGTGCCATTGTGAGGGTACCGAGAGTGAGAGTAGTAGTAGCTGCAAATCTTGTCCAAATGATAGCTTAAAACTCTGTAGGAACGGACGAGATCCATGGAGCATGTTGTCTGCTTTTAGGAGGAGCTGGTCTGAGCCATGTGGTTTACCAGCACCCAATATAAGTGTGTCCATGCCCCCTCGGCTGTGCCATGGCCGTTGACACTCTGCATTTCTGTAAAGCCCATCAAGTTTTGATTGCCCAGTTTACATCTTTGGAACGACTCAGCATTTTCCCAGCACGGGTGGACCTTTCACACATTGGAAGCACTTCATGCAAATGCAACACTTATGAACATTTCCCCCTGAATTTAGAAAATAGTCATTCATTTTTAAAGGATAGGCCTACACTCAATACAAAAACAGCAAGTGGCAGACCAAACCTCTAGGTAAAACAGCACCCTCTAATGTTTAAACTGGGTATGCTGAAAGGTTATTGCACTTACTCTTACATAGAATTAAGGAAAGCTTCTCTTTGTAATCATCTAAAAGGGGTTTGTAAATGATCTGAATAAAAAACATGAACACAGGGGAGTCGGTCAGCAAATATTTACCCCAACTTGATAGCACTTTCTACTTTGGTTGAAAAGAAACATGCTAAAGTTAGAGTAGATATCAACTGATTTTCAGTCAAGAGGGCAGGTAAATAAAAACAATGGCTGCCCCAGGTTGTTAGCACTAAAAATATACAAGTTGGAAGCAAAGACATTCACCAAGTACAAAAACATAGAGTGGCAGACCAAGTCTCTGGGTAAAACAGCACCCTCCAGTGTTTACACTGGGAATGCTTTTCTCATGATGACAGTGAAAGAACCACATCATGAACAAACACCAACATGACTGTCCTCAAGAGAAGCACTTATTCTTACATAGAATCAGGAATACTTCTCTTTGTAATTATCTAGAGAGGCTATTTAAATGTAAAATATTTGAAAAAAAAAACAAACAAACATGGAAACAGGGGAGTCAATCAGTAAATTATTACCCCAACTTGATAGCACCTTCTACTTTGTTTGAAAAGAAAGATGCTAGAGTTAGAGTAGATATAAACATATTATCAGTCAAGAGGGAACGGAAATGAAAAATGGCTTTAGCGGATATCACTTATAGGATAGAGGGATAGGTACAAGGGTTTACCATATTAATTACACTGAAAAATGGAATTCCATTGAAAAGAGGTTGAGTCTTGCCTGTAGATCACTTCCTCATTAAAACATCCCCAAAGAGAAGCACTTATGAACACAGGACTAATCAATGCTCCCATTTGAAGTAATCTTAATGTGTAGAACTTTGTGATTAAATGGCCATTGCATGGAGAACACAGTGTAGTTCCAGAAGGCAATTGTCTCTTTTAAGCACTGATCACTTGAAACTACCCCAACAAATAGCACTTACCAAATACAACAGACAGTCAGTGCCATTGTGAGGGTACAGAGAGTGAGAGTAGTAGTAGCTGCAAATCTTGTCCAAATGATAGCTTGAAACTCTGTAGGAACGGACGAGATCCATGGAGCATGTTGTCTGCTTTTAGGAAGAGCTGGTCTGAGCCATGTGGTTTACCAGCAGCCAATATAAGTGTGTCCATGCCCCCTCGGCTGTGCCATGGCCGTTGACACTCTGCATTTCTGTAAAGCCCATCAAGTTTTGATTGCCCAGTTTACATCTTTGGAACGACTCAGCATTTTCCCAGCACGGGTGGACCTTTCACACATTGGAAGCACTTCATGCAAATGCAACACTTATGAACATTTCCCCCTGAATTTAGAAAATAGTCATTCATTTTTAAAGGATAGGCCTACACTCAATACAAAAACAGCAAGTGGCAGACCAAACCTCTAGGTAAAACAGCACCCTCTAATGTTTAAACTGGGTATGCTGAAAGGTTATTGCACTTACTCTTACATAGAATTAAGGAAAGCTTCTCTTTGTAATCATCTAAAAGGGGTCTGTAAATGATCTGAATAAAAAACATGAACACAGGGGAGTCGGTCAGCAAATATTTACCCCAACTTGATAGCACTTTCTACTTTGGTTGAAAAGAAACATGCTAAAGTTAGAGTAGATATCAACTGATTTTCAGTCAAGAGGGCAGGTAAATAAAAACAATGGCTGCCCCAGGTTGTTAGCACTAAAAATATACAAGTTGGAAGCAAAGACATTCACCAAGTACAAAAACATAGAGTGGCAGACCAAGTCTCTGGGTAAAACAGCACCCTCCAGTGTTTACACTGGGAATGCTTTTCTCATGATGACAGTGAAAGAACCACATCATGAACAAACACCAACATGACTGTCCTCAAGAGAAGCACTTATTCTTACATAGAATCAGGAATACTTCTCTTTGTAATTATCTAGAGAGGCTATTTAAATGTAAAATATTTGAAAAAAAAAACAAACAAACATGGAAACAGGGGAGTCAATCAGTAAATATTTACCCCAACTTGATAGCACTTTCTACTTTGTTTGAAAAGAAAGATGCTAGAGTTAGAGTAGATATCAACATATTTTCAGTCAAGAGGGAACGGAAATGAAAAATGGATTTAGCGGATATCACTTATAGGATAGAGGGATAGGTACAAGGGTTTACCATATTAATTACACTGAAAAATTGAATTCCATTGAAAAGAGGTTGAGTCTTGCCTGTAGATCACTTCCTCATTAAAACTACCCCAAAGAGAAGCACTTATGAACACAGGACCAATCAATGCTCCCATTTGAAGTAATCTTAATGTGTAGAACTTTGTGATTAAATGGCCATTGCATGGAGAACACAGTGTAGTTCCAGAAGGCAATTGTCTCTTGAAGCACTGATCACTTGAAACTACCCCAACAAATAGCACTTACCAAATACAACAGACAGTCAGTGCCATTGTGAGGGTACCGAGAGTGAGAGTAGTAGTAGCTGCAAATCTTGTCCAAATGATAGCTTAAAACTCTGTAGGAACGGACGAGATCCATGGAGCAATGTTGTCTGCTTTTAGGAAGAGCTGGTCTGAGCCATGTGGTTTACCAGCACCCAATATAAGTGTGTCCATGCCCCCTCGGCTGTGCCATGGCCGTTGACACTCTGCATTTCTGTAAAGCCCATCAAGTTTTGATTGCCCAGTTTACATCTTTGGAACGACTCAGCATTTTCCCAGCACGGGTGGACCTTTCACACATTGGAAGCACTTCATGCAAATGCAACACTTATGAACATTTCCCCCTGAATTTAGAAAATAGTCATTCATTTTTAAAGGATAGGCCTACACTCAATACAAAAACAGCAAGTGGCAGACCAAACCTCTAGGTAAAACAGCACCCTCTAATGTTTAAACTGGGTATGCTGAAAGGTTATTGCACTTACTCTTACATAGAATTAAGGAAAGCTTCTCTTTGTAATCATCTAAAAGGGGTCTGTAAATGATCTGAATAAAAAACATGAACACAGGGGAGTCGGTCAGCAAATATTTACCCCAACTTGATAGCACTTTCTACTTTGGTTGAAAAGAAACATGCTAAAGTTAGAGTAGATATCAACTGATTTTCAGTCAAGAGGGCAGGTAAATAAAAACAATGGCTGCCCCAGGTTGTTAGCACTAAAAATATACAAGTTGGAAGCAAAGACATTCACCAAGTACAAAAACATAGAGTGGCAGACCAAGTCTCTGGGTAAAACAGCACCCTCCAGTGTTTACACTGGGAATGCTTTTCTCATGATGACAGTGAAAGAACCACATCATGAACAAACACCAACATGACTGTCCTCAAGAGAAGCACTTATTCTTACATAGAATCAGGAATACTTCTCTTTGTAATTATCTAGAGAGGCTATTTAAATGTAAAATATTTGAAAAAAAAACAAACAAACATGGAAACAGGGGAGTCAATCAGTAAATATTTACCCCAACTTGATAGCACTTTCTACTTTGTTTGAAAAGAAAGATGCTAGAGTTAGAGTAGATATCAACATATTTTCAGTCAAGAGGGAACGGAAATGAAAAATGGATTTAGCGGATATCACTTATAGGATAGAGGGATAGGTACAAGGGTTTACCATATTAATTACACTGAAAAATTGAATTCCATTGAAAAGAGGTTGAGTCTTGCCTGTAGATCACTTCCTCATTAAAACTACCCCAAAGAGAAGCACTTATGAACACAGGACCAATCAATGCTCCCATTTGAAGTAATCTTAATGTGTAGAACTTTGTGATTAAATGGCCATTGCATGGAGAACACAGTGTAGTTCCAGAAGGCAATTGTCTCTTGAAGCACTGATCACTTGAAACTACCCCAACAAATAGCACTTACCAAATACAACAGACAGTCAGTGCCATTGTGAGGGTACCGAGAGTGAGAGTAGTAGTAGCTGCAAATCTTGTCCAAATGATAGCTTAAAACTCTGTAGGAACGGACGAGATCCATGGAGCATGTTGTCTGCTTTTAGGAAGAGCTGGTCTGAGCCATGTGGTTTACCAGCACCCAATATAAGTGTGTCCATGCCCCCTCGGCTGTGCCATGGCCGTTGACACTCTGCATTTCTGTAAAGCCCATCAAGTTTTGATTGCCCAGTTTACATCTTTGGAACGACTCAGCATTTTCCCAGCACGGGTGGACCTTTCACACATTGGAAGCACTTCATGCAAATGCAACACTTATGAACATTTCCCCCTGAATTTAGAAAATAGTCATTCATTTTTAAAGGATAGGCCTACACTCAATACAAAAACAGCAAGTGGCAGACCAAACCTCTAGGTAAAACAGCACCCTCTAATGTTTAAACTGGGTATGCTGAAAGGTTATTGCACTTACTCTTACATAGAATTAAGGAAAGCTTCTCTTTGTAATCATCTAAAAGGGGTTTGTAAATGATCTGAATAAAAAACATGAACACAGGGGAGTCGGTCAGCAAATATTTACCCCAACTTGATAGCACTTTCTACTTTGGTTGAAAAGAATCATGCTAAAGTTAGAGTAGATATCAACTGATTTTCAGTCAAGAGGGCAGGTAAATAAAAACAATGGCTGCCCCAGGTTGTTAGCACTAAAAATATACAAGTTGGAAGCAAAGACATTCACCAAGTACAAAAACATAGAGTGGCAGACCAAGTCTCTGGGTAAAACAGCACCCTCCAGTGTTTACACTGGGAATGCTTTTCTCATGATGACAGTGAAAGAACCACATCATGAACAAACACCAACATGACTGTCCTCAAGAGAAGCACTTATTCTTACATAGAATCAGGAATACTTCTCTTTGTAATTATCTAGAGAGGCTATTTAAATGTAAAATATTTGAAAAAAAAAACAAACAAACATGGAAACAGGGGAGTCAATCAGTAAATTATTACCCCAACTTGATAGCACCTTCTACTTTGTTTGAAAAGAAAGATGCTAGAGTTAGAGTAGATATAAACATATTATCAGTCAAGAGGGAACGGAAATGAAAAATGGCTTTAGCGGATATCACTTATAGGATAGAGGGATAGGTACAAGGGTTTACCATATTAATTACACTGAAAAATGGAATTCCATTGAAAAGAGGTTGAGTCTTGCCTGTAGATCACTTCCTCATTAAAACATCCCCAAAGAGAAGCACTTATGAACACAGGACTAATCAATGCTCCCATTTGAAGTAATCTTAATGTGTAGAACTTTGTGATTAAATGGCCATTGCATGGAGAACACAGTGTAGTTCCAGAAGGCAATTGTCTCTTTTAAGCACTGATCACTTGAAACTACCCCAACAAATAGCACTTACCAAATACAACAGACAGTCAGTGCCATTGTGAGGGTACAGAGAGTGAGAGTAGTAGTAGCTGCAAATCTTGTCCAAATGATAGCTTGAAACTCTGTAGGAACGGACGAGATCCATGGAGCATGTTGTCTGCTTTTAGGAAGAGCTGGTCTGAGCCATGTGGTTTACCAGCAGCCAATATAAGTGTGTCCATGCCCCCTCGGCTGTGCCATGGCCGTTGACACTCTGCATTTCTGTAAAGCCCATCAAGTTTTGATTGCCCAGTTTACATCTTTGGAACGACTCAGCATTTTCCCAGCACGGGTGGACCTTTCACACATTGGAAGCACTTCATGCAAATGCAACACTTATGAACATTTCCCCCTGAATTTAGAAAATAGTCATTCATTTTTAAAGGATAGGCCTACACTCAATACAAAAACAGCAAGTGGCAGACCAAACCTCTAGGTAAAACAGCACCCTCTAATGTTTAAACTGGGTATGCTGAAAGGTTATTGCACTTACTCTTACATAGAATTAAGGAAAGCTTCTCTTTGTAATCATCTAAAAGGGGTCTGTAAATGATCTGAATAAAAAACATGAACACAGGGGAGTCGGTCAGCAAATATTTACCCCAACTTGATAGCACTTTCTACTTTGGTTGAAAAGAAACATGCTAAAGTTAGAGTAGATATCAACTGATTTTCAGTCAAGAGGGCAGGTAAATAAAAACAATGGCTGCCCCAGGTTGTTAGCACTAAAAATATACAAGTTGGAAGCAAAGACATTCACCAAGTACAAAAACATAGAGTGGCAGACCAAGTCTCTGGGTAAAACAGCACCCTCCAGTGTTTACACTGGGAATGCTTTTCTCATGATGACAGTGAAAGAACCACATCATGAACAAACACCAACATGACTGTCCTCAAGAGAAGCACTTATTCTTACATAGAATCAGGAATACTTCTCTTTGTAATTATCTAGAGAGGCTATTTAAATGTAAAATATTTGAAAAAAAAAACAAACATGGAAACAGGGGAGTCAATCAGTAAATATTTACCCCAACTTGATAGCACTTTCTACTTTGTTTGAAAAGAAAGATGCTAGAGTTAGAGTAGATATCAACATATTTTCAGTCAAGAGGGAACGGAAATGAAAAATGGATTTAGCGGATATCACTTATAGGATAGAGGGATAGGTACAAGGGTTTACCATATTAATTACACTGAAAAATTGAATTCCATTGAAAAGAGGTTGAGTCTTGCCTGTAGATCACTTCCTCATTAAAACTACCCCAAAGAGAAGCACTTATGAACACAGGACCAATCAATGCTCCCATTTGAAGTAATCTTAATGTGTAGAACTTTGTGATTAAATGGCCATTGCATGGAGAACACAGTGTAGTTCCAGAAGGCAATTGTCTCTTGAAGCACTGATCACTTGAAACTACCCCAACAAATAGCACTTACCAAATACAACAGACAGTCAGTGCCATTGTGAGGGTACCGAGAGTGAGAGTAGTAGTAGCTGCAAATCTTGTCCAAATGATAGCTTAAAACTCTGTAGGAACGGACGAGATCCATGGAGCAATGTTGTCTGCTTTTAGGAAGAGCTGGTCTGAGCCATGTGGTTTACCAGCACCCAATATAAGTGTGTCCATGCCCCCTCGGCTGTGCCATGGCCGTTGACACTCTGCATTTCTGTAAAGCCCATCAAGTTTTGATTGCCCAGTTTACATCTTTGGAACGACTCAGCATTTTCCCAGCACGGGTGGACCTTTCACACATTGGAAGCACTTCATGCAAATGCAACACTTATGAACATTTCCCCCTGAATTTAGAAAATAGTCATTCATTTTTAAAGGATAGGCCTACACTCAATACAAAAACAGCAAGTGGCAGACCAAACCTCTAGGTAAAACAGCACCCTCTAATGTTTAAACTGGGTATGCTGAAAGGTTATTGCACTTACTCTTACATAGAATTAAGGAAAGCTTCTCTTTGTAATCATCTAAAAGGGGTCTGTAAATGATCTGAATAAAAAACATGAACACAGGGGAGTCGGTCAGCAAATATTTACCCCAACTTGATAGCACTTTCTACTTTGGTTGAAAAGAAACATGCTAAAGTTAGAGTAGATATCAACTGATTTTCAGTCAAGAGGGCAGGCAAATAAAAACAATGGCTGCCCCAGGTTGTTAGCACTAAAAATATACAAGTTGGAAGCAAAGACATTCACCAAGTACAAAAACATAGAGTGGCAGACCAAGCCTCTGGGTAAAACAGCACCCTCCAGTGTTTACACTGGGAATGCTTTTCTCATGATGACAGTGAAAGAACCACATCATGAACAAACACCAACATGACTGTCCTCAAGAGAAGCACTTATTCTTACATAGAATCAGGAATACTTCTCTTTGTAATTATCTAGAGAGGCTATTTAAATGTAAAATATTTGAAAAAAAACAAACAAACATGGAAACAGGGGAGTCAATCAGTAAATATTTACCCCAACTTGATAGCACTTTCTACTTTGGTTGAAAAGAAACATGCTAAAGTTAGAGTAGATATCAACTGATTTTCAGTCAAGAGGGCAGGTAAATAAAAACAATGGCTGCCCCAGGTTGTTAGCACTAAAAATATACAAGTTGGAAGCAAAGACATTCACCAAGTACAAAAACATAGAGTGGCAGACCAAGTCTCTGGGTAAAACAGCACCCTCCAGTGTTTACACTGGGAATGCTTTTCTCATGATGACAGTGAAAGAACCACATCATGAACAAACACCAACATGACTGTCCTCAAAAGAAGCACTTATTCTTACATAGAATCAGGAATACTTCTCTTTGTAATTATCTAGAGAGGCTATTTAAATGTAAAATATTTGAAAAAAAAACAAACAAACATGGAAACAGGGGAGTCAATCAGTAAATATTTACCCCAACTTGATAGCACTTTCTACTTTGTTTGAAAAGAAAGATGCTAGAGTTAGAGTAGATATCAACATATTTTCAGTCAAGAGGGAACGGAAATGAAAAATGGATTTAGCGGATATCACTTATAGGATAGAGGGATAGGTACAAGGGTTTACCATATTAATTACACTGAAAAATTGAATTCCATTGAAAAGAGGTTGAGTCTTGCCTGTAGATCACTTCCTCATTAAAACTACCCCAAAGAGAAGCACTTATGAACACAGGACCAATCAATGCTCCCATTTGAAGTAATCTTAATGTGTAGAACTTTGTGATTAAATGGCCATTGCATGGAGAACACAGTGTAGTTCCAGAAGGCAATTGTCTCTTGAAGCACTGATCACTTGAAACTACCCCAACAAATAGCACTTACCAAATACAACAGACAGTCAGTGCCATTGTGAGGGTACCGAGAGTGAGAGTAGTAGTAGCTGCAAATCTTGTCCAAATGATAGCTTGAAACTCTGTAGGAACGGACGAGATCCATGGAGCATGTTGTCTGCTTTTAGGAAGAGCTGGTCTGAGCCATGTGGTTTACCAGCAGCCAATATAAGTGTGTCCATGCCCCCTCGGCTGTGCCATGGCCGTTGACACTCTGCATTTCTGTAAAGCCCATCAAGTTTTGATTGCCCAGTTTACATCTTTGGAACGACTCAGCATTTTCCCAGCACGGGTGGACCTTTCACACATTGGAAGCACTTCATGCAAATGCAACACTTATGAACATTTCCCCCTGAATTTAGAAAATAGTCATTCATTTTTAAAGGATAGGCCTACACTCAATACAAAAACAGCAAGTGGCAGACCAAACCTCTAGGTAAAACAGCACCCTCTAATGTTTAAACTGGGTATGCTGAAAGGTTATTGCACTTACTCTTACATATAATTAAGGAAAGCTTCTCTTTGTAATCATCTAAAAGGGGTCTGTAAATGATCTGAATAAAAAACATGAACACAGGGGAGTCGGTCAGCAAATATTTACCCCAACTTGATAGCACTTTCTACTTTGGTTGAAAAGAAACATGCTAAAGTTAGAGTAGATATCAACTGATTTTCAGTCAAGAGGGCAGGTAAATAAAAACAATGGCTGCCCCAGGTTGTTAGCACTAAAAATATACAAGTTGGAAGCAAAGACATTCACCAAGTACAAAAACATAGAGTGGCAGACCAAGTCTCTGGGTAAAACAGCACCCTCCAGTGTTTACACTGGGAATGCTTTTCTCATGATGACAGTGAAAGAACCACATCATGAACAAACACCAACATGACTGTCCTCAAGAGAAGCACTTATTCTTACATAGAATCAGGAATACTTCTCTTTGTAATTATCTAGAGAGGCTATTTAAATGTAAAATATTTGAAAAAAAAACAAACAAACATGGAAACAGGGGAGTCAATCAGTAAATATTTACCCCAACTTGATAGCACTTTCTACTTTGTTTGAAAAGAAAGATGCTAGAGTTAGAGTAGATATCAACATATTTTCAGTCAAGAGGGAACGGAAATGAAAAATGGATTTAGCGGATATCACTTATAGGATAGAGGGATAGGTACAAGGGTTTACCATATTAATTACACTGAAAAATTGAATTCCATTGAAAAGAGGTTGAGTCTTGCCTGTAGATCACTTCCTCATTAAAACTACCCCAAAGAGAAGCACTTATGAACACAGGACCAATCAATGCTCCCATTTGAAGTAATCTTAATGTGTAGAACTTTGTGATTAAATGGCCATTGCATGGAGAACACAGTGTAGTTCCAGAAGGCAATTGTCTCTTGAAGCACTGATCACTTGAAACTACCCCAACAAATAGCACTTACCAAATACAACAGACAGTCAGTGCCATTGTGAGGGTACCGAGAGTGAGAGTAGTAGTAGCTGCAAATCTTGTCCAAATGATAGCTTTCACACATTGGAAGCACTTCATGCAAATGCAACACTTATGAACATTTCCCCCTGAATTTAGAAAATAGTCATTCATTTTTAAAGGATAGGCCTACACTCAATACAAAAACAGCAAGTGGCAGACCAAACCTCTAGGTAAAACAGCACCCTCTAATGTTTAAACTGGGTATGCTGAAAGGTTATTGCACTTACTCTTACATAGAATTAAGGAAAGCTTCTCTTTGTAATCATCTAAAAGGGGTCTGTAAATGATCTGAATAAAAAACATGAACACAGGGGAGTTGGTCAGCAAATATTTACCCCAACTTGATAGCACTTTCTACTTTGGTTGAAAAGAAACATGCTAAAGTTAGAGTAGATATCAACTGATTTTCAGTCAAGAGGGCAGGTAAATAAAAACAATGGCTGCCCCAGGTTGTTAGCACTAAAAATATACAAGTTGGAAGCAAAGACATTCACCAAGTACAAAAACATAGAGTGGCAGACCAAGCCTCTGGGTAAAACAGCACCCTCCAGTGTTTACACTGGGAATGCTTTTCTCATGATGACAGTGAAAGAACCACATCATGAACAAACACCAACATGACTTTAAACTGGGTATGCTGAAAGGTTATTGCACTTACTCTTACATAGAATTAAGGAAAGCTTCTCTTTGTAATAATCTAAAAGGGGTCTGTAAATGATCTGAATAAAAAACATGAACACAGGGGAGTCGGTCAGCAAATATTTACCCCAACTTGATAGCACTTTCTACTTTGGTTGAAAAGAAACATGCTAAAGTTAGAGTAGATATCAACTGATTTTCAGTCAAGAGGGCAGGTAAATAAAAACAATGGCTGCCCCAGGTTGTTAGCACTAAAAATATACAAGTTGGAAGCAAAGACATTCACCAAGTACAAAAACATAGAGTGGCAGACCAAGCCTCTGGGTAAAACAGCACCCTCCAGTGTTTACACTGGGAATGCTTTTCTCATGATGACAGTGAAAGAACCACATCATGAACAAACACCAACATGACTGTCCTCAAGAGAAGCACTTATTCTTACATAGAATCAGGAATACTTCTCTTTGTAATTATCTAGAGAGGCTATTTAAATGTAAAATATTTGAAAAAAAACAAACAAACATGGAAACAGGGGAGTCAATCAGTAAATATTTACCCCAACTTGATAGCACTTTCTACTTTGTTTGAAAAGAAAGATGCTAGAGTTAGAGTAGATATCAACATATTTTCAGTCAAGAGGGAACGGAAATGAAAAATGGATTTAGCGGATATCACTTATAGGATAGAGGGATAGGTACAAGGGTTTACCATATTAATTACACTGAAAAATTGAATTCCATTGAAAAGAGGTTGAGTCTTGCCTGTAGATCACTTCCTCATTAAAACTACCCCAAAGAGAAGCACTTATGAACACAGGACCAATCAATGCTCCCATTTGAAGTAATCTTAATGTGTAGAACTTTGTGATTAAATGGCCATTGCATGGAGAACACAGTGTAGTTCCAGAAGGCAATTGTCTCTTGAAGCACTGATCACTTGAAACTACCCCAACAAATAGCACTTACCAAATACAACAGACAGTCAGTGCCATTGTGAGGGTACCGAGAGTGAGAGTAGTAGTAGCTGCAAATCTTGTCCAAATGATAGCTTGAAACTCTGTAGGAACGGACGAGATCCATGGAGCATGTTGTCTGCTTTTAGGAAGAGCTGGTCTGAGCCATGTGGTTTACCAGCACCCAATATAAGTGTGTCCATGCCCCCTCGGCTGTGCCATGGCCGTTGACACTCTGCATTTCTGTAAAGCCCATCAAGTTTTGATTGCCCAGTTTACATCTTTGGAACGACTCAGCATTTTCCCAGCACGGGTGGACCTTTCACACATTGGAAGCACTTCATGCAAATGCAACACTTATGAACATTTCCCCCTGAATTTAGAAAATAGTCATTCATTTTTAAAGGATAGGCCTACACTCAATACAAAAACAGCAAGTGGCAGACCAAACCTCTAGGTAAAACAGCACCCTCTAATGTTTAAACTGGGTATGCTGAAAGGTTATTGCACTTACTCTTACATAGAATTAAGGAAAGCTTCTCTTTGTAATCATCTAAAAGGGGTCTGTAAATGATCTGAATAAAAAACATGAACACAGGGGAGTTGGTCAGCAAATATTTACCCCAACTTGATAGCACTTTCTACTTTGGTTGAAAAGAAACATGCTAAAGTTAGAGTAGATATCAACTGATTTTCAGTCAAGAGGGCAGGTAAATAAAAACAATGGCTGCCCCAGGTTGTTAGCACTAAAAATATACAAGTTGGAAGCAAAGACATTCACCAAGTACAAAAACATAGAGTGGCAGACCAAGCCTCTGGGTAAAACAGCACCCTCCAGTGTTTACACTGGGAATGCTTTTCTCATGATGACAGTGAAAGAACCACATCATGAACAAACACCAACATGACTTTAAACTGGGTATGCTGAAAGGTTATTGCACTTACTCTTACATAGAATTAAGGAAAGCTTCTCTTTGTAATAATCTAAAAGGGGTCTGTAAATGATCTGAATAAAAAACATGAACACAGGGGAGTCGGTCAGCAAATATTTACCCCAACTTGATAGCACTTTCTACTTTGGTTGAAAAGAAACATGCTAAAGTTAGAGTAGATATCAACTGATTTTCAGTCAAGAGGGCAGGTAAATAAAAACAATGGCTGCCCCAGGTTGTTAGCACTAAAAATATACAAGTTGGAAGCAAAGACATTCACCAAGTACAAAAACATAGAGTGGCAGACCAAGCCTCTGGGTAAAACAGCACCCTCCAGTGTTTACACTGGGAATGCTTTTCTCATGATGACAGTGAAAGAACCACATCATGAACAAACACCAACATGACTGTCCTCAAGAGAAGCACTTATTCTTACATAGAATCAGGAATACTTCTCTTTGTAATTATCTAGAGAGGCTATTTAAATGTAAAATATTTGAAAAAAAACAAACAAACATGGAAACAGGGGAGTCAATCAGTAAATATTTACCCCAACTTGATAGCACTTTCTACTTTGTTTGAAAAGAAAGATGCTAGAGTTAGAGTAGATATCAACATATTTTCAGTCAAGAGGGAACGGAAATGAAAAATGGATTTAGCGGATATCACTTATAGGATAGAGGGATAGGTACAAGGGTTTACCATATTAATTACACTGAAAAATTGAATTCCATTGAAAAGAGGTTGAGTCTTGCCTGTAGATCACTTCCTCATTAAAACTACCCCAAAGAGAAGCACTTATGAACACAGGACCAATCAATGCTCCCATTTGAAGTAATCTTAATGTGTAGAACTTTGTGATTAAATGGCCATTGCATGGAGAACACAGTGTAGTTCCAGAAGGCAATTGTCTCTTGAAGCACTGATCACTTGAAACTACCCCAACAAATAGCACTTACCAAATACAACAGACAGTCAGTGCCATTGTGAGGGTACCGAGAGTGAGAGTAGTAGTAGCTGCAAATCTTGTCCAAAT
Organism: Gobio gobio; assembly: GCF_949357685.1. Lineage (NCBI taxonomy): Eukaryota > Metazoa > Chordata > Actinopteri > Cypriniformes > Gobionidae > Gobio > Gobio gobio. The sequence goes on along the minus strand of NC_137116.1, from coordinate 25,410,722 downwards.
GATAGCTTGAAACTCTGTAGGAACGGACGAGATCCATGGAGCATGTTGTCTGCTTTTAGGAAGAGCTGGTCTGAGCCATGTGGTTTACCAGCACCCAATATAAGTGTGTCCATGCCCCCTCGGCTGTGCCATGGCCGTTGACACTCTGCATTTCTGTAAAGCCCATCAAGTTTTGATTGCCCAGTTTACATCTTTGGAACGACTCAGCATTTTCCCAGCACGGGTGGACCTTTCACACATTGGAAGCACTTCATGCAAATGCAACACTTATGAACATTTCCCCCTGAATTTAGAAAATAGTCATTCATTTTTAAAGGATAGGCCTACACTCAATACAAAAACAGCAAGTGGCAGACCAAACCTCTAGGTAAAACAGCACCCTCTAATGTTTAAACTGGGTATGCTGAAAGGTTATTGCACTTACTCTTACATAGAATTAAGGAAAGCTTCTCTTTGTAATCATCTAAAAGGGGTCTGTAAATGATCTGAATAAAAAACATGAACACAGGGGAGTTGGTCAGCAAATATTTACCCCAACTTGATAGCACTTTCTACTTTGGTTGAAAAGAAACATGCTAAAGTTAGAGTAGATATCAACTGATTTTCAGTCAAGAGGGCAGGTAAATAAAAACAATGGCTGCCCCAGGTTGTTAGCACTAAAAATATACAAGTTGGAAGCAAAGACATTCACCAAGTACAAAAACATAGAGTGGCAGACCAAGCCTCTGGGTAAAACAGCACCCTCCAGTGTTTACACTGGGAATGCTTTTCTCATGATGACAGTGAAAGAACCACATCATGAACAAACACCAACATGACTTTAAACTGGGTATGCTGAAAGGTTATTGCACTTACTCTTACATAGAATTAAGGAAAGCTTCTCTTTGTAATAATCTAAAAGGGGTCTGTAAATGATCTGAATAAAAAACATGAACACAGGGGAGTCGGTCAGCAAATATTTACCCCAACTTGATAGCACTTTCTACTTTGGTTGAAAAGAAACATGCTAAAGTTAGAGTAGATATCAACTGATTTTCAGTCAAGAGGGCAGGTAAATAAAAACAATGGCTGCCCCAGGTTGTTAGCACTAAAAATATACAAGTTGGAAGCAAAGACATTCACCAAGTACAAAAACATAGAGTGGCAGACCAAGCCTCTGGGTAAAACAGCACCCTCCAGTGTTTACACTGGGAATGCTTTTCTCATGATGACAGTGAAAGAACCACATCATGAACAAACACCAACATGACTGTCCTCAAGAGAAGCACTTATTCTTACATAGAATCAGGAATACTTCTCTTTGTAATTATCTAGAGAGGCTATTTAAATGTAAAATATTTGAAAAAAAACAAACAAACATGGAAACAGGGGAGTCAATCAGTAAATATTTACCCCAACTTGATAGCACTTTCTACTTTGTTTGAAAAGAAAGATGCTAGAGTTAGAGTAGATATCAACATATTTTCAGTCAAGAGGGAACGGAAATGAAAAATGGATTTAGCGGATATCACTTATAGGATAGAGGGATAGGTACAAGGGTTTACCATATTAATTACACTGAAAAATTGAATTCCATTGAAAAGAGGTTGAGTCTTGCCTGTAGATCACTTCCTCATTAAAACTACCCCAAAGAGAAGCACTTATGAACACAGGACCAATCAATGCTCCCATTTGAAGTAATCTTAATGTGTAGAACTTTGTGATTAAATGGCCATTGCATGGAGAACACAGTGTAGTTCCAGAAGGCAATTGTCTCTTGAAGCACTGATCACTTGAAACTACCCCAACAAATAGCACTTACCAAATACAACAGACAGTCAGTGCCATTGTGAGGGTACCGAGAGTGAGAGTAGTAGTAGCTGCAAATCTTGTCCAAATGATAGCTTGAAACTCTGTAGGAACGGACGAGATCCATGGAGCATGTTGTCTGCTTTTAGGAAGAGCTGGTCTGAGCCATGTGGTTTACCAGCACCCAATATAAGTGTGTCCATGCCCCCTCGGCTGTGCCATGGCCGTTGACACTCTGCATTTCTGTAAAGCCCATCAAGTTTTGATTGCCCAGTTTACATCTTTGGAACGACTCAGCATTTTCCCAGCACGGGTGGACCTTTCACACATTGGAAGCACTTCATGCAAATGCAACACTTATGAACATTTCCCCCTGAATTTAGAAAATAGTCATTCATTTTTAAAGGATAGGCCTACACTCAATACAAAAACAGCAAGTGGCAGACCAAACCTCTAGGTAAAACAGCACCCTCTAATGTTTAAACTGGGTATGCTGAAAGGTTATTGCACTTACTCTTACATAGAATTAAGGAAAGCTTCTCTTTGTAATCATCTAAAAGGGGTCTGTAAATGATCTGAATAAAAAACATGAACACAGGGGAGTTGGTCAGCAAATATTTACCCCAACTTGATAGCACTTTCTACTTTGGTTGAAAAGAAACATGCTAAAGTTAGAGTAGATATCAACTGATTTTCAGTCAAGAGGGCAGGTAAATAAAAACAATGGCTGCCCCAGGTTGTTAGCACTAAAAATATACAAGTTGGAAGCAAAGACATTCACCAAGTACAAAAACATAGAGTGGCAGACCAAGCCTCTGGGTAAAACAGCACCCTCCAGTGTTTACACTGGGAATGCTTTTCTCATGATGACAGTGAAAGAACCACATCATGAACAAACACCAACATGACTGTCCTCAAGAGAAGCACTTATTCTTACATAGAATCAGGAATACTTCTCTTTGTAATTATCTAGAGAGGCTATTTAAATGTAAAATATTTGAAAAAAAAACAAACAAACATGGAAACAGGGGAGTCAATCAGTAAATATTTACCCCAACTTGATAGCACTTTCTACTTTGTTTGAAAAGAAAGATGCTAGAGTTAGAGTAGATATCAACATATTTTCAGTCAAGAGGGAACGGAAATGAAAAATGGATTTAGCGGATATCACTTATAGGATAGAGGGATAGGTACAAGGGTTTACCATATTAATTACACCGAAAAATTGAATTCCATTGAAAAGAGGTTGAGTCTTGCCTGTAGATCACTTCCTCATTAAAACTACCCCAAAGAGAAGCACTTATGAACACAGGACCAATCAATGCTCCCATTTGAAGTAATCTTAATGTGTAGAACTTTGTGATTAAATGGCCATTGCATGGAGAACACAGTGTAGTTCCAGAAGGCAATTGTCTCTTGAAGCACTGATCACTTGAAACTACCCCAACAAATAGCACTTACCAAATACAACAGACAGTCAGTGCCATTGTGAGGGTACCGAGAGTGAGAGTAGTAGTAGCTGCAAATCTTGTCCAAATGATAGCTTTCACACATTGGAAGCACTTCATGCAAATGCAACACTTATGAACATTTCCCCCTGAATTTAGAAAATAGTCATTCATTTTTAAAGGATAGGCCTACACTCAATACAAAAACAGCAAGTGGCAGACCAAACCTCTAGGTAAAACAGCACCCTCTAATGTTTAAACTGGGTATGCTGAAAGGTTATTGCACTTACTCTTACATAGAATTAAGGAAAGCTTCTCTTTGTAATCATCTAAAAGGGGTCTGTAAATGATCTGAATAAAAAACATGAACACAGGGGAGTTGGTCAGCAAATATTTACCCCAACTTGATAGCACTTTCTACTTTGGTTGAAAAGAAACATGCTAAAGTTAGAGTAGATATCAACTGATTTTCAGTCAAGAGGGCAGGTAAATAAAAACAATGGCTGCCCCAGGTTGTTAGCACTAAAAATATACAAGTTGGAAGCAAAGACATTCACCAAGTACAAAAACATAGAGTGGCAGACCAAGCCTCTGGGTAAAACAGCACCCTCCAGTGTTTACACTGGGAATGCTTTTCTCATGATGACAGTGAAAGAACCACATCATGAACAAACACCAACATGACTTTAAACTGGGTATGCTGAAAGGTTATTGCACTTACTCTTACATAGAATTAAGGAAAGCTTCTCTTTGTAATAATCTAAAAGGGGTCTGTAAATGATCTGAATAAAAAACATGAACACAGGGGAGTCGGTCAGCAAATATTTACCCCAACTTGATAGCACTTTCTACTTTGGTTGAAAAGAAACATGCTAAAGTTAGAGTAGATATCAACTGATTTTCAGTCAAGAGGGCAGGTAAATAAAAACAATGGCTGCCCCAGGTTGTTAGCACTAAAAATATACAAGTTGGAAGCAGAGACATTCACCAAGTACAAAAACATAGAGTGGCAGACCAAGCCTCTGGGTAAAACAGCACCCTCCAGTGTTTACACTGGGAATGCTTTTCTCATGATGACAGTGAAAGAACCACATCATGAACAAACACCAACATGACTGTCCTCAAGAGAAGCACTTATTCTTACATAGAATCAGGAATACTTCTCTTTGTAATTATCTAGAGAGGCTATTTAAATGTAAAATATTTGAAAAAAACAAACAAACATGGAAACAGGGGAGTCAATCAGTAAATATTTACCCCAACTTGATAGCACTTTCTACTTTGTTTGAAAAGAAAGATGCTAGAGTTAGAGTAGATATCAACATATTTTCAGTCAAGAGGGAACGGAAATGAAAAATGGCTTTAGCGGATATCACTTATAGGATAGAGGGATAGGTACAAGGGTTTACCATATTAATTACACTGAAAAATTGAATTCCATTGAAAAGAGGTTGAGTCTTGCCTGTAGATCACTTCCTCATTAAAACTGCCCCAAAGAGAAGCACTTATGAACACAGGACCAATCAATGCTCCCATTTGAAGTAATCTTAATGTGTAGAACTTTGTGATTAAATGGCCATTGCATGGAGAACACAGTGTAGTTCCAGAAGGCAATTGTCTCTTGAAGCACTGATCACTTGAAACTACCCCAACAAATAGCACTTACCAAATACAACAGACAGTCAGTGCCATTGTGAGGGTACCGAGAGTGAGAGTAGTAGTAGCTGCAAATCTTGTCCAAATGATAGCTTGAAACTCTGTAGGAACGGACGAGATCCATGGAGCATGTTGTCTGCTTTTAGGAAGAGCTGGTCTGAGCCATGTGGTTTACCAGCACCCAATATAAGTGTGTCCATGCCCCCTCGGCTGTGCCATGGCCGTTGACACTCTGCATTTCTGTAAAGCCCATCAAGTTTTGATTGCCCAGTTTACATCTTTGGAACGACTCAGCATTTTCCCAGCACGGGTGGACCTTTCACACATTGGAAGCACTTCATGCAAATGCAACACTTATGAACATTTCCCCCTGAATTTAGAAAATAGTCATTCATTTTTAAAGGATAGGCCTACACTCAATACAAAAACAGCAAGTGGCAGACCAAACCTCTAGGTAAAACAGCACCCTCTAATGTTTAAACTGGGTATGCTGAAAGGTTATTGCACTTACTCTTACATAGAATTAAGGAAAGCTTCTCTTTGTAATCATCTAAAAGGGGTCTGTAAATGATCTGAATAAAAAACATGAACACAGGGGAGTCGGTCAGCAAATATTTACCCCAACTTGATAGCACTTTCTACTTTGGTTGAAAAGAAACATGCTAAAGTTAGAGTAGATATCAACTGATTTTCAGTCAAGAGGGCAGGTAAATAAAAACAATGGCTGCCCCAGGTTGTTAGCACTAAAAATATACAAGTTGGAAGCAAAGACATTCACCAAGTACAAAAACATAGAGTGGCAGACCAAGTCTCTGGGTAAAACAGCACCCTCCAGTGTTTACACTGGGAATGCTTTTCTCATGATGACAGTGAAAGAACCACATCATGAACAAACACCAACATGACTGTCCTCAAGAGAAGCACTTATTCTTACATAGAATCAGGAATACTTCTCTTTGTAATTATCTAGAGAGGCTATTTAAATGTAAAATATTTGAAAAAAAAACAAACAAACATGGAAACAGGGGAGTCAATCAGTAAATATTTACCCCAACTTGATAGCACTTTCTACTTTGTTTGAAAAGAAAGATGCTAGAGTTAGAGTAGATATCAACATATTTTCAGTCAAGAGGGAACGGAAATGAAAAATGGATTTAGCGGATATCACTTATAGGATAGAGGGATAGGTACAAGGGTTTACCATATTAATTACACTGAAAAATTGAATTCCATTGAAAAGAGGTTGAATCTTGCCTGTAGATCACTTCCTCATTAAAACTACCCCAAAGAGAAGCACTTATGAACACAGGACCAATCAATGCTCCCATTTGAAGTAATCTTAATGTGTAGAACTTTGTGATTAAATGGCCATTGCATGGAGAACACAGTGTAGTTCCAGAAGGCAATTGTCTCTTGAAGCACTGATCACTTGAAACTACCCCAACAAATAGCACTTACCAAATACAACAGACAGTCAGTGCCATTGTGAGGGTACCGAGAGTGAGAGTAGTAGTAGCTGCAAATCTTGTCCAAATGATAGCTTAAAACTCTGTAGGAACGGACGAGATCCATGGAGCATGTTGTCTGCTTTTAGGAAGAGCTGGTCTGAGCCATGTGGTTTACCAGCACCCAATATAAGTGTGTCCATGCCCCCTCGGCTGTGCCATGGCCGTTGACACTCTGCATTTCTGTAAAGCCCATCAAGTTTTGATTGCCCAGTTTACATCTTTGGAACGACTCAGCATTTTCCCAGCACGGGTGGACCTTTCACACATTGGAAGCACTTCATGCAAATGCAACACTTATGAACATTTCCCCCTGAATTTAGAAAATAGTCATTCATTTTTAAAGGATAGGCCTACACTCAATACAAAAACAGCAAGTGGCAGACCAAACCTCTAGGTAAAACAGCACCCTCTAATGTTTAAACTGGGTATGCTGAAAGGTTATTGCACTTACTCTTACATAGAATTAAGGAAAGCTTCTCTTTGTAATCATCTAAAAGGGGTTTGTAAATGATCTGAATAAAAAACATGAACACAGGGGAGTCGGTCAGCAAATATTTACCCCAACTTGATAGCACTTTCTACTTTGGTTGAAAAGAAACATGCTAAAGTTAGAGTAGATATCAACTGATTTTCAGTCAAGAGGGCAGGTAAATAAAAACAATGGCTGCCCCAGGTTGTTAGCACTAAAAATATACAAGTTGGAAGCAAAGACATTCACCAAGTACAAAAACATAGAGTGGCAGACCAAGTCTCTGGGTAAAACAGCACCCTCCAGTGTTTACACTGGGAATGCTTTTCTCATGATGACAGTGAAAGAACCACATCATGAACAAACACCAACATGACTGTCCTCAAGAGAAGCACTTATTCTTACATAGAATCAGGAATACTTCTCTTTGTAATTATCTAGAGAGGCTATTTAAATGTAAAATATTTGAAAAAAAAAACAAACAAACATGGAAACAGGGGAGTCAATCAGTAAATTATTACCCCAACTTGATAGCACCTTCTACTTTGTTTGAAAAGAAAGATGCTAGAGTTAGAGTAGATATAAACATATTATCAGTCAAGAGGGAACGGAAAAGAAAAATGGCTTTAGCGGATATCACTTATAGGATAGAGGGATAGGTACAAGGGTTTACCATATTAATTACACTGAAAAATGGAATTCCATTGAAAAGAGGTTGAGTCTTGCCTGTAGATCACTTCCTCATTAAAACATCCCCAAAGAGAAGCACTTATGAACACAGGACTAATCAATGCTCCCATTTGAAGTAATCTTAATGTGTAGAACTTTGTGATTAAATGGCCATTGCATGGAGAACACAGTGTAGTTCCAGAAGGCAATTGTCTCTTTTAAGCACTGATCACTTGAAACTACCCCAACAAATAGCACTTACCAAATACAACAGACAGTCAGTGCCATTGTGAGGGTACAGAGAGTGAGAGTAGTAGTAGCTGCAAATCTTGTCCAAATGATAGCTTGAAACTCTGTAGGAACGGACGAGATCCATGGAGCATGTTGTCTGCTTTTAGGAAGAGCTGGTCTGAGCCATGTGGTTTACCAGCAGCCAATATAAGTGTGTCCATGCCCCCTCGGCTGTGCCATGGCCGTTGACACTCTGCATTTCTGTAAAGCCCATCAAGTTTTGATTGCCCAGTTTACATCTTTGGAACGACTCAGCATTTTCCCAGCACGGGTGGACCTTTCACACATTGGAAGCACTTCATGCAAATGCAACACTTATGAACATTTCCCCCTGAATTTAGAAAATAGTCATTCATTTTTAAAGGATAGGCCTACACTCAATACAAAAACAGCAAGTGGCAGACCAAACCTCTAGGTAAAACAGCACCCTCTAATGTTTAAACTGGGTATGCTGAAAGGTTATTGCACTTACTCTTACATAGAATTAAGGAAAGCTTCTCTTTGTAATCATCTAAAAGGGGTCTGTAAATGATCTGAATAAAAAACATGAACACAGGGGAGTCGGTCAGCAAATATTTACCCCAACTTGATAGCACTTTCTACTTTGGTTGAAAAGAAACATGCTAAAGTTAGAGTAGATATCAACTGATTTTCAGTCAAGAGGGCAGGTAAATAAAAACAATGGCTGCCCCAGGTTGTTAGCACTAAAAATATACAAGTTGGAAGCAAAGACATTCACCAAGTACAAAAACATAGAGTGGCAGACCAAGTCTCTGGGTAAAACAGCACCCTCCAGTGTTTACACTGGGAATGCTTTTCTCATGATGACAGTGAAAGAACCACATCATGAACAAACACCAACATGACTGTCCTCAAGAGAAGCACTTATTCTTACATAGAATCAGGAATACTTCTCTTTGTAATTATCTAGAGAGGCTATTTAAATGTAAAATATTTGAAAAAAAAAACAAACAAACATGGAAACAGGGGAGTCAATCAGTAAATATTTACCCCAACTTGATAGCACTTTCTACTTTGTTTGAAAAGAAAGATGCTAGAGTTAGAGTAGATATCAACATATTTTCAGTCAAGAGGGAACGGAAATGAAAAATGGATTTAGCGGATATCACTTATAGGATAGAGGGATAGGTACAAGGGTTTACCATATTAATTACACTGAAAAATTGAATTCCATTGAAAAGAGGTTGAGTCTTGCCTGTAGATCACTTCCTCATTAAAACTACCCCAAAGAGAAGCACTTATGAACACAGGACCAATCAATGCTCCCATTTGAAGTAATCTTAATGTGTAGAACTTTGTGATTAAATGGCCATTGCATGGAGAACACAGTGTAGTTCCAGAAGGCAATTGTCTCTTGAAGCACTGATCACTTGAAACTACCCCAACAAATAGCACTTACCAAATACAACAGACAGTCAGTGCCATTGTGAGGGTACCGAGAGTGAGAGTAGTAGTAGCTGCAAATCTTGTCCAAATGATAGCTTAAAACTCTGTAGGAACGGACGAGATCCATGGAGCAATGTTGTCTGCTTTTAGGAAGAGCTGGTCTGAGCCATGTGGTTTACCAGCACCCAATATAAGTGTGTCCATGCCCCCTCGGCTGTGCCATGGCCGTTGACACTCTGCATTTCTGTAAAGCCCATCAAGTTTTGATTGCCCAGTTTACATCTTTGGAACGACTCAGCATTTTCCCAGCACGGGTGGACCTTTCACACATTGGAAGCACTTCATGCAAATGCAACACTTATGAACATTTCCCCCTGAATTTAGAAAATAGTCATTCATTTTTAAAGGATAGGCCTACACTCAATACAAAAACAGCAAGTGGCAGACCAAACCTCTAGGTAAAACAGCACCCTCTAATGTTTAAACTGGGTATGCTGAAAGGTTATTGCACTTACTCTTACATAGAATTAAGGAAAGCTTCTCTTTGTAATCATCTAAAAGGGGTCTGTAAATGATCTGAATAAAAAACATGAACACAGGGGAGTCGGTCAGCAAATATTTACCCCAACTTGATAGCACTTTCTACTTTGGTTGAAAAGAAACATGCTAAAGTTAGAGTAGATATCAACTGATTTTCAGTCAAGAGGGCAGGTAAATAAAAACAATGGCTGCCCCAGGTTGTTAGCACTAAAAATATACAAGTTGGAAGCAAAGACATTCACCAAGTACAAAAACATAGAGTGGCAGACCAAGTCTCTGGGTAAAACAGCACCCTCCAGTGTTTACACTGGGAATGCTTTTCTCATGATGACAGTGAAAGAACCACATCATGAACAAACACCAACATGACTGTCCTCAAGAGAAGCACTTATTCTTACATAGAATCAGGAATACTTCTCTTTGTAATTATCTAGAGAGGCTATTTAAATGTAAAATATTTGAAAAAAAAACAAACAAACATGGAAACAGGGGAGTCAATCAGTAAATATTTACCCCAACTTGATAGCACTTTCTACTTTGTTTGAAAAGAAAGATGCTAGAGTTAGAGTAGATATCAACATATTTTCAGTCAAGAGGGAACGGAAATGAAAAATGGATTTAGCGGATATCACTTATAGGATAGAGGGATAGGTACAAGGGTTTACCATATTAATTACACTGAAAAATTGAATTCCATTGAAAAGAGGTTGAGTCTTGCCTGTAGATCACTTCCTCATTAAAACTACCCCAAAGAGAAGCACTTATGAACACAGGACCAATCAATGCTCCCATTTGAAGTAATCTTAATGTGTAGAACTTTGTGATTAAATGGCCATTGCATGGAGAACACAGTGTAGTTCCAGAAGGCAATTGTCTCTTGAAGCACTGATCACTTGAAACTACCCCAACAAATAGCACTTACCAAATACAACAGACAGTCAGTGCCATTGTGAGGGTACCGAGAGTGAGAGTAGTAGTAGCTGCAAATCTTGTCCAAATGATAGCTTTCACACATTGGAAGCACTTCATGCAAATGCAACACTTATGAACATTTCCCCCTGAATTTAGAAAATAGTCATTTATTTTTAAAGGATAGGCCTACACTCAATACAAAAACAGCAAGTGGCAGACCAAACCTCTAGGTAAAACAGCACCCTCTAATGTTTAAACTGGGTATGCTGAAAGGTTATTGCACTTACTCTTACATAGAATTAAGGAAAGCTTCTCTTTGTAATCATCTAAAAGGGGTCTGTAAATGATCTGAATAAAAAACATGAACACAGGGGAGTTGGTCAGCAAATATTTACCCCAACTTGATAGCACTTTCTACTTTGGTTGAAAAGAAACATGCTAAAGTTAGAGTAGATATCAACTGATTTTCAGTCAAGAGGGCAGGTAAATAAAAACAATGGCTGCCCCAGGTTGTTAGCACTAAAAATATACAAGTTGGAAGCAAAGACATTCACCAAGTACAAAAACATAGAGTGGCAGACCAAGCCTCTGGGTAAAACAGCACCCTCCAGTGTTTACACTGGGAATGCTTTTCTCATGATGACAGTGAAAGAACCACATCATGAACAAACACCAACATGACTTTAAACTGGGTATGCTGAAAGGTTATTGCACTTACTCTTACATAGAATTAAGGAAAGCTTCTCTTTGTAATAATCTAAAAGGGGTCTGTAAATGATCTGAATAAAAAACATGAACACAGGGGAGTCGGTCAGCAAATATTTACCCCAACTTGATAGCACTTTCTACTTTGGTTGAAAAGAAACATGCTAAAGTTAGAGTAGATATCAACTGATTTTCAGTCAAGAGGGCAGGTAAATAAAAACAATGGCTGCCCCAGGTTGTTAGCACTAAAAATATACAAGTTGGAAGCAGAGACATTCACCAAGTACAAAAACATAGAGTGGCAGACCAAGCCTCTGGGTAAAACAGCACCCTCCAGTGTTTACACTGGGAATGCTTTTCTCATGATGACAGTGAAAGAACCACATCATGAACAAACACCAACATGACTGTCCTCAAGAGAAGCACTTATTCTTACATAGAATCAGGAATACTTCTCTTTGTAATTATCTAGAGAGGCTATTTAAATGTAAAATATTTGAAAAAAAACAAACAAACATGGAAACAGGGGAGTCAATCAGTAAATATTTACCCCAACTTGATAGCACTTTCTACTTTGTTTGAAAAGAAAGATGCTAGAGTTAGAGTAGATATCAACATATTTTCAGTCAAGAGGGAACGGAAATGAAAAATGGATTTAGCGGATATCACTTATAGGATAGAGGGATAGGTACAAGGGTTTACCATATTAATTACACTGAAAAATTGAATTCCATTGAAAAGAGGTTGAGTCTTGCCTGTAGATCACTTCCTCATTAAAACTGCCCCAAAGAGAAGCACTTATGAACACAGGACCAATCAATGCTCCCATTTGAAGTAATCTTAATGTGTAGAACTTTGTGATTAAATGGCCATTGCATGGAGAACACAGTGTAGTTCCAGAAGGCAATTGTCTCTTGAAGCACTGATCACTTGAAACTACCCCAACAAATAGCACTTACCAAATACAACAGACAGTCAGTGCCATTGTGAGGGTACCGAGAGTGAGAGTAGTAGTAGCTGCAAATCTTGTCCAAATGATAGCTTAAAACTCTGTAGGAACGGACGAGATCCATGGAGCATGTTGTCTGCTTTTAGGAAGAGCTGGTCTGAGCCATGTGGTTTACCAGCACCCAATATAAGTGTGTCCATGCCCCCTCGGCTGTGCCATGGCCGTTGACACTCTGCATTTCTGTAAAGCCCATCAAGTTTTGATTGCCCAGTTTACATCTTTGGAACGACTCAGCATTTTCCCAGCACGGGTGGACCTTTCACACATTGGAAGCACTTCATGCAAATGCAACACTTATGAACATTTCCCCCTGAATTTAGAAAATAGTCATTCATTTTTAAAGGATAGGCCTACACTCAATACAAAAACAGCAAGTGGCAGACCAAACCTCTAGGTAAAACAGCACCCTCTAATGTTTAAACTGGGTATGCTGAAAGGTTATTGCACTTACTCTTACATAGAATTAAGGAAAGCTTCTCTTTGTAATCATCTAAAAGGGGTTTGTAAATGATCTGAATAAAAAACATGAACACAGGGGAGTCGGTCAGCAAATATTTACCCCAACTTGATAGCACTTTCTACTTTGGTTGAAAAGAAACATGCTAAAGTTAGAGTAGATATCAACTGATTTTCAGTCAAGAGGGCAGGTAAATAAAAACAATGGCTGCCCCAGGTTGTTAGCACTAAAAATATACAAGTTGGAAGCAAAGACATTCACCAAGTACAAAAACATAGAGTGGCAGACCAAGTCTCTGGGTAAAACAGCACCCTCCAGTGTTTACACTGGGAATGCTTTTCTCATGATGACAGTGAAAGAACCACATCATGAACAAACACCAACATGACTGTCCTCAAGAGAAGCACTTATTCTTACATAGAATCAGGAATACTTCTCTTTGTAATTATCTAGAGAGGCTATTTAAATGTAAAATATTTGAAAAAAAAAACAAACAAACATGGAAACAGGGGAGTCAATCAGTAAATTATTACCCCAACTTGATAGCACCTTCTACTTTGTTTGAAAAGAAAGATGCTAGAGTTAGAGTAGATATAAACATATTATCAGTCAAGAGGGAACGGAAATGAAAAATGGCTTTAGCGGATATCACTTATAGGATAGAGGGATAGGTACAAGGGTTTACCATATTAATTACACTGAAAAATGGAATTCCATTGAAAAGAGGTTGAGTCTTGCCTGTAGATCACTTCCTCATTAAAACATCCCCAAAGAGAAGCACTTATGAACACAGGACTAATCAATGCTCCCATTTGAAGTAATCTTAATGTGTAGAACTTTGTGATTAAATGGCCATTGCATGGAGAACACAGTGTAGTTCCAGAAGGCAATTGTCTCTTTTAAGCACTGATCACTTGAAACTACCCCAACAAATAGCACTTACCAAATACAACAGACAGTCAGTGCCATTGTGAGGGTACAGAGAGTGAGAGTAGTAGTAGCTGCAAATCTTGTCCAAATGATAGCTTGAAACTCTGTAGGAACGGACGAGATCCATGGAGCATGTTGTCTGCTTTTAGGAAGAGCTGGTCTGAGCCATGTGGTTTACCAGCAGCCAATATAAGTGTGTCCATGCCCCCTCGGCTGTGCCATGGCCGTTGACACTCTGCATTTCTGTAAAGCCCATCAAGTTTTGATTGCCCAGTTTACATCTTTGGAACGACTCAGCATTTTCCCAGCACGGGTGGACCTTTCACACATTGGAAGCACTTCATGCAAATGCAACACTTATGAACATTTCCCCCTGAATTTAGAAAATAGTCATTCATTTTTAAAGGATAGGCCTACACTCAATACAAAAACAGCAAGTGGCAGACCAAACCTCTAGGTAAAACAGCACCCTCTAATGTTTAAACTGGGTATGCTGAAAGGTTATTGCACTTACTCTTACATAGAATTAAGGAAAGCTTCTCTTTGTAATCATCTAAAAGGGGTCTGTAAATGATCTGAATAAAAAACATGAACACAGGGGAGTCGGTCAGCAAATATTTACCCCAACTTGATAGCACTTTCTACTTTGGTTGAAAAGAAACATGCTAAAGTTAGAGTAGATATCAACTGATTTTCAGTCAAGAGGGCAGGTAAATAAAAACAATGGCTGCCCCAGGTTGTTAGCACTAAAAATATACAAGTTGGAAGCAAAGACATTCACCAAGTACAAAAACATAGAGTGGCAGACCAAGTCTCTGGGTAAAACAGCACCCTCCAGTGTTTACACTGGGAATGCTTTTCTCATGATGACAGTGAAAGAACCACATCATGAACAAACACCAACATGACTGTCCTCAAGAGAAGCACTTATTCTTACATAGAATCAGGAATACTTCTCTTTGTAATTATCTAGAGAGGCTATTTAAATGTAAAATATTTGAAAAAAAAAACAAACAAACATGGAAACAGGGGAGTCAATCAGTAAATATTTACCCCAACTTGATAGCACTTTCTACTTTGTTTGAAAAGAAAGATGCTAGAGTTAGAGTAGATATCAACATATTTTCAGTCAAGAGGGAACGGAAATGAAAAATGGATTTAGCGGATATCACTTATAGGATAGAGGGATAGGTACAAGGGTTTACCATATTAATTACACTGAAAAATTGAATTCCATTGAAAAGAGGTTGAGTCTTGCCTGTAGATTACTTCCTCATTAAAACTACCCCAAAGAGAAGCACTTATGAACACAGGACCAATCAATGCTCCCATTTGAAGTAATCTTAATGTGTAGAACTTTGTGATTAAATGGCCATTGCATGGAGAACACAGTGTAGTTCCAGAAGGCAATTGTCTCTTGAAGCACTGATCACTTGAAACTACCCCAACAAATAGCACTTACCAAATACAACAGACAGTCAGTGCCATTGTGAGGGTACCGAGAGTGAGAGTAGTAGTAGCTGCAAATCTTGTCCAAATGATAGCTTAAAACTCTGTAGGAACGGACGAGATCCATGGAGCAATGTTGTCTGCTTTTAGGAAGAGCTGGTCTGAGCCATGTGGTTTACCAGCACCCAATATAAGTGTGTCCATGCCCCCTCGGCTGTGCCATGGCCGTTGACACTCTGCATTTCTGTAAAGCCCATCAAGTTTTGATTGCCCAGTTTACATCTTTGGAACGACTCAGCATTTTCCCAGCACGGGTGGACCTTTCACACATTGGAAGCACTTCATGCAAATGCAACACTTATGAACATTTCCCCCTGAATTTAGAAAATAGTCATTCATTTTTAAAGGATAGGCCTACACTCAATACAAAAACAGCAAGTGGCAGACCAAACCTCTAGGTAAAACAGCACCCTCTAATGTTTAAACTGGGTATGCTGAAAGGTTATTGCACTTACTCTTACATAGAATTAAGGAAAGCTTCTCTTTGTAATCATCTAAAAGGGGTCTGTAAATGATCTGAATAAAAAACATGAACACAGGGGAGTCGGTCAGCAAATATTTACCCCAACTTGATAGCACTTTCTACTTTGGTTGAAAAGAAACATGCTAAAGTTAGAGTAGATATCAACTGATTTTCAGTCAAGAGGGCAGGCAAATAAAAACAATGGCTGCCCCAGGTTGTTAGCACTAAAAATATACAAGTTGGAAGCAAAGACATTCACCAAGTACAAAAACATAGAGTGGCAGACCAAGCCTCTGGGTAAAACAGCACCCTCCAGTGTTTACACTGGGAATGCTTTTCTCATGATGACAGTGAAAGAACCACATCATGAACAAACACCAACATGACTGTCCTCAAGAGAAGCACTTATTCTTACATAGAATCAGGAATACTTCTCTTTGTAATTATCTAGAGAGGCTATTTAAATGTAAAATATTTGAAAAAAAACAAACAAACATGGAAACAGGGGAGTCAATCAGTAAATATTTACCCCAACTTGATAGCACTTTCTACTTTGGTTGAAAAGAAACATGCTAAAGTTAGAGTAGATATCAACTGATTTTCAGTCAAGAGGGCAGGTAAATAAAAACAATGGCTGCCCCAGGTTGTTAGCACTAAAAATATACAAGTTGGAAGCAAAGACATTCACCAAGTACAAAAACATAGAGTGGCAGACCAAGTCTCTGGGTAAAACAGCACCCTCCAGTGTTTACACTGGGAATGCTTTTCTCATGATGACAGTGAAAGAACCACATCATGAACAAACACCAACATGACTGTCCTCAAAAGAAGCACTTATTCTTACATAGAATCAGGAATACTTCTCTTTGTAATTATCTAGAGAGGCTATTTAAATGTAAAATATTTGAAAAAAAAACAAACAAACATGGAAACAGGGGAGTCAATCAGTAAATATTTACCCCAACTTGATAGCACTTTCTACTTTGTTTGAAAAGAAAGATGCTAGAGTTAGAGTAGATATCAACATATTTTCAGTCAAGAGGGAACGGAAATGAAAAATGGATTTAGCGGATATCACTTATAGGATAGAGGGATAGGTACAAGGGTTTACCATATTAATTACACTGAAAAATTGAATTCCATTGAAAAGAGGTTGAGTCTTGCCTGTAGATCACTTCCTCATTAAAACTACCCCAAAGAGAAGCACTTATGAACACAGGACCAATCAATGCTCCCATTTGAAGTAATCTTAATGTGTAGAACTTTGTGATTAAATGGCCATTGCATGGAGAACACAGTGTAGTTCCAGAAGGCAATTGTCTCTTGAAGCACTGATCACTTGAAACTACCCCAACAAATAGCACTTACCAAATACAACAGACAGTCAGTGCCATTGTGAGGGTACCGAGAGTGAGAGTAGTAGTAGCTGCAAATCTTGTCCAAATGATAGCTTGAAACTCTGTAGGAACGGACGAGATCCATGGAGCATGTTGTCTGCTTTTAGGAAGAGCTGGTCTGAGCCATGTGGTTTACCAGCACCCAATATAAGTGTGTCCATGCCCCCTCGGCTGTGCCATGGCCGTTGACACTCTGCATTTCTGTAAAGCCCATCAAGTTTTGATTGGCCAGTTTACATCTTTGGAACGACTCAGCATTTTCCCAGCACGGGTGGACCTTTCACACATTGGAAGCACTTCATGCAAATGCAACACTTATGAACATTTCCCCCTGAATTTAGAAAATAGTCATTCATTTTTAAAGGATAGGCCTACACTCAATACAAAAACAGCAAGTGGCAGACCAAACCTCTAGGTAAAACAGCACCCTCTAATGTTTAAACTGGGTATGCTGAAAGGTTATTGCACTTACTCTTACATAGAATTAAGGAAAGCTTCTCTTTGTAATAATCTAAAAGGGGTCTGTAAATGATCTGAATAAAAAACATGAACACAGGGGAGTCGGTCAGCAAATATTTACCCCAACTTGATAGCACTTTCTACTTTGGTTGAAAAGAAACATGCTAAAGTTAGAGTAGATATCAACTGATTTTCAGTCAAGAGGGCAGGTAAATAAAAACAATGGCTGCCCCAGGTTGTTAGCACTAAAAATATACAAGTTGGAAGCAAAGACATTCACCAAGTACAAAAACATAGAGTGGCAGACCAAGCCTCTGGGTAAAACAGCACCCTCCAGTGTTTACACTGGGAATGCTTTTCTCATGATGGCAGTGAAAGAACCACATCATGAACAAACACCAACATGACTGTCCTCAAGAGAAGCACTTATTCTTACATAGAATCAGGAATACTTCTCTTTGTAATTATCTAGAGAGGCTATTTAAATGTAAAATATTTGAAAAAAAAAACAAACAAACATGGAAACAGGGGAGTCAATCAGTAAATATTTACCCCAACTTGATAGCACTTTCTACTTTGTTTGAAAAGAAAGATGCTAGAGTTAGAGTAGATATCAACATATTTTCAGTCAAGAGGGAACGGAAATGAAAAATGGATTTAGCGGATATCACTTATAGGATAGAGGGATAGGTACAAGGGTTTACCATATTAACTACACTGAAAAATGGAATTCCATTGAAAAGAGGTTGAGTCTTGCCTGTAGATCACTTCCTCATTAAAACTACCCCAAAGAGAAGCACTTATGAACACAGGACCAATCAATGCTCCCATTTGAAGTAATCTTAATGTGTAGAACTTTGTGATTAAATGGCCATTGCATGGAGAACACAGTGTAGTTCCAGAAGGCAATTGTCTCTTGAAGCACTGATCACTTGAAACTACCCCAACAAATAGCACTTACCAAATACAACAGACAGTCAGTGCCATTGTGAGGGTACCGAGAGTGAGAGTAGTAGTAGCTGCAAATCTTGTCCAAATGATAGCTTGAAACTCTGTAGGAACGGACGAGATCCATGGAGCATGTTGTCTGCTTTTAGGAAGAGCTGGTCTGAGCCATGTGGTTTACCAGCACCCAATATAAGTGTGTCCATGCCCCCTCGGCTGTGCCATGGCCGTTGACACTCTGCATTTCTGTAAAGCCCATCAAGTTTTGATTGCCCAGTTTACATCTTTGGAACGACTCAGCATTTTCCCAGCACGGGTGGACCTTTCACACATTGGAAGCACTTCATGCAAATGCAACACTTATGAACATTTCCCCCTGAATTTAGAAAATAGTCATTCATTTTTAAAGGATAGGCCTACACTCAATACAAAAACAGCAAGTGGCAGACCAAACCTCTAGGTAAAACAGCACCCTCTAATGTTTAAACTGGGTATGCTGAAAGGTTATTGCACTTACTCTTACATAGAATTAAGGAAAGCTTCTCTTTGTAATAATCTAAAAGGGGTCTGTAAATGATCTGAATAAAAAACATGAACACAGGGGAGTCGGTCAGCAAATATTTACCCCAACTTGATAGCACTTTCTACTTTGGTTGAAAAGAAACATGCTAAAGTTAGAGTAGATATCAACTGATTTTCAGTCAAGAGGGCAGGTAAATAAAAACAATGGCTGCCCCAGGTTGTTAGCACTAAAAATATACAAGTTGGAAGCAAAGACATTCACCAAGTACAAAAACATAGAGTGGCAGACCAAGCCTCTGGGTAAAACAGCACCCTCCAGTGTTTACACTGGGAATGCTTTTCTCATGATGGCAGTGAAAGAACCACATCATGAACAAACACCAACATGACTGTCCTCAAGAGAAGCACTTATTCTTACATAGAATCAGGAATACTTCTCTTTGTAATTATCTAGAGAGGCTATTTAAATGTAAAATATTTGAAAAAAAAACAAACAAACATGGAAACAGGGGAGTCAATCAGTAAATATTTACCCCAACTTGATAGCACTTTCTACTTTGTTTGAAAAGAAAGATGCTAGAGTTAGAGTAGATATCAACATATTTTCAGTCAAGAGGGAACGGAAATGAAAAATGGATTTAGCGGATATCACTTATAGGATAGAGGGATAGGTACAAGGGTTTACCATATTAACTACACTGAAAAATGGAATTTCATTGAAAAGAGGTTGAGTCTTGCCTGTAGATCACTTCCTCATTAAAACTACCCCAAAGAGAAGCACTTATGAACACAGGACCAATCAATGCTCCCATTTGAAGTAATCTTAATGTGTAGAACTTTGTGATTAAATGGCCATTGCATGGAGAACACAGTGTAGTTCCAGAAGGCAATTGTCTCTTGAAGCACTGATCACTTGAAACTACCCCAACAAATAGCACTTACCAAATACAACAGACAGTCAGTGCCATTGTGAGGGTACCGAGAGTGAGAGTAGTAGTAGCTGCAAATCTTGTCCAAATGATAGCTTGAAACTCTGTAGGAACGGACGAGATCCATGGAGCATGTTGTCTGCTTTTAGGAAGAGCTGGTCTGAGCCATGTGGTTTACCAGCACCCAATATAAGTGTGTCCATGCCCCCTCGGCTGTGCCATGGCCGTTGACACTCTGCATTTCTGTAAAGCCCATCAAGTTTTGATTGCCCAGTTTACATCTTTGGAACGACTCAGCATTTTCCCAGCACGGGTGGACCTTTCACACATTGGAAGCACTTCATGCAAATGCAACACTTATGAACATTTCCCCCTGAATTTAGAAAATAGTCATTCATTTTTAAAGGATAGGCCTACACTCAATACAAAAACAGCAAGTGGCAGACCAAACCTCTAGGTAAAACAGCACCCTCTAATGTTTAAACTGGGTATGCTGAAAGGTTATTGCACTTACTCTTACATAGAATTAAGGAAAGCTTCTCTTTGTAATAATCTAAAAGGGGTCTGTAAATGATCTGAATAAAAAACATGAACACAGGGGAGTCGGTCAGCAAATATTTACCCCAACTTGATAGCACTTTCTACTTTGGTTGAAAAGAAACATGCTAAAGTTAGAGTAGATATCAACTGATTTTCAGTCAAGAGGGCAGGTAAATAAAAACAATGGCTGCCCCAGGTTGTTAGCACTAAAAATATACAAGTTGGAAGCAAAGACATTCACCAAGTACAAAAACATAGAGTGGCAGACCAAGCCTCTGGGTAAAACAGCACCCTCCAGTGTTTACACTGGGAATGCTTTTCTCATGATGGCAGTGAAAGAACCACATCATGAACAAACACCAACATGACTGTCCTCAAGAGAAGCACTTATTCTTACATAGAATCAGGAATACTTCTCTTTGTAATTATCTAGAGAGGCTATTTAAATGTAAAATATTTGAAAAAAAAACAAACAAACATGGAAACAGGGGAGTCAATCAGTAAATATTTACCCCAACTTGATAGCACTTTCTACTTTGTTTGAAAAGAAAGATGCTAGAGTTAGAGTAGATATCAACATATTTTCAGTCAAGAGGGAACGGAAATGAAAAATGGATTTAGCGGATATCACTTATAGGATAGAGGGATAGGTACAAGGGTTTACCATATTAACTACACTGAAAAATGGAATTCCATTGAAAAGAGGTTGACTCTTGCCTGTAGATCACTTCCTCATTAAAACTACCCCAAAGAGAAGCACTTATGAACACAGGACCAATCAATGCTCCCATTTGAAGTAATCTTAATGTGTAGAACTTTGTGATTAAATGGCCATTGCATGGAGAACACAGTGTAGTTCCAGAAGGCAATTGTCTCTTGAAGCACAGATCACTTGAAACTACCCCAACAAATAGCACTTACCAAATACAACAGACAGTCAGTGCCATTGTGAGGGTACCGAGAGTGAGAGTAGTAGTAGCTGCAAATCTTGTCCAAATGATAGCTTGAAACTCTGTAGGAACGGACGAGATCCATGGAGTATGTTGTCTGCTTTTAGGAAGAGCTGGTCTGAGCCATGTGGTTTACCAGCACCCAATATAAGTGTGTCCATGCCCCCTCGGCTGTGCCATGGCCGTTGACACTCTGCATTTCTGTAAAGCCCATCAAGTTTTGATTGCCCAGTTTACATCTTTGGAACGACTCAGCATTTTCCCAGCACGGGTGGACCTTTCACACATTGGAAGCACTTCATGCAAATGCAACACTTATGAACATTTCCCCCTGAATTTAGAAAATAGTCATTCATTTTTAAAGGATAGGCCTACACTCAATACAAAAACAGCAAGTGGCAGACCAAACCTCTAGGTAAAACAGCACCCTCTAATGTTTAAACTGGGTATGCTGAAAGGTTATTGCACTTACTCTTACATAGAATTAAGGAAAGCTTCTCTTTGTAATAATCTAAAAGGGGTCTGTAAATGATCTGAATAAAAAACATGAACACAGGGGAGTCGGTCAGCAAATATTTACCCCAACTTGATAGCACTTTCTACTTTGGTTGAAAAGAAACATGCTAAAGTTAGAGTAGATATCAACTGATTTTCAGTCAAGAGGGCAGGTAAATAAAAACAATGGCTGCCCCAGGTTGTTAGCACTAAAAATATACAAGTTGGAAGCAAAGACATTCACCAAGTACAAAAACATAGAGTGGCAGACCAAGCCTCTGGGTAAAACAGCACCCTCCAGTGTTTACACTGGGAATGCTTTTCTCATGATGGCAGTGAAAGAACCACATCATGAACAAACACCAACACGACTGTCCTCAAGAGAAGCACTTATTCTTACATAGAATCAGGAATACTTCTCTTTGTAATTATCTAGAGAGGCTATTTAAATGTAAAATATTTGAAAAAAAAACAAACAAACATGGAAACAGGGGAGTCAATCAGTAAATATTTACCCCAACTTGATAGCACTTTCTACTTTGTTTGAAAAGAAAGATGCTAGAGTTAGAGTAGATATCAACATATTTTCAGTCAAGAGGGAACGGAAATGAAAAATGGATTTAGCGGATATCACTTATAGGATAGAGGGATAGGTACAAGGGTTTACCATATTAACTACACTGAAAAATGGAATTCCATTGAAAAGAGGTTGACTCTTGCCTGTAGATCACTTCCTCATTAAAACTACCCCAAAGAGAAGCACTTATGAACACAGGACCAATCAATGCTCCCATTTGAAGTAATCTTAATGTGTAGAACTTTGTGATTAAATGGCCATTGCATGGAGAACACAGTGTAGTTCCAGAAGGCAATTGTCTCTTGAAGCACTGATCACTTGAAACTACCCCAACAAATAGCACTTACCAAATACAACAGACAGTCAGTGCCATTGTGAGGGTACCGAGAGTGAGAGTAGTAGTAGCTGCAAATCTTGTCCAAATGATAGCTTGAAACTCTGTAGGAACGGACGAGATCCATGGAGCATGTTGTCTGCTTTTAGGAAGAGCTGGTCTGAGCCATGTGGTTTACCAGCACCCAATATAAGTGTGTCCATGCCCCCTCGGCTGTGCCATGGCCGTTGACACTCTGCATTTCTGTAAAGCCCATCAAGTTTTGATTGCCCAGTTTACATCTTTGGAACGACTCAGC
Source organism: Gobio gobio (assembly GCF_949357685.1). Taxonomy (NCBI): domain Eukaryota; kingdom Metazoa; phylum Chordata; class Actinopteri; order Cypriniformes; family Gobionidae; genus Gobio; species Gobio gobio. The sequence continues at coordinate 25,387,515 of NC_137116.1, read as the reverse complement.
ATTTTCCCAGCACGGGTGGACCTTTCACACATTGGAAGCACTTCATGCAAATGCAACACTTATGAACATTTCCCCCTGAATTTAGAAAATAGTCATTCATTTTTAAAGGATAGGCCTACACTCAATACAAAAACAGCAAGTGGCAGACCAAACCTCTAGGTAAAACAGCACCCTCTAATGTTTAAACTGGGTATGCTGAAAGGTTATTGCACTTACTCTTACATAGAATTAAGGAAAGCTTCTCTTTGTAATAATCTAAAAGGGGTCTGTAAATGATCTGAATAAAAAACATGAACACAGGGGAGTCGGTCAGCAAATATTTACCCCAACTTGATAGCACTTTCTACTTTGGTTGAAAAGAAACATGCTAAAGTTAGAGTAGATATCAACTGATTTTCAGTCAAGAGGGCAGGTAAATAAAAACAATGGCTGCCCCAGGTTGTTAGCACTAAAAATATACAAGTTGGAAGCAAAGACATTCACCAAGTACAAAAACATAGAGTGGCAGACCAAGCCTCTGGGTAAAACAGCACCCTCCAGTGTTTACACTGGGAATGCTTTTCTCATGATGGCAGTGAAAGAACCACATCATGAACAAACACCAACACGACTGTCCTCAAGAGAAGCACTTATTCTTACATAGAATCAGGAATACTTCTCTTTGTAATTATCTAGAGAGGCTATTTAAATGTAAAATATTTGAAAAAAAAACAAACAAACATGGAAACAGGGGAGTCAATCAGTAAATATTTACCCCAACTTGATAGCACTTTCTACTTTGTTTGAAAAGAAAGATGCTAGAGTTAGAGTAGATATCAACATATTTTCAGTCAAGAGGGAACGGAAATGAAAAATGGATTTAGCGGATATCACTTATAGGATAGAGGGATAGGTACAAGGGTTTACCATATTAACTACACTGAAAAATGGAATTCCATTGAAAAGAGGTTGACTCTTGCCTGTAGATCACTTCCTCATTAAAACTACCCCAAAGAGAAGCACTTATGAACACAGGACCAATCAATGCTCCCATTTGAAGTAATCTTAATGTGTAGAACTTTGTGATTAAATGGCCATTGCATGGAGAACACAGTGTAGTTCCAGAAGGCAATTGTCTCTTGAAGCACTGATCACTTGAAACTACCCCAACAAATAGCACTTACCAAATACAACAGACAGTCAGTGCCATTGTGAGGGTACCGAGAGTGAGAGTAGTAGTAGCTGCAAATCTTGTCCAAATGATAGCTTGAAACTCTGTAGGAACGGACGAGATCCATGGAGCATGTTGTCTGCTTTTAGGAAGAGCTGGTCTGAGCCATGTGGTTTACCAGCACCCAATATAAATGTGTCCATGCCCCCTCGGCTGTGCCATGGCCGTTGACACTCTGCATTTCTGTAAAGCCCATCAAGTTTTGATTGCCCAGTTTACATCTTTGGAACGACTCAGCATTTTCCCAGCACGGGTGGACCTTTCACACATTGGAAGCACTTCATGCAAATGCAACACTTATGAACATTTCCCCCTGAATTTAGAAAATAGTCATTCATTTTTAAAGGATAGGCCTACACTCAATACAAAAACAGCAAGTGGCAGACCAAACCTCTAGGTAAAACAGCACCCTCTAATGTTTAAACTGGGTATGCTGAAAGGTTATTGCACTTACTCTTACATAGAATTAAGGAAAGCTTATCTTTGTAATCATCTAAAAGGGGTCTGTAAATGATCTGAATAAAAAACATGAACACAGGGGAGTCGGTCAGCAAATATTTACCCCAACTTGATAGCACTTTCTACTTTGGTTGAAAAGAAACATGCTAAAGTTAGAGTAGATATCAACTGATTTTCAGTCAAGAGGGCAGGTAAATAAAAACAATGGCTGCCCCAGGTTGTTAGCACTAAAAATATACAAGTTGGAAGCAAAGACATTCACCAAGTACAAAAACATAGAGTGGCAGACCAAGCCTCTGGGTAAAACAGCACCCTCCAGTGTTTACACTGGGAATGCTTTTCTCATGATGGCAGTGAAAGAACCACATCATGAACAAACACCAACATGACTGTCCTCAAGAGAAGCACTTATTCTTACATAGAATCAGGAATACTTCTCTTTGTAATTATCTAGAGAGGCTATTTAAATGTAAAATATTTGAAAAAAAAAACAAACAAACATGGAAACAGGGGAGTCAATCAGTAAATATTTAGCCCAACTTGATAGCACTTTCTACTTTGTTTGAAAAGAAAGATGCTAGAGTTAGAGTAGATATCAACATATTTTCAGTCAAGAGGGAACGGAAATGAAAAATGGATTTAGCGGATATCACTTATAGGATAGAGGGATAGGTACAAGGGTTTACCATATTAACTACACTGAAAAATGGAATTCCATTGAAAAGAGGTTGAGTCTTGCCTGTAGATCACTTCCTCATTAAAACTACCCCAAAGAGAAGCACTTATGAACACAGGACCAATCAATGCTCCCATTTGAAGTAATCTTAATGTGTAGAACTTTGTGATTAAATGGCCATTGCATGGAGAACACAGTGTAGTTCCAGAAGGCAATTGTCTCTTGAAGCACTGATCACTTGAAACTACCCCAACAAATAGCACTTACCAAATACAACAGACAGTCAGTGCCATTGTGAGGGTACCGAGAGTGAGAGTAGTAGTAGCTGCAAATCTTGTCCAAATGATAGCTTGAAACTCTGTAGGAACGGACGAGATCCATGGAGCATGTTGTCTGCTTTTAGGAAGAGCTGGTCTGAGCCATGTGGTTTACCAGCACCCAATATAAGTGTGTCCATGCCCCCTCGGCTGTGCCATGGCCGTTGACACTCTGCATTTCTGTAAAGCCCATCAAGTTTTGATTGCCCAGTTTACATCTTTGGAACGACTCAGCATTTTCCCAGCACGGGTGGACCTTTCACACATTGGAAGCACTTCATGCAAATGCAACACTTATGAACATTTCCCCCTGAATTTAGAAAATAGTCATTCATTTTTAAAGGGTAGGCCTACACTCAATACAAAAACAGCAAGTGGCAGACCAAACCTCTAGGTAAAACAGCACCCTCTAATGTTTAAACTGGGTATGCTGAAAGGTTATTGCACTTACTCTTACATAGAATTAAGGAAAGCTTCTCTTTGTAATAATCTAAAAGGGGTCTGTAAATGATCTGAATAAAAAACATGAACACAGGGGAGTCGGTCAGCAAATATTTACCCCAACTTGATAGCACTTTCTACTTTGGTTGAAAAGAAACATGCTAAAGTTAGAGTAGATATCAACTGATTTTCAGTCAAGAGGGCAGGTAAATAAAAACAATGGCTGCCCCAGGTTGTTAGCACTAAAAATATACAAGTTGGAAGCAAAGACATTCACCAAGTACAAAAACATAGAGTGGCAGACCAAGCCTCTGGGTAAAACAGCACCCTCCAGTGTTTACACTGGGAATGCTTTTCTCATGATGGCAGTGAAAGAACCACATCATGAACAAACACCAACATGACTGTCCTCAAGAGAAGCACTTATTCTTACATAGAATCAGGAATACTTCTCTTTGTAATTATCTAGAGAGGCTATTTAAATGTAAAATATTTGAAAAAAAAACAAACAAACATGGAAACAGGGGAGTCAATCAGTAAATATTTACCCCAACTTGATAGCACTTTCTACTTTGTTTGAAAAGAAAGATGCTAGAGTTAGAGTAGATATCAACATATTTTCAGTCAAGAGGGAACGGAAATGAAAAATGGATTTAGCGGATATCACTTATAGGATAGAGGGATAGGTACAAGGGTTTACCATATTAACTACACTGAAAAATGGAATTCCATTGAAAAGAGGTTGAGTCTTGCCTGTAGATCACTTCCTCATTAAAACTACCCCAAAGAGAAGCACTTATGAACACAGGACCAATCAATGCTCCCATTTGAAGTAATCTTAATGTGTAGAACTTTGTGATTAAATGGCCATTGCATGGAGAACACAGTGTAGTTCCAGAAGGCAATTGTCTCTTGAAGCACTGATCACTTGAAACTACCCCAACAAATAGCACTTACCAAATACAACAGACAGTCAGTGCCATTGTGAGGGTACCGAGAGTGAGAGTAGTAGTAGCTGCAAATCTTGTCCAAATGATAGCTTGAAACTCTGTAGGAACGGACGAGATCCATGGAGCATGTTGTCTGCTTTTAGGAAGAGCTGGTCTGAGCCATGTGGTTTACCAGCACCCAATATAAGTGTGTCCATGCCCCCTCGGCTGTGCCATGGCCGTTGACACTCTGCATTTCTGTAAAGCCCATCAAGTTTTGATTGCCCAGTTTACATCTTTGGAACGACTCAGCATTTTCCCAGCACGGGTGGACCTTTCACACATTGGAAGCACTTCATGCAAATGCAACACTTATGAACATTTCCCCCTGAATTTAGAAAATAGTCATTCATTTTTAAAGGGTAGGCCTACACTCAATACAAAAACAGCAAGTGGCAGACCAAACCTCTAGGTAAAACAGCACCCTCTAATGTTTAAACTGGGTATGCTGAAAGGTTATTGCACTTACTCTTACATAGAATTAAGGAAAGCTTCTCTTTGTAATCATCTAAAAGGGGTCTGTAAATGATCTGAATAAAAAACATGAACACAGGGGAGTCGGTCAGCAAATATTTACCCCAACTTGATAGCACTTTCTACTTTGGTTGAAAAGAAACATGCTAAAGTTAGAGTAGATATCAACTGATTTTCAGTCAAGAGGGCAGGTAAATAAAAACAATGGCTGCCCCAGGTTGTTAGCACTAAAAATATACAAGTTGGAAGCAAAGACATTCACCAAGTACAAAAACATAGAGTGGCAGACCAAGCCTCTGGGTAAAACAGCACCCTCCAGTGTTTACACTGGGAATGCTTTTCTCATGATGGCAGTGAAAGAACCACATCATGAACAAACACCAACATGACTGTCCTCAAGAGAAGCACTTATTCTTACATAGAATCAGGAATACTTCTCTTTGTAATTATCTAGAGAGGCTATTTAAATGTAAAATATTTGAAAAAAAAACAAACAAACATGGAAACAGGGGAGTCAATCAGTAAATATTTACCCCAACTTGATAGCACTTTCTACTTTGTTTGAAAAGAAAGATGCTAGAGTTAGAGTAGATATCAACATATTTTCAGTCAAGAGGGAAGGGAAATGAAAAATGGATTTAGCGGATATCACTTATAGGATAGAGGGATAGGTAAAGGGTTTACCATATTAACTACACTGAAAAATGGAATTCCATTGAAAAGAGGTTGAGTCTTGCCTGTAGATCACTTCCTCATTAAAACTACCCCAAAGAGAAGCACTTATGAACACAGGACCAATCAATGCTCCCATTTGAAGTAATCTTAATGTGTAGAACTTTGTGATTAAATGGCCATTGCATGGAGAACACAGTGTAGTTCCAGAAGGCAATTGTCTCTTGAAGCACTGATCACTTGAAACTACCCCAACAAATAGCACTTACCAAATACAACAGACAGTCAGTGCCATTGTGAGGGTACCGAGAGTGAGAGTAGTAGTAGCTGCAAATCTTGTCCAAATGATAGCTTGAAACTCTGTAGGAACGGACGAGATCCATGGAGCATGTTGTCTGCTTTTAGGAAGAGCTGGTCTGAGCCATGTGGTTTACCAGCACCCAATATAAGTGTGTCCATGCCCCCTCGGCTGTGCCATGGCCGTTGACACTCTGCATTTCTGTAAAGCCCATCAAGTTTTGATTGCCCAGTTTACATCTTTGGAACGACTCAGCATTTTCCCAGCACGGGTGGACCTTTCACACATTGGAAGCACTTCATGCAAATGCAACACTTATGAACATTTCCCCCTGAATTTAGAAAATAGTCATTCATTTTTAAAGGGTAGGCCTACACTCAATACAAAAACAGCAAGTGGCAGACCAAACCTCTAGGTAAAACAGCACCCTCTAATGTTTAAACTGGGTATGCTGAAAGGTTATTGCACTTACTCTTACATAGAATTAAGGAAAGCTTCTCTTTGTAATAATCTAAAAGGGGTCTGTAAATGATCTGAATAAAAAACATGAACACAGGGGAGTCGGTCAGCAAATATTTACCCCAACTTGATAGCACTTTCTACTTTGGTTGAAAAGAAACATGCTAAAGTTAGAGTAGATATCAACTGATTTTCAGTCAAGAGGGCAGGTAAATAAAAACAATGGCTGCCCCAGGTTGTTAGCACTAAAAATATACAAGTTGGAAGCAAAGACATTCACCAAGTACAAAAACATAGAGTGGCAGACCAAGCCTCTGGGTAAAACAGCACCCTCCAGTGTTTACACTGGGAATGCTTTTCTCATGATGGCAGTGAAAGAACCACATCATGAACAAACACCAACATGACTGTCCTCAAGAGAAGCACTTATTCTTACATAGAATCAGGAATACTTCTCTTTGTAATTATCTAGAGAGGCTATTTAAATGTAAAATATTTGAAAAAAAAACAAACAAACATGGAAACAGGGGAGTCAATCAGTAAATATTTACCCCAACTTGATAGCACTTTCTACTTTGTTTGAAAAGAAAGATGCTAGAGTTAGAGTAGATATCAACATATTTTCAGTCAAGAGGGAACGGAAATGAAAAATGGATTTAGCGGATATCACTTATAGGATAGAGGGATAGGTACAAGGGTTTACCATATTAACTACACTGAAAAATGGAATTCCATTGAAAAGAGGTTGAGTCTTGCCTGTAGATCACTTCCTCATTAAAACTACCCCAAAGAGAAGCACTTATGAACACAGGACCAATCAATGCTCCCATTTGAAGTAATCTTAATGTGTAGAACTTTGTGATTAAATGGCCATTGCATGGAGAACACAGTGTAGTTCCAGAAGGCAATTGTCTCTTGAAGCACTGATCACTTGAAACTACCCCAACAAATAGCACTTACCAAATACAACAGACAGTCAGTGCCATTGTGAGGGTACCGAGAGTGAGAGTAGTAGTAGCTGCAAATCTTGTCCAAATGATAGCTTGAAACTCTGTAGGAACGGACGAGATCCATGGAGCATGTTGTCTGCTTTTAGGAAGAGCTGGTCTGAGCCATGTGGTTTACCAGCACCCAATATAAGTGTGTCCATGCCCCCTCGGCTGTGCCATGGCCGTTGACACTCTGCATTTCTGTAAAGCCCATCAAGTTTTGATTGCCCAGTTTACATCTTTGGAACGACTCAGCATTTTCCCAGCACGGGTGGACCTTTCACACATTGGAAGCACTTCATGCAAATGCAACACTTATGAACATTTCCCCCTGAATTTAGAAAATAGTCATTCATTTTTAAAGGGTAGGCCTACACTCAATACAAAAACAGCAAGTGGCAGACCAAACCTCTAGGTAAAACAGCACCCTCTAATGTTTAAACTGGGTATGCTGAAAGGTTATTGCACTTACTCTTACATAGAATTAAGGAAAGCTTCTCTTTGTAATCATCTAAAAGGGGTCTGTAAATGATCTGAATAAAAAACATGAACACAGGGGAGTCGGTCAGCAAATATTTACCCCAACTTGATAGCACTTTCTACTTTGGTTGAAAAGAAACATGCTAAAGTTAGAGTAGATATCAACTGATTTTCAGTCAAGAGGGCAGGTAAATAAAAACAATGGCTGCCCCAGGTTGTTAGCACTAAAAATATACAAGTTGGAAGCAAAGACATTCACCAAGTACAAAAACATAGAGTGGCAGACCAAGCCTCTGGGTAAAACAGCACCCTCCAGTGTTTACACTGGGAATGCTTTTCTCATGATGGCAGTGAAAGAACCACATCATGAACAAACACCAACATGACTGTCCTCAAGAGAAGCACTTATTCTTACATAGAATCAGGAATACTTCTCTTTGTAATTATCTAGAGAGGCTATTTAAATGTAAAATATTTGAAAAAAAAACAAACAAACATGGAAACAGGGGAGTCAATCAGTAAATATTTACCCCAACTTGATAGCACTTTCTACTTTGTTTGAAAAGAAAGATGCTAGAGTTAGAGTAGATATCAACATATTTTCAGTCAAGAGGGAACGGAAATGAAAAATGGATTTAGCGGATATCACTTATAGGATAGAGGGATAGGTACAAGGGTTTACCATATTAACTACACTGAAAAATGGAATTCCATTGAAAAGAGGTTGAGTCTTGCCTGTAGATCACTTCCTCATTAAAACTACCCCAAAGAGAAGCACTTATGAACACAGGACCAATCAATGCTCCCATTTGAAGTAATCTTAATGTGTAGAACTTTGTGATTAAATGGCCATTGCATGGAGAACACAGTGTAGTTCCAGAAGGCAATTGTCTCTTGAAGCACTGATCACTTGAAACTACCCCAACAAATAGCACTTACCAAATACAACAGACAGTCAGTGCCATTGTGAGGGTACCGAGAGTGAGAGTAGTAGTAGCTGCAAATCTTGTCCAAATGATAGCTTGAAACTCTGTAGGAACGGACGAGATCCATGGAGCATGTTGTCTGCTTTTAGGAAGAGCTGGTCTGAGCCATGTGGTTTACCAGCACCCAATATAAGTGTGTCCATGCCCCCTCGGCTGTGCCATGGCCGTTGACACTCTGCATTTCTGTAAAGCCCATCAAGTTTTGATTGCCCAGTTTACATCTTTGGAACGACTCAGCATTTTCCCAGCACGGGTGGACCTTTCACACATTGGAAGCACTTCATGCAAATGCAACACTTATGAACATTTCCCCCTGAATTTAGAAAATAGTCATTCATTTTTAAAGGGTAGGCCTACACTCAATACAAAAACAGCAAGTGGCAGACCAAACCTCTAGGTAAAACAGCACCCTCTAATGTTTAAACTGGGTATGCTGAAAGGTTATTGCACTTACTCTTACATAGAATTAAGGAAAGCTTCTCTTTGTAATCATCTAAAAGGGGTCTGTAAATGATCTGAATAAAAAACATGAACACAGGGGAGTCGGTCAGCAAATATTTACCCCAACTTGATAGCACTTTCTACTTTGGTTGAAAAGAAACATGCTAAAGTTAGAGTAGATATCAACTGATTTTCAGTCAAGAGGGCAGGTAAATAAAAACAATGGCTGCCCCAGGTTGTTAGCACTAAAAATATACAAGTTGGAAGCAAAGACATTCACCAAGTACAAAAACATAGAGTGGCAGACCAAGCCTCTGGGTAAAACAGCACCCTCCAGTGTTTACACTGGGAATGCTTTTCTCATGATGGCAGTGAAAGAACCACATCATGAACAAACACCAACATGACTGTCCTCAAGAGAAGCACTTATTCTTACATAGAATCAGGAATACTTCTCTTTGTAATTATCTAGAGAGGCTATTTAAATGTAAAATATTTGAAAAAAAAAACAAACAAACATGGAAACAGGGGAGTCAATCAGTAAATATTTACCCCAACTTGATAGCACTTTCTACTTTGTTTGAAAAGAAAGATGCTAGAGTTAGAGTAGATATCAACATATTTTCAGTCAAGAGGGAACGGAAATGAAAAATGGATTTAGCGGATATCACTTATAGGATAGAGGGATAGGTACAAGGGTTTACCATATTAACTACACTGAAAAATGGAATTCCATTGAAAAGAGGTTGAGTCTTGCCTGTAGATCACTTCCTCATTAAAACTACCCCAAAGAGAAGCACTTATGAACACAGGACCAATCAATGCTCCCATTTGAAGTAATCTTAATGTGTAGAACTTTGTGATTAAATGGCCATTGCATGGAGAACACAGTGTAGTTCCAGAAGGCAATTGTCTCTTGAAGCACTGATCACTTGAAACTACCCCAACAAATAGCACTTACCAAATACAACAGACAGTCAGTGCCATTGTGAGGGTACCGAGAGTGAGAGTAGTAGTAGCTGCAAATCTTGTCCAAATGATAGCTTGAAACTCTGTAGGAACGGACGAGATCCATGGAGCATGTTGTCTGCTTTTAGGAAGAGCTGGTCTGAGCCATGTGGTTTACCAGCACCCAATATAAGTGTGTCCATGCCCCCTCGGCTGTGCCATGGCCGTTGACACTCTGCATTTCTGTAAAGCCCATCAAGTTTTGATTGCCCAGTTTACATCTTTGGAACGACTCAGCATTTTCCCAGCACGGGTGGACCTTTCACACATTGGAAGCACTTCATGCAAATGCAACACTTATGAACATTTCCCCCTGAATTTAGAAAATAGTCATTCATTTTTAAAGGGTAGGCCTACACTCAATACAAAAACAGCAAGTGGCAGACCAAACCTCTAGGTAAAACAGCACCCTCTAATGTTTAAACTGGGTATGCTGAAAGGTTATTGCACTTACTCTTACATAGAATTAAGGAAAGCTTCTCTTTGTAATCATCTAAAAGGGGTCTGTAAATGATCTGAATAAAAAACATGAACACAGGGGAGTCGGTCAGCAAATATTTACCCCAACTTGATAGCACTTTCTACTTTGGTTGAAAAGAAACATGCTAAAGTTAGAGTAGATATCAACTGATTTTCAGTCAAGAGGGCAGGTAAATAAAAACAATGGCTGCCCCAGGTTGTTAGCACTAAAAATATACAAGTTGGAAGCAAAGACATTCACCAAGTACAAAAACATAGAGTGGCAGACCAAGCCTCTGGGTAAAACAGCACCCTCCAGTGTTTACACTGGGAATGCTTTTCTCATGATGGCAGTGAAAGAACCACATCATGAACAAACACCAACATGACTGTCCTCAAGAGAAGCACTTATTCTTACATAGAATCAGGAATACTTCTCTTTGTAATTATCTAGAGAGGCTATTTAAATGTAAAATATTTGAAAAAAAAACAAACAAACATGGAAACAGGGGAGTCAATCAGTAAATATTTACCCCAACTTGATAGCACTTTCTACTTTGTTTGAAAAGAAAGATGCTAGAGTTAGAGTAGATATCAACATATTTTCAGTCAAGAGGGAACGGAAATGAAAAATGGATTTAGCGGATATCACTTATAGGATAGAGGGATAGGTACAAGGGTTTACCATATTAACTACACTGAAAAATGGAATTCCATTGAAAAGAGGTTGAGTCTTGCCTGTAGATCACTTCCTCATTAAAACTACCCCAAAGAGAAGCACTTATGAACACAGGACCAATCAATGCTCCCATTTGAAGTAATCTTAATGTGTAGAACTTTGTGATTAAATGGCCATTGCATGGAGAACACAGTGTAGTTCCAGAAGGCAATTGTCTCTTGAAGCACTGATCACTTGAAACTACCCCAACAAATAGCACTTACCAAATACAACAGACAGTCAGTGCCATTGTGAGGGTACCGAGAGTGAGAGTAGTAGTAGCTGCAAATCTTGTCCAAATGATAGCTTGAAACTCTGTAGGAACGGACGAGATCCATGGAGCATGTTGTCTGCTTTTAGGAAGAGCTGGTCTGAGCCATGTGGTTTACCAGCACCCAATATAAGTGTGTCCATGCCCCCTCGGCTGTGCCATGGCCGTTGACACTCTGCATTTCTGTAAAGCCCATCAAGTTTTGATTGCCCAGTTTACATCTTTGGAACGACTCAGCATTTTCCCAGCACGGGTGGACCTTTCACACATTGGAAGCACTTCATGCAAATGCAACACTTATGAACATTTCCCCCTGAATTTAGAAAATAGTCATTCATTTTTAAAGGGTAGGCCTACACTCAATACAAAAACAGCAAGTGGCAGACCAAACCTCTAGGTAAAACAGCACCCTCTAATGTTTAAACTGGGTATGCTGAAAGGTTATTGCACTTACTCTTACATAGAATTAAGGAAAGCTTCTCTTTGTAATAATCTAAAAGGGGTCTGTAAATGATCTGAATAAAAAACATGAACACAGGGGAGTCGGTCAGCAAATATTTACCCCAACTTGATAGCACTTTCTACTTTGGTTGAAAAGAAACATGCTAAAGTTAGAGTAGATATCAACTGATTTTCAGTCAAGAGGGCAGGTAAATAAAAACAATGGCTGCCCCAGGTTGTTAGCACTAAAAATATACAAGTTGGAAGCAAAGACATTCACCAAGTACAAAAACATAGAGTGGCAGACCAAGCCTCTGGGTAAAACAGCACCCTCCAGTGTTTACACTGGGAATGCTTTTCTCATGATGGCAGTGAAAGAACCACATCATGAACAAACACCAACATGACTGTCCTCAAGAGAAGCACTTATTCTTACATAGAATCAGGAATACTTCTCTTTGTAATTATCTAGAGAGGCTATTTAAATGTAAAATATTTGAAAAAAAAACAAACAAACATGGAAACAGGGGAGTCAATCAGTAAATATTTACCCCAACTTGATAGCACTTTCTACTTTGTTTGAAAAGAAAGATGCTAGAGTTAGAGTAGATATCAACATATTTTCAGTCAAGAGGGAACGGAAATGAAAAATGGATTTAGCGGATATCACTTATAGGATAGAGGGATAGGTACAAGGGTTTACCATATTAACTACACTGAAAAATGGAATTCCATTGAAAAGAGGTTGAGTCTTGCCTGTAGATCACTTCCTCATTAAAACTACCCCAAAGAGAAGCACTTATGAACACAGGACCAATCAATGCTCCCATTTGAAGTAATCTTAATGTGTAGAACTTTGTGATTAAATGGCCATTGCATGGAGAACACAGTGTAGTTCCAGAAGGCAATTGTCTCTTGAAGCACTGATCACTTGAAACTACCCCAACAAATAGCACTTACCAAATACAACAGACAGTCAGTGCCATTGTGAGGGTACCGAGAGTGAGAGTAGTAGTAGCTGCAAATCTTGTCCAAATGATAGCTTGAAACTCTGTAGGAACGGACGAGATCCATGGAGCATGTTGTCTGCTTTTAGGAAGAGCTGGTCTGAGCCATGTGGTTTACCAGCACCCAATATAAGTGTGTCCATGCCCCCTCGGCTGTGCCATGGCCGTTGACACTCTGCATTTCTGTAAAGCCCATCAAGTTTTGATTGCCCAGTTTACATCTTTGGAACGACTCAGCATTTTCCCAGCACGGGTGGACCTTTCACACATTGGAAGCACTTCATGCAAATGCAACACTTATGAACATTTCCCCCTGAATTTAGAAAATAGTCATTCATTTTTAAAGGATAGGCCTACACTCAATACAAAAACAGCAAGTGGCAGACCAAACCTCTAGGTAAAACAGCACCCTCTAATGTTTAAACTGGGTATGCTGAAAGGTTATTGCACTTACTCTTACATAGAATTAAGGAAAGCTTCTCTTTGTAATAATCTAAAAGGGGTCTGTAAATGATCTGAATAAAAAACATGAACACAGGGGAGTCGGTCAGCAAATATTTACCCCAACTTGATAGCACTTTCTACTTTGGTTGAAAAGAAACATGCTAAAGTTAGAGTAGATATCAACTGATTTTCAGTCAAGAGGGCAGGTAAATAAAAACAATGGCTGCCCCAGGTTGTTAGCACTAAAAATATACAAGTTGTAAGCAAAGACATTCACCAAGTACAAAAACATAGAGTGGCAGACCAAGCCTCTGGGTAAAACAGCACCCTCCAGTGTTTACACTGGGAATGCTTTTCTCGTGATGGCAGTGAAAGAACCACATCATGAACAAACACCAACATGACTGTCCTCAAGAGAAGCACTTATTCTTACATAGAATCAGGAATACTTCTCTTTGTAATTATCTAGAGAGGCTATTTAAATGTAAAATATTTGAAAAAAAACAAACAAACATGGAAACAGGGGAGTCAATCAGTAAATATTTACCCCAACTTGATAGCACTTTCTACTTTGGTTGAAAAGAAACATGCTAAAGTTAGAGTAGATATCAACTGATTTTCAGTCAAGAGGGCAGGTAAATAAAAACAATGGCTGCCCCAGGTTGTTAGCACTAAAAATATACAAGTTGGAAGCAAAGACATTCACCAAGTACAAAAACATAGAGTGGCAGACCAAGTCTCTGGGTAAAACAGCACCCTCCAGTGTTTACACTGGGAATGCTTTTCTCATGATGACAGTGAAAGAACCACATCATGAACAAACACCAACATGACTGTCCTCAAAAGAAGCACTTATTCTTACATAGAATCAGGAATACTTCTCTTTGTAATTATCTAGAGAGGCTATTTAAATGTAAAATATTTGAAAAAAAAACAAACAAACATGGAAACAGGGGAGTCAATCAGTAAATATTTACCCCAACTTGATAGCACTTTCTACTTTGTTTGAAAAGAAAGATGCTAGAGTTAGAGTAGATATCAACATATTTTCAGTCAAGAGGGAACGGAAATGAAAAATGGATTTAGCGGATATCACTTATAGGATAGAGGGATAGGTACAAGGGTTTACCATATTAATTACACTGAAAAATTGAATTCCATTGAAAAGAGGTTGAGTCTTGCCTGTAGATCACTTCCTCATTAAAACTACCCCAAAGAGAAGCACTTATGAACACAGGACCAATCAATGCTCCCATTTGAAGTAATCTTAATGTGTAGAACTTTGTGATTAAATGGCCATTGCATGGAGAACACAGTGTAGTTCCAGAAGGCAATTGTCTCTTGAAGCACTGATCACTTGAAACTACCCCAACAAATAGCACTTACCAAATACAACAGACAGTCAGTGCCATTGTGAGGGTACCGAGAGTGAGAGTAGTAGTAGCTGCAAATCTTGTCCAAATGATAGCTTGAAACTCTGTAGGAACGGACGAGATCAATGGAGCATGTTGTCTGCTTTTAGGAAGAGCTGGTCTGAGCCATGTGGTTTACCAGCACCCAATATAAGTGTGTCCATGCCCCTTCGGCTGTGCCATGGCCGTTGACACTCTGCATTTCTGTAAAGCCCATCAAGTTTTGATTGCCCAGTTTACATCTTTGGAACGACTCAGCATTTTCCCAGCACGGGTGGACCTTTCACACATTGGAAGCACTTCATGCAAATGCAACACTTATGAACATTTCCCCCTGAATTTAGAAAATAGTCATTCATTTTTAAAGGGTAGGCCTACACTCAATACAAAAACAGCAAGTGGCAGACCAAACCTCTAGGTAAAACAGCACCCTCTAATGTTTAAACTGGGTATGCTGAAAGGTTATTGCACTTACTCTTACATAGAATTAAGGAAAGCTTCTCTTTGTAATAATCTAAAAGGGGTCTGTAAATGATCTGAATAAAAAACATGAACACAGGGGAGTCGGTCAGCAAATATTTACCCCAACTTGATAGCACTTTCTACTTTGGTTGAAAAGAAACATGCTAAAGTTAGAGTAGATATCAACTGATTTTCAGTCAAGAGGGCAGGTAAATAAAAACAATGGCTGCCCCAGGTTGTTAGCACTAAAAATATACAAGTTGGAAGCAAAGACATTCACCAAGTACAAAAACATAGAGTGGCAGACCAAGCCTCTGGGTAAAACAGCACCCTCCAGTGTTTACACTGGGAATGCTTTTCTCATGATGGCAGTGAAAGAACCACATCATGAACAAACACCAACATGACTGTCCTCAAGAGAAGCACTTATTCTTACATAGAATCAGGAATACTTCTCTTTGTAATTATCTAGAGAGGCTATTTAAATGTAAAATATTTGAAAAAAAAACAAACAAACATGGAAACAGGGGAGTCAATCAGTAAATATTTACCCCAACTTGATAGCACTTTCTACTTTGTTTGAAAAGAAAGATGCTAGAGTTAGAGTAGATATCAACATATTTTCAGTCAAGAGGGAACGGAAATGAAAAATGGATTTAGCGGATATCACTTATAGGATAGAGGGATAGGTACAAGGGTTTACCATATTAACTACACTGAAAAATGGAATTCCATTGAAAAGAGGTTGAGTCTTGCCTGTAGATCACTTCCTCATTAAAACTACCCCAAAGAGAAGCACTTATGAACACAGGACCAATCAATGCTCCCATTTGAAGTAATCTTAATGTGTAGAACTTTGTGATTAAATGGCCATTGCATGGAGAACACAGTGTAGTTCCAGAAGGCAATTGTCTCTTGAAGCACTGATCACTTGAAACTACCCCAACAAATAGCACTTACCAAATACAACAGACAGTCAGTGCCATTGTGAGGGTACCGAGAGTGAGAGTAGTAGTAGCTGCAAATCTTGTCCAAATGATAGCTTGAAACTCTGTAGGAACGGACGAGATCCATGGAGCATGTTGTCTGCTTTTAGGAAGAGCTGGTCTGAGCCATGTGGTTTACCAGCACCCAATATAAGTGTGTCCATGCCCCCTCGGCTGTGCCATGGCCGTTGACACTCTGCATTTCTGTAAAGCCCATCAAGTTTTGATTGCCCAGTTTACATCTTTGGAACGACTCAGCATTTTCCCAGCACGGGTGGACCTTTCACACATTGGAAGCACTTCATGCAAATGCAACACTTATGAACATTTCCCCCTGAATTTAGAAAATAGTCATTCATTTTTAAAGGGTAGGCCTACACTCAATACAAAAACAGCAAGTGGCAGACCAAACCTCTAGGTAAAACAGCACCCTCTAATGTTTAAACTGGGTATGCTGAAAGGTTATTGCACTTACTCTTACATAGAATTAAGGAAAGCTTCTCTTTGTAATAATCTAAAAGGGGTCTGTAAATGATCTGAATAAAAAACATGAACACAGGGGAGTCGGTCAGCAAATATTTACCCCAACTTGATAGCACTTTCTACTTTGGTTGAAAAGAAACATGCTAAAGTTAGAGTAGATATCAACTGATTTTCAGTCAAGAGGGCAGGTAAATAAAAACAATGGCTGCCCCAGGTTGTTAGCACTAAAAATATACAAGTTGGAAGCAAAGACATTCACCAAGTACAAAAACATAGAGTGGCAGACCAAGCCTCTGGGTAAAACAGCACCCTCCAGTGTTTACACTGGGAATGCTTTTCTCATGATGGCAGTGAAAGAACCACATCATGAACAAACACCAACATGACTGTCCTCAAGAGAAGCACTTATTCTTACATAGAATCAGGAATACTTCTCTTTGTAATTATCTAGAGAGGCTATTTAAATGTAAAATATTTGAAAAAAAAACAAACAAACATGGAAACAGGGGAGTCAATCAGTAAATATTTACCCCAACTTGATAGCACTTTCTACTTTGTTTGAAAAGAAAGATGCTAGAGTTAGAGTAGATATCAACATATTTTCAGTCAAGAGGGAAGGGAAATGAAAAATGGATTTAGCGGATATCACTTATAGGATAGAGGGATAGGTACAAGGGTTTACCATATTAACTACACTGAAAAATGGAATTCCATTGAAAAGAGGTTGAGTCTTGCCTGTAGATCACTTCCTCATTAAAACTACCCCAAAGAGAAGCACTTATGAACACAGGACCAATCAATGCTCCCATTTGAAGTAATCTTAATGTGTAGAACTTTGTGATTAAATGGCCATTGCATGGAGAACACAGTGTAGTTCCAGAAGGCAATTGTCTCTTGAAGCACTGATCACTTGAAACTACCCCAACAAATAGCACTTACCAAATACAACAGACAGTCAGTGCCATTGTGAGGGTACCGAGAGTGAGAGTAGTAGTAGCTGCAAATCTTGTCCAA
The DNA here is from genome assembly GCF_949357685.1 of Gobio gobio. Lineage (NCBI taxonomy): Eukaryota > Metazoa > Chordata > Actinopteri > Cypriniformes > Gobionidae > Gobio > Gobio gobio. The sequence continues at coordinate 25,369,919 of NC_137116.1, read as the reverse complement.
ATGATAGCTTGAAACTCTGTAGGAACGGACGAGATCCATGGAGCATGTTGTCTGCTTTTAGGAAGAGCTGGTCTGAGCCATGTGGTTTACCAGCACCCAATATAAGTGTGTCCATGCCCCCTCGGCTGTGCCATGGCCGTTGACACTCTGCATTTCTGTAAAGCCCATCAAGTTTTGATTGCCCAGTTTACATCTTTGGAACGACTCAGCATTTTCCCAGCACGGGTGGACCTTTCACACATTGGAAGCACTTCATGCAAATGCAACACTTATGAACATTTCCCCCTGAATTTAGAAAATAGTCATTCATTTTTAAAGGGTAGGCCTACACTCAATACAAAAACAGCAAGTGGCAGACCAAACCTCTAGGTAAAACAGCACCCTCTAATGTTTAAACTGGGTATGCTGAAAGGTTATTGCACTTACTCTTACATAGAATTAAGGAAAGCTTCTCTTTGTAATAATCTAAAAGGGGTCTGTAAATGATCTGAATAAAAAACATGAACACAGGGGAGTCGGTCAGCAAATATTTACCCCAACTTGATAGCACTTTCTACTTTGGTTGAAAAGAAACATGCTAAAGTTAGAGTAGATATCAACTGATTTTCAGTCAAGAGGGCAGGTAAATAAAAACAATGGCTGCCCCAGGTTGTTAGCACTAAAAATATACAAGTTGGAAGCAAAGACATTCACCAAGTACAAAAACATAGAGTGGCAGACCAAGCCTCTGGGTAAAACAGCACCCTCCAGTGTTTACACTGGGAATGCTTTTCTCATGATGGCAGTGAAAGAACCACATCATGAACAAACACCAACATGACTGTCCTCAAGAGAAGCACTTATTCTTACATAGAATCAGGAATACTTCTCTTTGTAATTATCTAGAGAGGCTATTTAAATGTAAAATATTTGAAAAAAAAACAAACAAACATGGAAACAGGGGAGTCAATCAGTAAATATTTACCCCAACTTGATAGCACTTTCTACTTTGTTTGAAAAGAAAGATGCTAGAGTTAGAGTAGATATCAACATATTTTCAGTCAAGAGGGAACGGAAATGAAAAATGGATTTAGCGGATATCACTTATAGGATAGAGGGATAGGTACAAGGGTTTACCATATTAACTACACTGAAAAATGGAATTCCATTGAAAAGAGGTTGAGTCTTGCCTGTAGATCACTTCCTCATTAAAACTACCCCAAAGAGAAGCACTTATGAACACAGGACCAATCAATGCTCCCATTTGAAGTAATCTTAATGTGTAGAACTTTGTGATTAAATGGCCATTGCATGGAGAACACAGTGTAGTTCCAGAAGGCAATTGTCTCTTGAAGCACTGATCACTTGAAACTACCCCAACAAATAGCACTTACCAAATACAACAGACAGTCAGTGCCATTGTGAGGGTACCGAGAGTGAGAGTAGTAGTAGCTGCAAATCTTGTCCAAATGATAGCTTGAAACTCTGTAGGAACGGACGAGATCCATGGAGCATGTTGTCTGCTTTTAGGAAGAGCTGGTCTGAGCCATGTGGTTTACCAGCACCCAATATAAGTGTGTCCATGCCCCCTCGGCTGTGCCATGGCCGTTGACACTCTGCATTTCTGTAAAGCCCATCAAGTTTTGATTGCCCAGTTTACATCTTTGGAACGACTCAGCATTTTCCCAGCACGGGTGGACCTTTCACACATTGGAAGCACTTCATGCAAATGCAACACTTATGAACATTTCCCCCTGAATTTAGAAAATAGTCATTCATTTTTAAAGGGTAGGCCTACACTCAATACAAAAACAGCAAGTGGCAGACCAAACCTCTAGGTAAAACAGCACCCTCTAATGTTTAAACTGGGTATGCTGAAAGGTTATTGCACTTACTCTTACATAGAATTAAGGAAAGCTTCTCTTTGTAATAATCTAAAAGGGGTCTGTAAATGATCTGAATAAAAAACATGAACACAGGGGAGTCGGTCAGCAAATATTTACCCCAACTTGATAGCACTTTCTACTTTGGTTGAAAAGAAACATGCTAAAGTTAGAGTAGATATCAACTGATTTTCAGTCAAGAGGGCAGGTAAATAAAAACAATGGCTGCCCCAGGTTGTTAGCACTAAAAATATACAAGTTGGAAGCAAAGACATTCACCAAGTACAAAAACATAGAGTGGCAGACCAAGCCTCTGGGTAAAACAGCACCCTCCAGTGTTTACACTGGGAATGCTTTTCTCATGATGGCAGTGAAAGAACCACATCATGAACAAACACCAACATGACTGTCCTCAAGAGAAGCACTTATTCTTACATAGAATCAGGAATACTTCTCTTTGTAATTATCTAGAGAGGCTATTTAAATGTAAAATATTTGAAAAAAAAACAAACAAACATGGAAACAGGGGAGTCAATCAGTAAATATTTACCCCAACTTGATAGCACTTTCTACTTTGTTTGAAAAGAAAGATGCTAGAGTTAGAGTAGATATCAACATATTTTCAGTCAAGAGGGAACGGAAATGAAAAATGGATTTAGCGGATATCACTTATAGGATAGAGGGATAGGTACAAGGGTTTACCATATTAACTACACTGAAAAATGGAATTCCATTGAAAAGAGGTTGAGTCTTGCCTGTAGATCACTTCCTCATTAAAACTACCCCAAAGAGAAGCACTTATGAACACAGGACCAATCAATGCTCCCATTTGAAGTAATCTTAATGTGTAGAACTTTGTGATTAAATGGCCATTGCATGGAGAACACAGTGTAGTTCCAGAAGGCAATTGTCTCTTGAAGCACTGATCACTTGAAACTACCCCAACAAATAGCACTTACCAAATACAACAGACAGTCAGTGCCATTGTGAGGGTACCGAGAGTGAGAGTAGTAGTAGCTGCAAATCTTGTCCAAATGATAGCTTGAAACTCTGTAGGAACGGACGAGATCCATGGAGCATGTTGTCTGCTTTTAGGAAGAGCTGGTCTGAGCCATGTGGTTTACCAGCACCCAATATAAGTGTGTCCATGCCCCCTCGGCTGTGCCATGGCCGTTGACACTCTGCATTTCTGTAAAGCCCATCAAGTTTTGATTGCCCAGTTTACATCTTTGGAACGACTCAGCATTTTCCCAGCACGGGTGGACCTTTCACACATTGGAAGCACTTCATGCAAATGCAACACTTATGAACATTTCCCCCTGAATTTAGAAAATAGTCATTCATTTTTAAAGGATAGGCCTACACTCAATACAAAAACAGCAAGTGGCAGACCAAACCTCTAGGTAAAACAGCACCCTCTAATGTTTAAACTGGGTATGCTGAAAGGTTATTGCACTTACTCTTACATAGAATTAAGGAAAGCTTCTCTTTGTAATAATCTAAAAGGGGTCTGTAAATGATCTGAATAAAAAACATGAACACAGGGGAGTCGGTCAGCAAATATTTACCCCAACTTGATAGCACTTTCTACTTTGGTTGAAAAGAAACATGCTAAAGTTAGAGTAGATATCAACTGATTTTCAGTCAAGAGGGCAGGTAAATAAAAACAATGGCTGCCCCAGGTTGTTAGCACTAAAAATATACAAGTTGGAAGCAAAGACATTCACCAAGTACAAAAACATAGAGTGGCAGACCAAGCCTCTGGGTAAAACAGCACCCTCCAGTGTTTACACTGGGAATGCTTTTCTCGTGATGGCAGTGAAAGAACCACATCATGAACAAACACCAACATGACTGTCCTCAAGAGAAGCACTTATTCTTACATAGAATCAGGAATACTTCTCTTTGTAATTATCTAGAGAGGCTATTTAAATGTAAAATATTTGAAAAAAAACAAACAAACATGGAAACAGGGGAGTCAATCAGTAAATATTTACCCCAACTTGATAGCACTTTCTACTTTGGTTGAAAAGAAACATGCTAAAGTTAGAGTAGATATCAACTGATTTTCAGTCAAGAGGGCAGGTAAATAAAAACAATGGCTGCCCCAGGTTGTTAGCACTAAAAATATACAAGTTGGAAGCAAAGACATTCACCAAGTACAAAAACATAGAGTGGCAGACCAAGTCTCTGGGTAAAACAGCACCCTCCAGTGTTTACACTGGGAATGCTTTTCTCATGATGACAGTGAAAGAACCACATCATGAACAAACACCAACATGACTGTCCTCAAAAGAAGCACTTATTCTTACATAGAATCAGGAATACTTCTCTTTGTAATTATCTAGAGAGGCTATTTAAATGTAAAATATTTGAAAAAAAAACAAACAAACATGGAAACAGGGGAGTCAATCAGTAAATATTTACCCCAACTTGATAGCACTTTCTACTTTGTTTGAAAAGAAAGATGCTAGAGTTAGAGTAGATATCAACATATTTTCAGTCAAGAGGGAACGGAAATGAAAAATGGATTTAGCGGATATCACTTATAGGATAGAGGGATAGGTACAAGGGTTTACCATATTAATTACACTGAAAAATTGAATTCCATTGAAAAGAGGTTGAGTCTTGCCTGTAGATCACTTCCTCATTAAAACTACCCCAAAGAGAAGCACTTATGAACACAGGACCAATCAATGCTCCCATTTGAAGTAATCTTAATGTGTAGAACTTTGTGATTAAATGGCCATTGCATGGAGAACACAGTGTAGTTCCAGAAGGCATTTGTCTCTTGAAGCACTGATCACTTGAAACTACCCCAACAAATAGCACTTACCAAATACAACAGACAGTCAGTGCCATTGTGAGGGTACCGAGAGTGAGAGTAGTAGTAGCTGCAAATCTTGTCCAAATGATAGCTTGAAACTCTGTAGGAACGGACGAGATCCATGGAGCATGTTGTCTGCTTTTAGGAAGAGCTGGTCTGAGCCATGTGGTTTACCAGCACCCAATATAAGTGTGTCCATGCCCCCTCGGCTGTGCCATGGCCGTTGACACTCTGCATTTCTGTAAAGCCCATCAAGTTTTGATTGGCCAGTTTACATCTTTGGAACGACTCAGCATTTTCCCAGCACGGGTGGACCTTTCACACATTGGAAGCACTTCATGCAAATGCAACACTTATGAACATTTCCCCCTGAATTTAGAAAATAGTCATTCATTTTTAAAGGATAGGCCTACACTCAATACAAAAACAGCAAGTGGCAGACCAAACCTCTAGGTAAAACAGCACCCTCTAATGTTTAAACTGGGTATGCTGAAAGGTTATTGCACTTACTCTTACATAGAATTAAGGAAAGCTTCTCTTTGTAATAATCTAAAAGGGGTCTGTAAATGATCTGAATAAAAAACATGAACACAGGGGAGTCGGTCAGCAAATATTTACCCCAACTTGATAGCACTTTCTACTTTGGTTGAAAAGAAACATGCTAAAGTTAGAGTAGATATCAACTGATTTTCAGTCAAGAGGGCAGGTAAATAAAAACAATGGCTGCCCCAGGTTGTTAGCACTAAAAATATACAAGTTGGAAGCAAAGACATTCACCAAGTACAAAAACATAGAGTGGCAGACCAAGCCTCTGGGTAAAACAGCACCCTCCAGTGTTTACACTGGGAATGCTTTTCTCATGATGGCAGTGAAAGAACCACATCATGAACAAACACCAACATGACTGTCCTCAAGAGAAGCACTTATTCTTACATAGAATCAGGAATACTTCTCTTTGTAATTATCTAGAGAGGCTATTTAAATGTAAAATATTTGAAAAAAAAACAAACAAACATGGAAACAGGGGAGTCAATCAGTAAATATTTACCCCAACTTGATAGCACTTTCTACTTTGTTTGAAAAGAAAGATGCTAGAGTTAGAGTAGATATCAACATATTTTCAGTCAAGAGGGAAGGGAAATGAAAAATGGATTTAGCGGATATCACTTATAGGATAGAGGGATAGGTACAAGGGTTTACCATATTAACTACACTGAAAAATGGAATTCCATTGAAAAGAGGTTGAGTCTTGCCTGTAGATCACTTCCTCATTAAAACTACCCCAAAGAGAAGCACTTATGAACACAGGACCAATCAATGCTCCCATTTGAAGTAATCTTAATGTGTAGAACTTTGTGATTAAATGGCCATTGCATGGAGAACACAGTGTAGTTCCAGAAGGCAATTGTCTCTTGAAGCACTGATCACTTGAAACTACCCCAACAAATAGCACTTACCAAATACAACAGACAGTCAGTGCCATTGTGAGGGTACCGAGAGTGAGAGTAGTAGTAGCTGCAAATCTTGTCCAAATGATAGCTTGAAACTCTGTAGGAACGGACGAGATCCATGGAGCATGTTGTCTGCTTTTAGGAAGAGCTGGTCTGAGCCATGTGGTTTACCAGCACCCAATATAAGTGTGTCCATGCCCCCTCGGCTGTGCCATGGCCGTTGACACTCTGCATTTCTGTAAAGCCCATCAAGTTTTGATTGCCCAGTTTACATCTTTGGAACGACTCAGCATTTTCCCAGCACGGGTGGACCTTTCACACATTGGAAGCACTTCATGCAAATGCAACACTTATGAACATTTCCCCCTGAATTTAGAAAATAGTCATTCATTTTTAAAGGGTAGGCCTACACTCAATACAAAAACAGCAAGTGGCAGACCAAACCTCTAGGTAAAACAGCACCCTCTAATGTTTAAACTGGGTATGCTGAAAGGTTATTGCACTTACTCTTACATAGAATTAAGGAAAGCTTCTCTTTGTAATAATCTAAAAGGGGTCTGTAAATGATCTGAATAAAAAACATGAACACAGGGGAGTCGGTCAGCAAATATTTACCCCAACTTGATAGCACTTTCTACTTTGGTTGAAAAGAAACATGCTAAAGTTAGAGTAGATATCAACTGATTTTCAGTCAAGAGGGCAGGTAAATAAAAACAATGGCTGCCCCAGGTTGTTAGCACTAAAAATATACAAGTTGGAAGCAAAGACATTCACCAAGTACAAAAACATAGAGTGGCAGACCAAGCCTCTGGGTAAAACAGCACCCTCCAGTGTTTACACTGGGAATGCTTTTCTCATGATGGCAGTGAAAGAACCACATCATGAACAAACACCAACATGACTGTCCTCAAGAGAAGCACTTATTCTTACATAGAATCAGGAATACTTCTCTTTGTAATTATCTAGAGAGGCTATTTAAATGTAAAATATTTGAAAAAAAAACAAACAAACATGGAAACAGGGGAGTCAATCAGTAAATATTTACCCCAACTTGATAGCACTTTCTACTTTGTTTGAAAAGAAAGATGCTAGAGTTAGAGTAGATATCAACATATTTTCAGTCAAGAGGGAAGGGAAATGAAAAATGGATTTAGCGGATATCACTTATAGGATAGAGGGATAGGTACAAGGGTTTACCATATTAACTACACTGAAAAATGGAATTCCATTGAAAAGAGGTTGAGTCTTGCCTGTAGATCACTTCCTCATTAAAACTACCCCAAAGAGAAGCACTTATGAACACAGGACCAATCAATGCTCCCATTTGAAGTAATCTTAATGTGTAGAACTTTGTGATTAAATGGCCATTGCATGGAGAACACAGTGTAGTTCCAGAAGGCAATTGTCTCTTGAAGCACTGATCACTTGAAACTACCCCAACAAATAGCACTTACCAAATACAACAGACAGTCAGTGCCATTGTGAGGGTACCGAGAGTGAGAGTAGTAGTAGCTGCAAATCTTGTCCAAATGATAGCTTGAAACTCTGTAGGAACGGACGAGATCCATGGAGCATGTTGTCTGCTTTTAGGAAGAGCTGGTCTGAGCCATGTGGTTTACCAGCACCCAATATAAGTGTGTCCATGCCCCCTCGGCTGTGCCATGGCCGTTGACACTCTGCATTTCTGTAAAGCCCATCAAGTTTTGATTGCCCAGTTTACATCTTTGGAACGACTCAGCATTTTCCCAGCACGGGTGGACCTTTCACACATTGGAAGCACTTCATGCAAATGCAACACTTATGAACATTTCCCCCTGAATTTAGAAAATAGTCATTCATTTTTAAAGGATAGGCCTACACTCAATACAAAAACAGCAAGTGGCAGACCAAACCTCTAGGTAAAACAGCACCCTCTAATGTTTAAACTGGGTATGCTGAAAGGTTATTGCACTTACTCTTACATAGAATTAAGGAAAGCTTCTCTTTGTAATAATCTAAAAGGGGTCTGTAAATGATCTGAATAAAAAACATGAACACAGGGGAGTCGGTCAGCAAATATTTACCCCAACTTGATAGCACTTTCTACTTTGGTTGAAAAGAAACATGCTAAAGTTAGAGTAGATATCAACTGATTTTCAGTCAAGAGGGCAGGTAAATAAAAACAATGGCTGCCCCAGGTTGTTAGCACTAAAAATATACAAGTTGGAAGCAAAGACATTCACCAAGTACAAAAACATAGAGTGGCAGACCAAGCCTCTGGGTAAAACAGCACCCTCCAGTGTTTACACTGGGAATGCTTTTCTCGTGATGGCAGTGAAAGAACCACATCATGAACAAACACCAACATGACTGTCCTCAAGAGAAGCACTTATTCTTACATAGAATCAGGAATACTTCTCTTTGTAATTATCTAGAGAGGCTATTTAAATGTAAAATATTTGAAAAAAAACAAACAAACATGGAAACAGGGGAGTCAATCAGTAAATATTTACCCCAACTTGATAGCACTTTCTACTTTGGTTGAAAAGAAACATGCTAAAGTTAGAGTAGATATCAACTGATTTTCAGTCAAGAGGGCAGGTAAATAAAAACAATGGCTGCCCCAGGTTGTTAGCACTAAAAATATACAAGTTGGAAGCAAAGACATTCACCAAGTACAAAAACATAGAGTGGCAGACCAAGTCTCTGGGTAAAACAGCACCCTCCAGTGTTTACACTGGGAATGCTTTTCTCATGATGACAGTGAAAGAACCACATCATGAACAAACACCAACATGACTGTCCTCAAAAGAAGCACTTATTCTTACATAGAATCAGGAATACTTCTCTTTGTAATTATCTAGAGAGGCTATTTAAATGTAAAATATTTGAAAAAAAAACAAACAAACATGGAAACAGGGGAGTCAATCAGTAAATATTTACCCCAACTTGATAGCACTTTCTACTTTGTTTGAAAAGAAAGATGCTAGAGTTAGAGTAGATATCAACATATTTTCAGTCAAGAGGGAACGGAAATGAAAAATGGATTTAGCGGATATCACTTATAGGATAGAGGGATAGGTACAAGGGTTTACCATATTAATTACACTGAAAAATTGAATTCCATTGAAAAGAGGTTGAGTCTTGCCTGTAGATCACTTCCTCATTAAAACTACCCCAAAGAGAAGCACTTATGAACACAGGACCAATCAATGCTCCCATTTGAAGTAATCTTAATGTGTAGAACTTTGTGATTAAATGGCCATTGCATGGAGAACACAGTGTAGTTCCAGAAGGCATTTGTCTCTTGAAGCACTGATCACTTGAAACTACCCCAACAAATAGCACTTACCAAATACAACAGACAGTCAGTGCCATTGTGAGGGTACCGAGAGTGAGAGTAGTAGTAGCTGCAAATCTTGTCCAAATGATAGCTTGAAACTCTGTAGGAACGGACGAGATCCATGGAGCATGTTGTCTGCTTTTAGGAAGAGCTGGTCTGAGCCATGTGGTTTACCAGCACCCAATATAAGTGTGTCCATGCCCCCTCGGCTGTGCCATGGCCGTTGACACTCTGCATTTCTGTAAAGCCCATCAAGTTTTGATTGGCCAGTTTACATCTTTGGAACGACTCAGCATTTTCCCAGCACGGGTGGACCTTTCACACATTGGAAGCACTTCATGCAAATGCAACACTTATGAACATTTCCCCCTGAATTTAGAAAATAGTCATTCATTTTTAAAGGATAGGCCTACACTCAATACAAAAACAGCAAGTGGCAGACCAAACCTCTAGGTAAAACAGCACCCTCTAATGTTTAAACTGGGTATGCTGAAAGGTTATTGCACTTACTCTTACATAGAATTAAGGAAAGCTTCTCTTTGTAATAATCTAAAAGGGGTCTGTAAATGATCTGAATAAAAAACATGAACACAGGGGAGTCGGTCAGCAAATATTTACCCCAACTTGATAGCACTTTCTACTTTGGTTGAAAAGAAACATGCTAAAGTTAGAGTAGATATCAACTGATTTTCAGTCAAGAGGGCAGGTAAATAAAAACAATGGCTGCCCCAGGTTGTTAGCACTAAAAATATACAAGTTGGAAGCAAAGACATTCACCAAGTACAAAAACATAGAGTGGCAGACCAAGCCTCTGGGTAAAACAGCACCCTCCAGTGTTTACACTGGGAATGCTTTTCTCATGATGGCAGTGAAAGAACCACATCATGAACAAACACCAACATGACTGTCCTCAAGAGAAGCACTTATTCTTACATAGAATCAGGAATACTTCTCTTTGTAATTATCTAGAGAGGCTATTTAAATGTAAAATATTTGAAAAAAAAACAAACAAACATGGAAACAGGGGAGTCAATCAGTAAATATTTACCCCAACTTGATAGCACTTTCTACTTTGTTTGAAAAGAAAGATGCTAGAGTTAGAGTAGATATCAACATATTTTCAGTCAAGAGGGAACGGAAATGAAAAATGGATTTAGCGGATATCACTTATAGGATAGAGGGATAGGTACAAGGGTTTACCATATTAACTACACTGAAAAATGGAATTTCATTGAAAAGAGGTTGAGTCTTGCCTGTAGATCACTTCCTCATTAAAACTACCCCAAAGAGAAGCACTTATGAACACAGGACCAATCAATGCTCCCATTTGAAGTAATCTTAATGTGTAGAACTTTGTGATTAAATGGCCATTGCATGGAGAACACAGTGTAGTTCCAGAAGGCAATTGTCTCTTGAAGCACTGATCACTTGAAACTACCCCAACAAATAGCACTTACCAAATACAACAGACAGTCAGTGCCATTGTGAGGGTACCGAGAGTGAGAGTAGTAGTAGCTGCAAATCTTGTCCAAATGATAGCTTGAAACTCTGTAGGAACGGACGAGATCCATGGAGCATGTTGTCTGCTTTTAGGAAGAGCTGGTCTGAGCCATGTGGTTTACCAGCACCCAATATAAGTGTGTCCATGCCCCCTCGGCTGTGCCATGGCCGTTGACACTCTGCATTTCTGTAAAGCCCATCAAGTTTTGATTGGCCAGTTTACATCTTTGGAACGACTCAGCATTTTCCCAGCACGGGTGGACCTTTCACACATTGGAAGCACTTCATGCAAATGCAACACTTATGAACATTTCCCCCTGAATTTAGAAAATAGTCATTCATTTTTAAAGGATAGGCCTACACTCAATACAAAAACAGCAAGTGGCAGACCAAACCTCTAGGTAAAACAGCACCCTCTAATGTTTAAACTGGGTATGCTGAAAGGTTATTGCACTTACTCTTACATAGAATTAAGGAAAGCTTCTCTTTGTAATAATCTAAAAGGGGTCTGTAAATGATCTGAATAAAAAACATGAACACAGGGGAGTCGGTCAGCAAATATTTACCCCAACTTGATAGCACTTTCTACTTTGGTTGAAAAGAAACATGCTAAAGTTAGAGTAGATATCAACTGATTTTCAGTCAAGAGGGCAGGTAAATAAAAACAATGGCTGCCCCAGGTTGTTAGCACTAAAAATATACAAGTTGGAAGCAAAGACATTCACCAAGTACAAAAACATAGAGTGGCAGACCAAGCCTCTGGGTAAAACAGCACCCTCCAGTGTTTACACTGGGAATGCTTTTCTCATGATGGCAGTGAAAGAACCACATCATGAACAAACACCAACATGACTGTCCTCAAGAGAAGCACTTATTCTTACATAGAATCAGGAATACTTCTCTTTGTAATTATCTAGAGAGGCTATTTAAATGTAAAATATTTGAAAAAAAAACAAACAAACATGGAAACAGGGGAGTCAATCAGTAAATATTTACCCCAACTTGATAGCACTTTCTACTTTGTTTGAAAAGAAAGATGCTAGAGTTAGAGTAGATATCAACATATTTTCAGTCAAGAGGGAACGGAAATGAAAAATGGATTTAGCGGATATCACTTATAGGATAGAGGGATAGGTACAAGGGTTTACCATATTAACTACACTGAAAAATGGAATTCCATTGAAAAGAGGTTGAGTCTTGCCTGTAGATCACTTCCTCATTAAAACTACCCCAAAGAGAAGCACTTATGAACACAGGACCAATCAATGCTCCCATTTGAAGTAATCTTAATGTGTAGAACTTTGTGATTAAATGGCCATTGCATGGAGAACACAGTGTAGTTCCAGAAGGCAATTGTCTCTTGAAGCACTGATCACTTGAAACTACCCCAACAAATAGCACTTACCAAATACAACAGACAGTCAGTGCCATTGTGAGGGTACCGAGAGTGAGAGTAGTAGTAGCTGCAAATCTTGTCCAAATGATAGCTTGAAACTCTGTAGGAACGGACGAGATCCATGGAGCATGTTGTCTGCTTTTAGGAAGAGCTGGTCTGAGCCATGTGGTTTACCAGCACCCAATATAAGTGTGTCCATGCCCCCTCGGCTGTGCCATGGCCGTTGACACTCTGCATTTCTGTAAAGCCCATCAAGTTTTGATTGCCCAGTTTACATCTTTGGAACGACTCAGCATTTTCCCAGCACGGGTGGACCTTTCACACATTGGAAGCACTTCATGCAAATGCAACACTTATGAACATTTCCCCCTGAATTTAGAAAATAGTCATTCATTTTTAAAGGATAGGCCTACACTCAATACAAAAACAGCAAGTGGCAGACCAAACCTCTAGGTAAAACAGCACCCTCTAATGTTTAAACTGGGTATGCTGAAAGGTTATTGCACTTACTCTTACATAGAATTAAGGAAAGCTTCTCTTTGTAATAATCTAAAAGGGGTCTGTAAATGATCTGAATAAAAAACATGAACACAGGGGAGTCGGTCAGCAAATATTTACCCCAACTTGATAGCACTTTCTACTTTGGTTGAAAAGAAACATGCTAAAGTTAGAGTAGATATCAACTGATTTTCAGTCAAGAGGGCAGGTAAATAAAAACAATGGCTGCCCCAGGTTGTTAGCACTAAAAATATACAAGTTGGAAGCAAAGACATTCACCAAGTACAAAAACATAGAGTGGCAGACCAAGCCTCTGGGTAAAACAGCACCCTCCAGTGTTTACACTGGGAATGCTTTTCTCGTGATGGCAGTGAAAGAACCACATCATGAACAAACACCAACATGACTGTCCTCAAGAGAAGCACTTATTCTTACATAGAATCAGGAATACTTCTCTTTGTAATTATCTAGAGAGGCTATTTAAATGTAAAATATTTGAAAAAAAACAAACAAACATGGAAACAGGGGAGTCAATCAGTAAATATTTACCCCAACTTGATAGCACTTTCTACTTTGGTTGAAAAGAAACATGCTAAAGTTAGAGTAGATATCAACTGATTTTCAGTCAAGAGGGCAGGTAAATAAAAACAATGGCTGCCCCAGGTTGTTAGCACTAAAAATATACAAGTTGGAAGCAAAGACATTCACCAAGTACAAAAACATAGAGTGGCAGACCAAGTCTCTGGGTAAAACAGCACCCTCCAGTGTTTACACTGGGAATGCTTTTCTCATGATGACAGTGAAAGAACCACATCATGAACAAACACCAACATGACTGTCCTCAAAAGAAGCACTTATTCTTACATAGAATCAGGAATACTTCTCTTTGTAATTATCTAGAGAGGCTATTTAAATGTAAAATATTTGAAAAAAAAACAAACAAACATGGAAACAGGGGAGTCAATCAGTAAATATTTACCCCAACTTGATAGCACTTTCTACTTTGTTTGAAAAGAAAGATGCTAGAGTTAGAGTAGATATCAACATATTTTCAGTCAAGAGGGAACGGAAATGAAAAATGGATTTAGCGGATATCACTTATAGGATAGAGGGATAGGTACAAGGGTTTACCATATTAATTACACTGAAAAATTGAATTCCATTGAAAAGAGGTTGAGTCTTGCCTGTAGATCACTTCCTCATTAAAACTACCCCAAAGAGAAGCACTTATGAACACAGGACCAATCAATGCTCCCATTTGAAGTAATCTTAATGTGTAGAACTTTGTGATTAAATGGCCATTGCATGGAGAACACAGTGTAGTTCCAGAAGGCATTTGTCTCTTGAAGCACTGATCACTTGAAACTACCCCAACAAATAGCACTTACCAAATACAACAGACAGTCAGTGCCATTGTGAGGGTACCGAGAGTGAGAGTAGTAGTAGCTGCAAATCTTGTCCAAATGATAGCTTGAAACTCTGTAGGAACGGACGAGATCCATGGAGCATGTTGTCTGCTTTTAGGAAGAGCTGGTCTGAGCCATGTGGTTTACCAGCACCCAATATAAGTGTGTCCATGCCCCCTCGGCTGTGCCATGGCCGTTGACACTCTGCATTTCTGTAAAGCCCATCAAGTTTTGATTGGCCAGTTTACATCTTTGGAACGACTCAGCATTTTCCCAGCACGGGTGGACCTTTCACACATTGGAAGCACTTCATGCAAATGCAACACTTATGAACATTTCCCCCTGAATTTAGAAAATAGTCATTCATTTTTAAAGGATAGGCCTACACTCAATACAAAAACAGCAAGTGGCAGACCAAACCTCTAGGTAAAACAGCACCCTCTAATGTTTAAACTGGGTATGCTGAAAGGTTATTGCACTTACTCTTACATAGAATTAAGGAAAGCTTCTCTTTGTAATAATCTAAAAGGGGTCTGTAAATGATCTGAATAAAAAACATGAACACAGGGGAGTCGGTCAGCAAATATTTACCCCAACTTGATAGCACTTTCTACTTTGGTTGAAAAGAAACATGCTAAAGTTAGAGTAGATATCAACTGATTTTCAGTCAAGAGGGCAGGTAAATAAAAACAATGGCTGCCCCAGGTTGTTAGCACTAAAAATATACAAGTTGGAAGCAAAGACATTCACCAAGTACAAAAACATAGAGTGGCAGACCAAGCCTCTGGGTAAAACAGCACCCTCCAGTGTTTACACTGGGAATGCTTTTCTCATGATGGCAGTGAAAGAACCACATCATGAACAAACACCAACACGACTGTCCTCAAGAGAAGCACTTATTCTTACATAGAATCAGGAATACTTCTCTTTGTAATTATCTAGAGAGGCTATTTAAATGTAAAATATTTGAAAAAAAAACAAACAAACATGGAAACAGGGGAGTCAATCAGTAAATATTTACCCCAACTTGATAGCACTTTCTACTTTGTTTGAAAAGAAAGATGCTAGAGTTAGAGTAGATATCAACATATTTTCAGTCAAGAGGGAACGGAAATGAAAAATGGATTTAGCGGATATCACTTATAGGATAGAGGGATAGGTACAAGGGTTTACCATATTAACTACACTGAAAAATGGAATTCCATTGAAAAGAGGTTGACTCTTGCCTGTAGATCACTTCCTCATTAAAACTACCCCAAAGAGAAGCACTTATGAACACAGGACCAATCAATGCTCCCATTTGAAGTAATCTTAATGTGTAGAACTTTGTGATTAAATGGCCATTGCATGGAGAACACAGTGTAGTTCCAGAAGGCAATTGTCTCTTGAAGCACTGATCACTTGAAACTACCCCTACAAATAGCACTTACCAAATACAACAGACAGTCAGTGCCATTGTGAGGGTACCGAGAGTGAGAGTAGTAGTAGCTGCAAATCTTGTCCAAATGATAGCTTGAAACTCTGTAGGAACGGACGAGATCCATGGAGCATGTTGTCTGCTTTTAGGAAGAGCTGGTCTGAGCCATGTGGTTTACCAGCACCCAATATAAGTGTGTCCATGCCCCCTCGGCTGTGCCATGGCCGTTGACACTCTGCATTTCTGTAAAGCCCATCAAGTTTTGATTGCCCAGTTTACATCTTTGGAACGACTCAGCATTTTCCCAGCACGGGTGGACCTTTCACACATTGGAAGCACTTCATGCAAATGCAACACTTATGAACATTTCCCCCTGAATTTAGAAAATAGTCATTCATTTTTAAAGGATAGGCCTACACTCAATACAAAAACAGCAAGTGGCAGACCAAACCTCTAGGTAAAACAGCACCCTCTAATGTTTAAACTGGGTATGCTGAAAGGTTATTGCACTTACTCTTACATAGAATTAAGGAAAGCTTCTCTTTGTAATAATCTAAAAGGGGTCTGTAAATGATCTGAATAAAAAACATGAACACAGGGGAGTCGGTCAGCAAATATTTACCCCAACTTGATAGCACTTTCTACTTTGGTTGAAAAGAAACATGCTAAAGTTAAGAGTAGATATCAACTGATTTTCAGTCAAGAGGGCAGGTAAATAAAAACAATGGCTGCCCCAGGTTGTTAGCACTAAAAATATACAAGTTGGAAGCAAAGACATTCACCAAGTACAAAAACATAGAGTGGCAGACCAAGCCTCTGGGTAAAACAGCACCCTCCAGTGTTTACACTGGGAATGCTTTTCTCATGATGGCAGTGAAAGAACCACATCATGAACAAACACCAACATGACTGTCCTCAAGAGAAGCACTTATTCTTACATAGAATCAGGAATACTTCTCTTTGTAATTATCTAGAGAGGCTATTTAAATGTAAAATATTTGAAAAAAAAACAAACAAACATGGAAACAGGGGAGTCAATCAGTAAATATTTACCCCAACTTGATAGCACTTTCTACTTTGTTTGAAAAGAAAGATGCTAGAGTTAGAGTAGATATCAACATATTTTCAGTCAAGAGGGAACGGAAATGAAAAATGGATTTAGCGGATATCACTTATAGGATAGAGGGATAGGTACAAGGGTTTACCATATTAATTACACTGAAAAATGGAATTCCATTGAAAAGAGGTTGACTCTTGCCTGTAGATCACTTCCTCATTAAAACTACCCCAAAGAGAAGCACTTATGAACACAGGACCAATCAATGCTCCCATTTGAAGTAATCTTAATGTGTAGAACTTTGTGATTAAATGGCCATTGCATGGAGAACACAGTGTAGTTCCAGAAGGCAATTGTCTCTTGAAGCACTGATCACTTGAAACTACCCCAACAAATAGCACTTACCAAATACAACAGACAGTCAGTGCCATTGTGAGGGTACCGAGAGTGAGAGTAGTAGTAGCTGCAAATCTTGTCCAAATGATAGCTTGAAACTCTGTAGGAACGGACGAGATCCATGGAGTATGTTGTCTGCTTTTAGGAAGAGCTGGTCTGAGCCATGTGGTTTACCAGCACCCAATATAAGTGTGTCCATGCCCCCTCGGCTGTGCCATGGCCGTTGACACTCTGCATTTCTGTAAAGCCCATCAAGTTTTGATTGCCCAGTTTACATCTTTGGAACGACTCAGCATTTTCCCAGCACGGGTGGACCTTTCACACATTGGAAGCACTTCATGCAAATGCAACACTTATGAACATTTCCCCCTGAATTTAGAAAATAGTCATTCATTTTTAAAGGATAGGCCTACACTCAATACAAAAACAGCAAGTGGCAGACCAAACCTCTAGGTAAAACAGCACCCTCTAATGTTTAAACTGGGTATGCTGAAAGGTTATTGCACTTACTCTTACATAGAATTAAGGAAAGCTTCTCTTTGTAATCATCTAAAAGGGGTCTGTAAATGATCTGAATAAAAAACATGAACACAGGGGAGTCGGTCAGCAAATATTTACCCCAACTTGATAGCACTTTCTACTTTGGTTGAAAAGAAACATGCTAAAGTTAGAGTAGATATCAACTGATTTTCAGTCAAGAGGGCAGGTAAATAAAAACAATGGCTGCCCCAGGTTGTTAGCACTAAAAATATACAAGTTGGAAGCAAAGACATTCACCAAGTACAAAAACATAGAGTGGCAGACCAAGCCTCTGGGTAAAACAGCACCCTCCAGTGTTTACACTGGGAATGCTTTTCTCATGATGGCAGTGAAAGAACCACATCATGAACAAACACCAACACGACTGTCCTCAAGAGAAGCACTTATTCTTACATAGAATCAGGAATACTTCTCTTTGTAATTATCTAGAGAGGCTATTTAAATGTAAAATATTTGAAAAAAAAACAAACAAACATGGAAACAGGGGAGTCAATCAGTAAATATTTACCCCAACTTGATAGCACTTTCTACTTTGTTTGAAAAGAAAGATGCTAGAGTTAGAGTAGATATCAACATATTTTCAGTCAAGAGGGAACGGAAATGAAAAATGGATTTAGCGGATATCACTTATAGGATAGAGGGATAGGTACAAGGGTTTACCATATTAACTACACTGAAAAATGGAATTCCATTGAAAAGAGGTTGACTCTTGCCTGTAGATCACTTCCTCATTAAAACTACCCCAAAGAGAAGCACTTATGAACACAGGACCAATCAATGCTCCCATTTGAAGTAATCTTAATGTGTAGAACTTTGTGATTAAATGGCCATTGCATGGAGAACACAGTGTAGTTCCAGAAGGCAATTGTCTCTTGAAGCACTGATCACTTGAAACTACCCCTACAAATAGCACTTACCAAATACAACAGACAGTCAGTGCCATTGTGAGGGTACCGAGAGTGAGAGTAGTAGTAGCTGCAAATCTTGTCCAAATGATAGCTTGAAACTCTGTAGGAACGGACGAGATCCATGGAGCATGTTGTCTGCTTTTAGGAAGAGCTGGTCTGAGCCATGTGGTTTACCAGCACCCAATATAAGTGTGTCCATGCCCCCTCGGCTGTGCCATGGCCGTTGACACTCTGCATTTCTGTAAAGCCCATCAAGTTTTGATTGCCCAGTTTACATCTTTGGAACGACTCAGCATTTTCCCAGCACGGGTGGACCTTTCACACATTGGAAGCACTTCATGCAAATGCAACACTTATGAACATTTCCCCCTGAATTTAGAAAATAGTCATTCATTTTTAAAGGATAGGCCTACACTCAATACAAAAACAGCAAGTGGCAGACCAAACCTCTAGGTAAAACAGCACCCTCTAATGTTTAAACTGGGTATGCTGAAAGGTTATTGCACTTACTCTTACATAGAATTAAGGAAAGCTTCTCTTTGTAATAATCTAAAAGGGGTCTGTAAATGATCTGAATAAAAAACATGAACACAGGGGAGTCGGTCAGCAAATATTTACCCCAACTTGATAGCACTTTCTACTTTGGTTGAAAAGAAACATGCTAAAGTTAGAGTAGATATCAACTGATTTTCAGTCAAGAGGGCAGGTAAATAAAAACAATGGCTGCCCCAGGTTGTTAGCACTAAAAATATACAAGTTGGAAGCAAAGACATTCACCAAGTACAAAAACATAGAGTGGCAGACCAAGCCTCTGGGTAAAACAGCACCCTCCAGTGTTTACACTGGGAATGCTTTTCTCATGATGGCAGTGAAAGAACCACATCATGAACAAACACCAACACGACTGTCCTCAAGAGAAGCACTTATTCTTACATAGAATCAGGAATACTTCTCTTTGTAATTATCTAGAGAGGCTATTTAAATGTAAAATATTTGAAAAAAAAAAAAACAAACATGGAAACAGGGGAGTCAATCAGTAAATATTTACCCCAACTTGATAGCACTTTCTACTTTGTTTGAAAAGAAAGATGCTAGAGTTAGAGTAGATATCAACATATTTTCAGTCAAGAGGGAACGGAAATGAAAAATGGATTTAGCGGATATCACTTATAGGATAGAGGGATAGGTACAAGGGTTTACCATATTAACTACACTGAAAAATGGAATTCCATTGAAAAGAGGTTGACTCTTGCCTGTAGATCACTTCCTCATTAAAACTACCCCAAAGAGAAGCACTTATGAACACAGGACCAATCAATGCTCCCATTTGAAGTAATCTTAATGTGTAGAACTTTGTGATTAAATGGCCATTGCATGGAGAACACAGTGTAGTTCCAGAAGGCAATTGTCTCTTGAAGCACTGATCACTTGAAACTACCCCAACAAATAGCACTTACCAAATACAACAGACAGTCAGTGCCATTGTGAGGGTACCGAGAGTGAGAGTAGTAGTAGCTGCAAATCTTGTCCAAATGATAGCTTGAAACTCTGTAGGAACGGACGAGATCCATGGAGCATGTTGTCTGCTTTTAGGAAGAGCTGGTCTGAGCCATGTGGTTTACCAGCACCCAATATAAGTGTGTCCATGCCCCCTCGGCTGTGCCATGGCCGTTGACACTCTGCATTTCTGTAAAGCCCATCAAGTTTTGATTGCCCAGTTTACATCTTTGGAACGACTCAGCATTTTCCCAGCACGGGTGGACCTTTCACACATTGGAAGCACTTCATGCAAATGCAACACTTATGAACATTTCCCCCTGAATTTAGAAAATAGTCATTCATTTTTAAAGGGTAGGCCTACACTCAATACAAAAACAGCAAGTGGCAGACCAAACCTCTAGGTAAAACAGCACCCTCTAATGTTTAAACTGGGTATGCTGAAAGGTTATTGCACTTACTCTTACATAGAATTAAGGAAAGCTTCTCTTTGTAATCATCTAAAAGGGGTCTGTAAATGATCTGAATAAAAAACATGAACACAGGGGAGTCGGTCAGCAAATATTTACCCCAACTTGATAGCACTTTCTACTTTGGTTGAAAAGAAACATGCTAAAGTTAGAGTAGATATCAACTGATTTTCAGTCAAGAGGGCAGGTAAATAAAAACAATGGCTGCCCCAGGTTGTTAGCACTAAAAATATACAAGTTGGAAGCAAAGACATTCACCAAGTACAAAAACATAGAGTGGCAGACCAAGCCTCTGGGTAAAACAGCACCCTCCAGTGTTTACACTGGGAATGCTTTTCTCATGATGGCAGTGAAAGAACCACATCATGAACAAACACCAACATGACTGTCCTCAAGAGAAGCACTTATTCTTACATAGAATCAGGAATACTTCTCTTTGTAATTATCTAGAGAGGCTATTTAAATGTAAAATATTTGAAAAAAAAACAAACAAACATGGAAACAGGGGAGTCAATCAGTAAATATTTACCCCAACTTGATAGCACTTTCTACTTTGTTTGAAAAGAAAGATGCTAGAGTTAGAGTAGATATCAACATATTTTCAGTCAAGAGGGAAGGGAAATGAAAAATGGATTTAGCGGATATCACTTATAGGATAGAGGGATAGGTACAAGGGTTTACCATATTAACTACACTGAAAAATGGAATTCCATTGAAAAGAGGTTGAGTCTTGCCTGTAGATCACTTCCTCATTAAAACTACCCCAAAGAGAAGCACTTATGAACACAGGACCAATCAATGCTCCCATTTGAAGTAATCTTAATGTGTAGAACTTTGTGATTAAATGGCCATTGCATGGAGAACACAGTGTAGTTCCAGAAGGCAATTGTCTCTTGAAGCACTGATCCCTTGAAACTACCCCAACAAATAGCACTTACCAAATACAACAGACAGTCAGTGCCATTGTGAGGGTACCGAGAGTGAGAGTAGTAGTAGCTGCAAATCTTGTCCAAATGATAGCTTGAAACTCTGTAGGAACGGACGAGATCCATGGAGCATGTTGTCTGTTTTTAGGAAGAGCTGGTCTGAGCCATGTGGTTTACCAGCACCCAATATAAGTGTGTCCATGCCCCCTCGGCTGTGCCATGGCCGTTGACACTCTGCATTTCTGTAAAGCCCATCAAGTTTTGATTGCCCAGTTTACATCTTTGGAACGACTCAGCATTTTCCCAGCACGGGTGGACCTTTCACACATTGGAAGCACTTCATGCAAATGCAACACTTATGAACATTTCCCCCTGAATTTAGAAAATAGTCATTCATTTTTAAAGGGTAGGCCTACACTCAATACAAAAACAGCAAGTGGCAGACCAAACCTCTAGGTAAAACAGCACCCTCTAATGTTTAAACTGGGTATGCTGAAAGGTTATTGCACTTACTCTTACATAGAATTAAGGAAAGCTTCTCTTTGTAATAATCTAAAAGGGGTCTGTAAATGATCTGAATAAAAAACATGAACACAGGGGAGTCGGTCAGCAAATATTTACCCCAACTTGATAGCACTTTCTACTTTGGTTGAAAAGAAACATGCTAAAGTTAGAGTAGATATCAACTGATTTTCAGTCAAGAGGGCAGGTAAATAAAAACAATGGCTGCCCCAGGTTGTTAGCACTAAAAATATACAAGTTGGAAGCAAAGACATTCACCAAGTACAAAAACATAGAGTGGCAGACCAAGCCTCTGGGTAAAACAGCACCCTCCAGTGTTTACACTGGGAATGCTTTTCTCATGATGGCAGTGAAAGAACCACATCATGAACAAACACCAACATGACTGTCCTCAAGAGAAGCACTTATTCTTACATAGAATCAGGAATACTTCTCTTTGTAATTATCTAGAGAGGCTATTTAAATGTAAAATATTTGAAAAAAAAACAAACAAACATGGAAACAGGGGAGTCAATCAGTAAATATTTACCCCAACTTGATAGCACTTTCTACTTTGTTTGAAAAGAAAGATGCTAGAGTTAGAGTAGATATCAACATATTTTCAGTCAAGAGGGAACGGAAATGAAAAATGGATTTAGCGGATATCACTTATAGGATAGAGGGATAGGTACAAGGGTTTACCATATTAACTACACTGAAAAATGGAATTCCATTGAAAAGAGGTTGAGTCTTGCCTGTAGATCACTTCCTCATTAAAACTACCCCAAAGAGAAGCACTTATGAACACAGGACCAATCAATGCTCCCATTTGAAGTAATCTTAATGTGTAGAACTTTGTGATTAAATGGCCATTGCATGGAGAACACAGTGTAGTTCCAGAAGGCAATTGTCTCTTGAAGCACTGATCACTTGAAACTACCCCAACAAATAGCACTTACCAAATACAACAGACAGTCAGTGCCATTGTGAGGGTACCGAGAGTGAGAGTAGTAGTAGCTGCAAATCTTGTCCAAATGATAGCTTGAAACTCTGTAGGAACGGACGAGATCCATGGAGCATGTTGTCTGCTTTTAGGAAGAGCTGGTCTGAGCCATGTGGTTTACCAGCACCCAATATAAGTGTGTCCATGCCCCCTCGGCTGTGCCATGGCCGTTGACACTCTGCATTTCTGTAAAGCCCATCAAGTTTTGATTGCCCAGTTTACATCTTTGGAACGACTCAGCATTTTCCCAGCACGGGTGGACCTTTCACACATTGGAAGCACTTCATGCAAATGCAACACTTATGAACATTTCCCCCTGAATTTAGAAAATAGTCATTCATTTTTAAAGGGTAGGCCTACACTCAATACAAAAACAGCAAGTGGCAGACCAAACCTCTAGGTAAAACAGCACCCTCTAATGTTTAAACTGGGTATGCTGAAAGGTTATTGCACTTACTCTTACATAGAATTAAGGAAAGCTTCTCTTTGTAATCATCTAAAAGGGGTCTGTAAATGATCTGAATAAAAAACATGAACACAGGGGAGTCGGTCAGCAAATATTTACCCCAACTTGATAGCACTTTCTACTTTGGTTGAAAAGAAACATGCTAAAGTTAGAGTAGATATCAACTGATTTTCAGTCAAGAGGGCAGGTAAATAAAAACAATGGCTGCCCCAGGTTGTTAGCACTAAAAATATACAAGTTGGAAGCAAAGACATTCACCAAGTACAAAAACATAGAGTGGCAGACCAAGCCTCTGGGTAAAACAGCACCCTCCAGTGTTTACACTGGGAATGCTTTTCTCATGATGGCAGTGAAAGAACCACATCATGAACAAACACCAACATGACTGTCCTCAAGAGAAGCACTTATTCTTACATAGAATCAGGAATACTTCTCTTTGTAATTATCTAGAGAGGCTATTTAAATGTAAAATATTTGAAAAAAAAACAAACAAACATGGAAACAGGGGAGTCAATCAGTAAATATTTACCCCAACTTGATAGCACTTTCTACTTTGTTTGAAAAGAAAGATGCTAGAGTTAGAGTAGATATCAACATATTTTCAGTCAAGAGGGAAGGGAAATGAAAAATGGATTTAGCGGATATCACTTATAGGATAGAGGGATAGGTACAAGGGTTTACCATATTAACTACACTGAAAAATGGAATTCCATTGAAAAGAGGTTGAGTCTTGCCTGTAGATCACTTCCTCATTAAAACTACCCCAAAGAGAAGCACTTATGAACACAGGACCAATCAATGCTCCCATTTGAAGTAATCTTAATGTGTAGAACTTTGTGATTAAATGGCCATTGCATGGAGAACACAGTGTAGTTCCAGAAGGCAATTGTCTCTTGAAGCACTGATCCCTTGAAACTACCCCAACAAATAGCACTTACCAAATACAACAGACAGTCAGTGCCATTGTGAGGGTACCGAGAGTGAGAGTAGTAGTAGCTGCAAATCTTGTCCAAATGATAGCTTGAAACTCTGTAGGAACGGACGAGATCCATGGAGCATGTTGTCTGTTTTTAGGAAGAGCTGGTCTGAGCCATGTGGTTTACCAGCACCCAATATAAGTGTGTCCATGCCCCCTCGGCTGTGCCATGGCCGTTGACACTCTGCATTTCTGTAAAGCCCATCAAGTTTTGATTGCCCAGTTTACATCTTTGGAACGACTCAGCATTTTCCCAGCACGGGTGGACCTTTCACACATTGGAAGCACTTCATGCAAATGCAACACTTATGAACATTTCCCCCTGAATTTAGAAAATAGTCATTCATTTTTAAAGGGTAGGCCTACACTCAATACAAAAACAGCAAGTGGCAGACCAAACCTCTAGGTAAAACAGCACCCTCTAATGTTTAAACTGGGTATGCTGAAAGGTTATTGCACTTACTCTTACATAGAATTAAGGAAAGCTTCTCTTTGTAATCATCTAAAAGGGGTCTGTAAATGATCTGAATAAAAAACATGAACACAGGGGAGTCGGTCAGCAAATATTTACCCCAACTTGATAGCACTTTCTACTTTGGTTGAAAAGAAACATGCTAAAGTTAGAGTAGATATCAACTGATTTTCAGTCAAGAGGGCAGGTAAATAAAAACAATGGCTGCCCCAGGTTGTTAGCACTAAAAATATACAAGTTGGAAGCAAAGACATTCACCAAGTACAAAAACATAGAGTGGCAGACCAAGCCTCTGGGTAAAACAGCACCCTCCAGTGTTTACACTGGGAATGCTTTTCTCATGATGGCAGTGAAAGAACCACATCATGAACAAACACCAACATGACTGTCCTCAAGAGAAGCACTTATTCTTACATAGAATCAGGAATACTTCTCTTTGTAATTATCTAGAGAGGCTATTTAAATGTAAAATATTTGAAAAAAAAACAAACAAACATGGAAACAGGGGAGTCAATCAGTAAATATTTACCCCAACTTGATAGCACTTTCTACTTTGTTTGAAAAGAAAGATGCTAGAGTTAGAGTAGATATCAACATATTTTCAGTCAAGAGGGAACGGAAATGAAAAATGGATTTAGCGGATATCACTTATAGGATAGAGGGATAGGTACAAGGGTTTACCATATTAACTACACTGAAAAATGGAATTCCATTGAAAAGAGGTTGAGTCTTGCCTGTAGATCACTTCCTCATTAAAACTACCCCAAAGAGAAGCACTTATGAACACAGGACCAATCAATGCTCCCATTTGAAGTAATCTTAATGTGTAGAACTTTGTGATTAAATGGCCATTGCATGGAGAACACAGTGTAGTTCCAGAAGGCAATTGTCTCTTGAAGCACTGATCACTTGAAACTACCCCAACAAATAGCACTTACCAAATACAACAGACAGTCAGTGCCATTGTGAGGGTACCGAGAGTGAGAGTAGTAGTAGCTGCAAATCTTGTCCAAATGATAGCTTGAAACTCTGTAGGAACGGACGAGATCCATGGAGCATGTTGTCTGCTTTTAGGAAGAGCTGGTCTGAGCCATGTGGTTTACCAGCACCCAATATAAGTGTGTCCATGCCCCCTCGGCTGTGCCATGGCCGTTGACACTCTGCATTTCTGTAAAGCCCATCAAGTTTTGATTGCCCAGTTTACATCTTTGGAACGACTCAGCATTTTCCCAGCACGGGTGGACCTTTCACACATTGGAAGCACTTCATGCAAATGCAACACTTATGAACATTTCCCCCTGAATTTAGAAAATAGTCATTCATTTTTAAAGGATAGGCCTACAC
Source organism: Gobio gobio (assembly GCF_949357685.1). Lineage (NCBI taxonomy): Eukaryota > Metazoa > Chordata > Actinopteri > Cypriniformes > Gobionidae > Gobio > Gobio gobio. The sequence goes on along the minus strand of NC_137116.1, from coordinate 25,343,684 downwards.
TCAATACAAAAACAGCAAGTGGCAGACCAAACCTCTAGGTAAAACAGCACCCTCTAATGTTTAAACTGGGTATGCTGAAAGGTTATTGCACTTACTCTTACATAGAATTAAGGAAAGCTTCTCTTTGTAATAATCTAAAAGGGGTCTGTAAATGATCTGAATAAAAAACATGAACACAGGGGAGTCGGTCAGCAAATATTTACCCCAACTTGATAGCACTTTCTACTTTGGTTGAAAAGAAACATGCTAAAGTTAGAGTAGATATCAACTGATTTTCAGTCAAGAGGGCAGGTAAATAAAAACAATGGCTGCCCCAGGTTGTTAGCACTAAAAATATACAAGTTGGAAGCAAAGACATTCACCAAGTACAAAAACATAGAGTGGCAGACCAAGCCTCTGGGTAAAACAGCACCCTCCAGTGTTTACACTGGGAATGCTTTTCTCGTGATGGCAGTGAAAGAACCACATCATGAACAAACACCAACATGACTGTCCTCAAGAGAAGCACTTATTCTTACATAGAATCAGGAATACTTCTCTTTGTAATTATCTAGAGAGGCTATTTAAATGTAAAATATTTGAAAAAAAAACAAACAAACATGGAAACAGGGGAGTCAATCAGTAAATATTTACCCCAACTTGATAGCACTTTCTACTTTGTTTGAAAAGAAACATGCTAGAGTTAGAGTAGATATCAACATATTTTCAGTCAAGAGGGAACGGAAATGAAAAATGGATTTCGCGGATATCACTTATAGGATAGAGGGATAGGTACAAGGGTTTACCATATTAACTACACTGAAAAATGGAATTCCATTGAAAAGAGGTTGAGTCTTGCCTGTAGATCACTTCCTCATTAAAACTACCCCAAAGAGAAGCACTTATGAACACAGGACCAATCAATGCTCCCATTTGAAGTAATCTTAATGTGTAGAACTTTGTGATTAAATGGCCATTGCATGGAGAACACAGTGTAGTTCCAGAAGGCAATTGTCTCTTGAAGCACTGATCACTTGAAACTACCCCAACAAATAGCACTTACCAAATACAACAGACAGTCAGTGCCATTGTGAGGGTACCGAGAGTGAGAGTAGTAGTAGCTGCAAATCTTGTCCAAATGATAGCTTGAAACTCTGTAGGAACGGACGAGATCCATGGAGCATGTTGTCTGCTTTTAGGAAGAGCTGGTCTGAGCCATGTGGTTTACCAGCACCCAATATAAGTGTGTCCATGCCCCCTCGGCTGTGCCATGGCCGTTGACACTCTGCATTTCTGTAAAGCCCATCAAGTTTTGATTGCCCAGTTTACATCTTTGGAACGACTCAGCATTTTCCCAGCACGGGTGGACCTTTCACACATTGGAAGCACTTCATGCAAATGCAACACTTATGAACATTTCCCCCTGAATTTAGAAAATAGTCATTCATTTTTAAAGGATAGGCCTACACTCAATACAAAAACAGCAAGTGGCAGACCAAACCTCTAGGTAAAACAGCACCCTCTAATGTTTAAACTGGGTATGCTGAAAGGTTATTGCACTTACTCTTACATAGAATTAAGGAAAGCTTCTCTTTGTAATCATCTAAAAGGGGTCTGTAAATGATCTGAATAAAAAACATGAACACAGGGGAGTCGGTCAGCAAATATTTACCCCAACTTGATAGCACTTTCTACTTTGGTTGAAAAGAAACATGCTAAAGTTAGAGTAGATATCAACTGATTTTCAGTCAAGAGGGCAGGTAAATAAAAACAATGGCTGCCCCAGGTTGTTAGCACTAAAAATATACAAGTTGGAAGCAAAGACATTCACCAAGTACAAAAACATAGAGTGGCAGACCAAGCCTCTGGGTAAAACAGCACCCTCCAGTGTTTACACTGGGAATGCTTTTCTCATGATGGCAGTGAAAGAACCACATCATGAACAAACACCAACATGACTGTCCTCAAGAGAAGCACTTATTCTTACATAGAATCAGGAATACTTCTCTTTGTAATTATCTAGAGAGGCTATTTAAATGTAAAATATTTGAAAAAAAAACAAACAAACATGGAAACAGGGGAGTCAATCAGTAAATATTTACCCCAACTTGATAGCACTTTCTACTTTGTTTGAAAAGAAAGATGCTAGAGTTAGAGTACATATCAACATATTTTCAGTCAAGAGGGAACGGAAATGAAAAATGGATTTAGCGGATATCACTTATAGGATAGAGGGATAGGTACAAGGGTTTACCATATTAACTACACTGAAAAATGGAATTCCATTGAAAAGAGGTTGAGTCTTGCCTGTAGATCACTTCCTCATTAAAACTACCCCAAAGAGAAGCACTTATGAACACAGGACCAATCAATGCTCCCATTTGAAGTAATCTTAATGTGTAGAACTTTGTGATTAAATGGCCATTGCATGGAGAACACAGTGTAGTTCCAGAAGGCAATTGTCTCTTGAAGCACTGATCACTTGAAACTACCCCAACAAATAGCACTTACCAAATACAACAGACAGTCAGTGCCATTGTGAGGGTACCGAGAGTGAGAGTAGTAGTAGCTGCAAATCTTGTCCAAATGATAGCTTGAAACTCTGTAGGAACGGACGAGATCCATGGAGCATGTTGTCTGCTTTTAGGAAGAGCTGGTCTGAGCCATGTGGTTTACCAGCACCCAATATAAGTGTGTCCATGCCCCCTCGGCTGTGCCATGGCCGTTGACACTCTGCATTTCTGTAAAGCCCATCAAGTTTTGATTGCCCAGTTTACATCTTTGGAACGACTCAGCATTTTCCCAGCACGGGTGGACCTTTCACACATTGGAAGCACTTCATGCAAATGCAACACTTATGAACATTTCCCCCTGAATTTAGAAAATAGTCATTCATTTTTAAAGGATAGGCCTACACTCAATACAAAAACAGCAAGTGGCAGACCAAACCTCTAGGTAAAACAGCACCCTCTAATGTTTAAACTGGGTATGCTGAAAGGTTATTGCACTTACTCTTACATAGAATTAAGGAAAGCTTCTCTTTGTAATAATCTAAAAGGGGTCTGTAAATGATCTGAATAAAAAACATGAACACAGGGGAGTCGGTCAGCAAATATTTACCCCAACTTGATAGCACTTTCTACTTTGGTTGAAAAGAAACATGCTAAAGTTAGAGTAGATATCAACTGATTTTCAGTCAAGAGGGCAGGTAAATAAAAACAATGGCTGCCCCAGGTTGTTAGCACTAAAAATATACAAGTTGGAAGCAAAGACATTCACCAAGTACAAAAACATAGAGTGGCAGACCAAGCCTCTGGGTAAAACAGCACCCTCCAGTGTTTACACTGGGAATGCTTTTCTCATGATGGCAGTGAAAGAACCACATCATGAACAAACACCAACATGACTGTCCTCAAGAGAAGCACTTATTCTTACATAGAATCAGGAATACTTCTCTTTGTAATTATCTAGAGAGGCTATTTAAATGTAAAATATTTGAAAAAAAAAACAAACAAACATGGAAACAGGGGAGTCAATCAGTAAATATTTACCCCAACTTGATAGCACTTTCTACTTTGTTTGAAAAGAAACATGCTAGAGTTAGAGTAGATATCAACATATTTTCAGTCAAGAGGGAACGGAAATGAAAAATGGATTTAGCGGATATCACTTATAGGATAGAGGGATAGGTACAAGGGTTTACCATATTAACTACACTGAAAAATGGAATTCCATTGAAAAGAGGTTGAGTCTTGCCTGTAGATCACTTCCTCATTAAAACTACCCCAAAGAGAAGCACTTGTGAACACAGGACCAATCAATGCTCCCATTTGAAGTAATCTTAATGTGTAGAACTTTGTGATTAAATGGCCATTGCATGGAGAACACAGTGTAGTTCCAGAAGGCAATTGTCTCTTGAAGCACTGATCACTTGAAACTACCCCAACAAATAGCACTTACCAAATACAACAGACAGTCAGTGCCATTGTGAGGGTACCGAGAGTGAGAGTAGTAGTAGCTGCAAATCTTGTCCAAATGATAGCTTGAAACTCTGTAGGAACGGACGAGATCCATGGAGCATGTTGTCTGCTTTTAGGAAGAGCTGGTCTGAGCCATGTGGTTTACCAGCACCCAATATAAGTGTGTCCATGCCCCCTCGGCTGTGCCATGGCCGTTGACACTCTGCATTTCTGTAAAGCCCATCAAGTTTTGATTGCCCAGTTTACATCTTTGGAACGACTCAGCATTTTCCCAGCACGGGTGGACCTTTCACACATTGGAAGCACTTCATGCAAATGCAACACTTATGAACATTTCCCCCTGAATTTAGAAAATAGTCATTCATTTTTAAAGGATAGGCCTACACTCAATACAAAAACAGCAAGTGGCAGACCAAACCTCTAGGTAAAACAGCACCCTCTAATGTTTAAACTGGGTATGCTGAAAGGTTATTGCACTTACTCTTACATAGAATTAAGGAAAGCTTCTCTTTGTAATCATCTAAAAGGGGTCTGTAAATGATCTGAATAAAAAACATGAACACAGGGGAGTCGGTCAGCAAATATTTACCCCAACTTGATAGCACTTTCTACTTTGGTTGAAAAGAAACATGCTAAAGTTAGAGTAGATATCAACTGATTTTCAGTCAAGAGGGCAGGTAAATAAAAACAATGGCTGCCCCAGGTTGTTAGCACTAAAAATATACAAGTTGGAAGCAAAGACATTCACCAAGTACAAAAACATAGAGTGGCAGACCAAGCCTCTGGGTAAAACAGCACCCTCCAGTGTTTACACTGGGAATGCTTTTCTCATGATGGCAGTGAAAGAACCACATCATGAACAAACACCAACATGACTGTCCTCAAGAGAAGCACTTATTCTTACATAGAATCAGGAATACTTATCTTTGTAATTATCTAGAGAGGCTATTTAAATGTAAAATATTTGAAAAAAAAACAAACAAACATGGAAACAGGGGAGTCAATCAGTAAATATTTACCCCAACTTGATAGCACTTTCTACTTTGTTTGAAAAGAAAGATGCTAGAGTTAGAGTAGATATCAACATATTTTCAGTCAAGAGGGAACGGAAATGAAAAATGGATTTAGCGGATATCACTTATAGGATAGAGGGATAGGTACAAGGGTTTACCATATTAACTACACTGAAAAATGGAATTCCATTGAAAAGAGGTTGAGTCTTGCCTGTAGATCACTTCCTCATTAAAACTACCCCAAAGAGAAGCACTTATGAACACAGGACCAATCAATGCTCCCATTTGAAGTAATCTTAATGTGTAGAACTTTGTGATTAAATGGCCATTGCATGGAGAACACAGTGTAGTTCCAGAAGGCAATTGTCTCTTGAAGCACTGATCACTTGAAACTACCCCAACAAATAGCACTTACCAAATACAACAGACAGTCAATGCCATTGTGAGGGTACCGAGAGTGAGAGTAGTAGTAGCTGCAAATCTTGTCCAAATGATAGCTTGAAACTCTGTAGGAACGGACGAGATCCATGGAGCATGTTGTCTGCTTTTAGGAAGAGCTGGTCTGAGCCATGTGGTTTACCAGCACCCAATATAAGTGTGTCCATGCCCCCTCGGCTGTGCCATGGCCGTTGACACTCTGCATTTCTGTAAAGCCCATCAAGTTTTGATTGCCCAGTTTACATCTTTGGAACGACTCAGCATTTTCCCAGCACGGGTGGACCTTTCACACATTGGAAGCACTTCATGCAAATGCAACACTTATGAACATTTCCCCCTGAATTTAGAAAATAGTCATTCATTTTTAAAGGGTAGGCCTACACTCAATACAAAAACAGCAAGTGGCAGACCAAACCTCTAGGTAAAACAGCACCCTCTAATGTTTAAACTGGGTATGCTGAAAGGTTATTGCACTTACTCTTACATAGAATTAAGGAAAGCTTCTCTTTGTAATCATCTAAAAGGGGTCTGTAAATGATCTGAATAAAAAACATGAACACAGGGGAGTCGGTCAGCAAATATTTACCCCAACTTGATAGCACTTTCTACTTTGGTTGAAAAGAAACATGCTAAAGTTAGAGTAGATATCAACTGATTTTCAGTCAAGAGGGCAGGTAAATAAAAACAATGGCTGCCCCAGGTTGTTAGCACTAAAAATATACAAGTTGGAAGCAAAGACATTCACCAAGTACAAAAACATAGAGTGGCAGACCAAGCCTCTGGGTAAAACAGCACCCTCCAGTGTTTACACTGGGAATGCTTTTCTCATGATGGCAGTGAAAGAACCACATCATGAACAAACACCAACATGACTGTCCTCAAGAGAAGCACTTATTCTTACATAGAATCAGGAATACTTCTCTTTGTAATTATCTAGAGAGGCTATTTAAATGTAAAATATTTGAAAAAAAAACAAACAAACATGGAAACAGGGGAGTCAATCAGTAAATATTTACCCCAACTTGATAGCACTTTCTACTTTGTTTGAAAAGAAAGATGCTAGAGTTAGAGTAGATATCAACATATTTTCAGTCAAGAGGGAACGGAAATGAAAAATGGATTTAGCGGATATCACTTATAGGATAGAGGGATAGGTACAAGGGTTTACCATATTAACTACACTGAAAAATGGAATTCCATTGAAAAGAGGTTGAGTCTTGCCTGTAGATCACTTCCTCATTAAAACTACCCCAAAGAGAAGCACTTATGAACACAGGACCAATCAATGCTCCCATTTGAAGTAATCTTAATGTGTAGAACTTTGTGATTAAATGGCCATTGCATGGAGAACACAGTGTAGTTCCAGAAGGCAATTGTCTCTTGAAGCACTGATCACTTGAAACTACCCCAACAAATAGCACTTACCAAATACAACAGACAGTCAGTGCCATTGTGAGGGTACCGAGAGTGAGAGTAGTAGTAGCTGCAAATCTTGTCCAAATGATAGCTTGAAACTCTGTAGGAACGGACGAGATCCATGGAGCATGTTGTCTGCTTTTAGGAAGAGCTGGTCTGAGCCATGTGGTTTACCAGCACCCAATATAAGTGTGTCCATGCCCCCTCGGCTGTGCCATGGCCGTTGACACTCTGCATTTCTGTAAAGCCCATCAAGTTTTGATTGCCCAGTTTACATCTTTGGAACGACTCAGCATTTTCCCAGCACGGGTGGACCTTTCACACATTGGAAGCACTTCATGCAAATGCAACACTTATGAACATTTCCCCCTGAATTTAGAAAATAGTCATTCATTTTTAAAGGGTAGGCCTACACTCAATACAAAAACAGCAAGTGGCAGACCAAACCTCTAGGTAAAACAGCACCCTCTAATGTTTAAACTGGGTATGCTGAAAGGTTATTGCACTTACTCTTACATAGAATTAAGGAAAGCTTCTCTTTGTAATAATCTAAAAGGGGTCTGTAAATGATCTGAATAAAAAACATGAACACAGGGGAGTCGGTCAGCAAATATTTACCCCAACTTGATAGCACTTTCTACTTTGGTTGAAAAGAAACATGCTAAAGTTAGAGTAGATATCAACTGATTTTCAGTCAAGAGGGCAGGTAAATAAAAACAATGGCTGCCCCAGGTTGTTAGCACTAAAAATATACAAGTTGGAAGCAAAGACATTCACCAAGTACAAAAACATAGAGTGGCAGACCAAGCCTCTGGGTAAAACAGCACCCTCCAGTGTTTACACTGGGAATGCTTTTCTCATGATGGCAGTGAAAGAACCACATCATGAACAAACACCAACATGACTGTCCTCAAGAGAAGCACTTATTCTTACATAGAATCAGGAATACTTCTCTTTGTAATTATCTAGAGAGGCTATTTAAATGTAAAATATTTGAAAAAAAAAACAAACAAACATGGAAACAGGGGAGTCAATCAGTAAATATTTACCCCAACTTGATAGCACTTTCTACTTTGTTTGAAAAGAAAGATGCTAGAGTTAGAGTAGATATCAACATATTTTCAGTCAAGAGGGAACGGAAATGAAAAATGGATTTAGCGGATATCACTTATAGGATAGAGGGATAGGTACAAGGGTTTACCATATTAACTACACTGAAAAATGGAATTTCATTGAAAAGAGGTTGAGTCTTGCCTGTAGATCACTTCCTCATTAAAACTACCCCAAAGAGAAGCACTTATGAACACAGGACCAATCAATGCTCCCATTTGAAGTAATCTTAATGTGTAGAACTTTGTGATTAAATGGCCATTGCATGGAGAACACAGTGTAGTTCCAGAAGGCAATTGTCTCTTGAAGCACTGATCACTTGAAACTACCCCAACAAATAGCACTTACCAAATACAACAGACAGTCAGTGCCATTGTGAGGGTACCGAGAGTGAGAGTAGTAGTAGCTGCAAATCTTGTCCAAATGATAGCTTGAAACTCTGTAGGAACGGACGAGATCCATGGAGCATGTTGTCTGCTTTTAGGAAGAGCTGGTCTGAGCCATGTGGTTTACCAGCACCCAATATAAGTGTGTCCATGCCCCCTCGGCTGTGCCATGGCCGTTGACACTCTGCATTTCTGTAAAGCCCATCAAGTTTTGATTGCCCAGTTTACATCTTTGGAACGACTCAGCATTTTCCCAGCACGGGTGGACCTTTCACACATTGGAAGCACTTCATGCAAATGCAACACTTATGAACATTTCCCCCTGAATTTAGAAAATAGTCATTCATTTTTAAAGGGTAGGCCTACACTCAATACAAAAACAGCAAGTGGCAGACCAAACCTCTAGGTAAAACAGCACCCTCTAATGTTTAAACTGGGTATGCTGAAAGGTTATTGCACTTACTCTTACATAGAATTAAGGAAAGCTTCTCTTTGTAATCATCTAAAAGGGGTCTGTAAATGATCTGAATAAAAAACATGAACACAGGGGAGTCGGTCAGCAAATATTTACCCCAACTTGATAGCACTTTCTACTTTGGTTGAAAAGAAACATGCTAAAGTTAGAGTAGATATCAACTGATTTTCAGTCAAGAGGGCAGGTAAATAAAAACAATGGCTGCCCCAGGTTGTTAGCACTAAAAATATACAAGTTGGAAGCAAAGACATTCACCAAGTACAAAAACATAGAGTGGCAGACCAAGCCTCTGGGTAAAACAGCACCCTCCAGTGTTTACACTGGGAATGCTTTTCTCATGATGGCAGTGAAAGAACCACATCATGAACAAACACCAACATGACTGTCCTCAAGAGAAGCACTTATTCTTACATAGAATCAGGAATACTTATCTTTGTAATTATCTAGAGAGGCTATTTAAATGTAAAATATTTGAAAAAAAAACAAACAAACATGGAAACAGGGGAGTCAATCAGTAAATATTTACCCCAACTTGATAGCACTTTCTACTTTGTTTGAAAAGAAAGATGCTAGAGTTAGAGTAGATATCAACATATTTTCAGTCAAGAGGGAACGGAAATGAAAAATGGATTTAGCGGATATCACTTATAGGATAGAGGGATAGGTACAAGGGTTTACCATATTAACTACACTGAAAAATGGAATTCCATTGAAAAGAGGTTGAGTCTTGCCTGTAGATCACTTCCTCATTAAAACTACCCCAAAGAGAAGCACTTATGAACACAGGACCAATCAATGCTCCCATTTGAAGTAATCTTAATGTGTAGAACTTTGTGATTAAATGGCCATTGCATGGAGAACACAGTGTAGTTCCAGAAGGCAATTGTCTCTTGAAGCACTGATCACTTGAAACTACCCCAACAAATAGCACTTACCAAATACAACAGACAGTCAGTGCCATTGTGAGGGTACCGAGAGTGAGAGTAGTAGTAGCTGCAAATCTTGTCCAAATGATAGCTTGAAACTCTGTAGGAACGGACGAGATCCATGGAGCATGTTGTCTGCTTTTAGGAAGAGCTGGTCTGAGCCATGTGGTTTACCAGCACCCAATATAAGTGTGTCCATGCCCCCTCGGCTGTGCCATGGCCGTTGACACTCTGCATTTCTGTAAAGCCCATCAAGTTTTGATTGCCCAGTTTACATCTTTGGAACGACTCAGCATTTTCCCAGCACGGGTGGACCTTTCACACATTGGAAGCACTTCATGCAAATGCAACACTTATGAACATTTCCCCCTGAATTTAGAAAATAGTCATTCATTTTTAAAGGATAGGCCTACACTCAATACAAAAACAGCAAGTGGCAGACCAAACCTCTAGGTAAAACAGCACCCTCTAATGTTTAAACTGGGTATGCTGAAAGGTTATTGCACTTACTCTTACATAGAATTAAGGAAAGCTTCTCTTTGTAATCATCTAAAAGGGGTCTGTAAATGATCTGAATAAAAAACATGAACACAGGGGAGTCGGTCAGCAAATATTTACCCCAACTTGATAGCACTTTCTACTTTGGTTGAAAAGAAACATGCTAAAGTTAGAGTAGATATCAACTGATTTTCAGTCAAGAGGGCAGGTAAATAAAAACAATGGCTGCCCCAGGTTGTTAGCACTAAAAATATACAAGTTGGAAGCAAAGACATTCACCAAGTACAAAAACATAGAGTGGCAGACCAAGCCTCTGGGTAAAACAGCACCCTCCAGTGTTTACACTGGGAATGCTTTTCTCATGATGGCAGTGAAAGAACCACATCATGAACAAACACCAACATGACTGTCCTCAAGAGAAGCACTTATTCTTACATAGAATCAGGAATACTTCTCTTTGTAATTATCTAGAGAGGCTATTTAAATGTAAAATATTTGAAAAAAAAAACAAACAAACATGGAAACAGGGGAGTCAATCAGTAAATATTTACCCCAACTTGATAGCACTTTCTACTTTGTTTGAAAAGAAAGATGCTAGAGTTAGAGTAGATATCAACATATTTTCAGTCAAGAGGGAACGGAAATGAAAAATGGATTTAGCGGATATCACTTATAGGATAGAGGGATAGGTACAAGGGTTTACCATATTAACTACACTGAAAAATGGAATTCCATTGAAAAGAGGTTGAGTCTTGCCTGTAGATCACTTCCTCATTAAAACTACCCCAAAGAGAAGCACTTATGAACACAGGACCAATCAATGCTCCCATTTGAAGTAATCTTAATGTGTAGAACTTTGTGATTAAATGGCCATTGCATGGAGAACACAGTGTAGTTCCAGAAGGCAATTGTCTCTTGAAGCACTGATCACTTGAAACTACCCCAACAAATAGCACTTACCAAATACAACAGACAGTCAGTGCCATTGTGAGGGTACCGAGAGTGAGAGTAGTAGTAGCTGCAAATCTTGTCCAAATGATAGCTTGAAACTCTGTAGGAACGGACGAGATCCATGGAGCATGTTGTCTGCTTTTAGGAAGAGCTGGTCTGAGCCATGTGGTTTACCAGCACCCAATATAAGTGTGTCCATGCCCCCTCGGCTGTGCCATGGCCGTTGACACTCTGCATTTCTGTAAAGCCCATCAAGTTTTGATTGCCCGGTTTACATCTTTGGAACGACTCAGCATTTTCCCAGCACGGGTGGACCTTTCACACATTGGAAGCACTTCATGCAAATGCAACACTTATGAACATTTCCCCCTGAATTTAGAAAATAGTCATTCATTTTTAAAGGGTAGGCCTACACTCAATACAAAAACAGCAAGTGGCAGACCAAACCTCTAGGTAAAACAGCACCCTCTAATGTTTAAACTGGGTATGCTGAAAGGTTATTGCACTTACTCTTACATAGAATTAAGGAAAGCTTCTCTTTGTAATAATCTAAAAGGGGTCTGTAAATGATCTGAATAAAAAACATGAACACAGGGGAGTCGGTCAGCAAATATTTACCCCAACTTGATAGCACTTTCTACTTTGGTTGAAAAGAAACATGCTAAAGTTAGAGTAGATATCAACTGATTTTCAGTCAAGAGGGCAGGTAAATAAAAACAATGGCTGCCCCAGGTTGTTAGCACTAAAAATATACAAGTTGGAAGCAAAGACATTCACCAAGTACAAAAACATAGAGTGGCAGACCAAGCCTCTGGGTAAAACAGCACCCTCCAGTGTTTACACTGGGAATGCTTTTCTCATGATGGCAGTGAAAGAACCACATCATGAACAAACACCAACATGACTGTCCTCAAGAGAAGCACTTATTCTTACATAGAATCAGGAATACTTATCTTTGTAATTATCTAGAGAGGCTATTTAAATGTAAAATATTTGAAAAAAAAACAAACAAACATGGAAACAGGGGAGTCAATCAGTAAATATTTACCCCAACTTGATAGCACTTTCTACTTTGTTTGAAAAGAAAGATGCTAGAGTTAGAGTAGATATCAACATATTTTCAGTCAAGAGGGAACGGAAATGAAAAATGGATTTAGCGGATATCACTTATAGGATAGAGGGATAGGTACAAGGGTTTACCATATTAACTACACTGAAAAATGGAATTCCATTGAAAAGAGGTTGAGTCTTGCCTGTAGATCACTTCCTCATTAAAACTACCCCAAAGAGAAGCACTTATGAACACAGGACCAATCAATGCTCCCATTTGAAGTAATCTTAATGTGTAGAACTTTGTGATTAAATGGCCATTGCATGGAGAACACAGTGTAGTTCCAGAAGGCAATTGTCTCTTGAAGCACTGATCACTTGAAACTACCCCAACAAATAGCACTTACCAAATACAACAGACAGTCAGTGCCATTGTGAGGGTACCGAGAGTGAGAGTAGTAGTAGCTGCAAATCTTGTCCAAATGATAGCTTGAAACTCTGTAGGAACGGACGAGATCCATGGAGCATGTTGTCTGCTTTTAGGAAGAGCTGGTCTGAGCCATGTGGTTTACCAGCACCCAATATAAGTGTGTCCATGCCCCCTCGGCTGTGCCATGGCCGTTGACACTCTGCATTTCTGTAAAGCCCATCAAGTTTTGATTGCCCAGTTTACATCTTTGGAACGACTCAGCATTTTCCCAGCACGGGTGGACCTTTCACACATTGGAAGCACTTCATGCAAATGCAACACTTATGAACATTTCCCCCTGAATTTAGAAAATAGTCATTCATTTTTAAAGGGTAGGCCTACACTCAATACAAAAACAGCAAGTGGCAGACCAAACCTCTAGGTAAAACAGCACCCTCTAATGTTTAAACTGGGTATGCTGAAAGGTTATTGCACTTACTCTTACATAGAATTAAGGAAAGCTTCTCTTTGTAATAATCTAAAAGGGGTCTGTAAATGATCTGAATAAAAAACATGAACACAGGGGAGTCGGTCAGCAAATATTTACCCCAACTTGATAGCACTTTCTACTTTGGTTGAAAAGAAACATGCTAAAGTTAGAGTAGATATCAACTGATTTTCAGTCAAGAGGGCAGGTAAATAAAAACAATGGCTGCCCCAGGTTGTTAGCACTAAAAATATACAAGTTGGAAGCAAAGACATTCACCAAGTACAAAAACATAGAGTGGCAGACCAAGCCTCTGGGTAAAACAGCACCCTCCAGTGTTTACACTGGGAATGCTTTTCTCATGATGGCAGTGAAAGAACCACATCATGAACAAACACCAACATGACTGTCCTCAAGAGAAGCACTTATTCTTACATAGAATCAGGAATACTTATCTTTGTAATTATCTAGAGAGGCTATTTAAATGTAAAATATTTGAAAAAAAAACAAACAAACATGGAAACAGGGGAGTCAATCAGTAAATATTTACCCCAACTTGATAGCACTTTCTACTTTGTTTGAAAAGAAAGATGCTAGAGTTAGAGTAGATATCAACATATTTTCAGTCAAGAGGGAACGGAAATGAAAAATGGATTTAGCGGATATCACTTATAGGATAGAGGGATAGGTACAAGGGTTTACCATATTAACTACACTGAAAAATGGAATTCCATTGAAAAGAGGTTGAGTCTTGCCTGTAGATCACTTCCTCATTAAAACTACCCCAAAGAGAAGCACTTATGAACACAGGACCAATCAATGCTCCCATTTGAAGTAATCTTAATGTGTAGAACTTTGTGATTAAATGGCCATTGCATGGAGAACACAGTGTAGTTCCAGAAGGCAATTGTCTCTTGAAGCACTGATCACTTGAAACTACCCCAACAAATAGCACTTACCAAATACAACAGACAGTCAGTGCCATTGTGAGGGTACCGAGAGTGAGAGTAGTAGTAGCTGCAAATCTTGTCCAAATGATAGCTTGAAACTCTGTAGGAACGGACGAGATCCATGGAGCATGTTGTCTGCTTTTAGGAAGAGCTGGTCTGAGCCATGTGGTTTACCAGCACCCAATATAAGTGTGTCCATGCCCCCTCGGCTGTGCCATGGCCGTTGACACTCTGCATTTCTGTAAAGCCCATCAAGTTTTGATTGCCCAGTTTACATCTTTGGAACGACTCAGCATTTTCCCAGCACGGGTGGACCTTTCACACATTGGAAGCACTTCATGCAAATGCAACACTTATGAACATTTCCCCCTGAATTTAGAAAATAGTCATTCATTTTTAAAGGGTAGGCCTACACTCAATACAAAAACAGCAAGTGGCAGACCAAACCTCTAGGTAAAACAGCACCCTCTAATGTTTAAACTGGGTATGCTGAAAGGTTATTGCACTTACTCTTACATAGAATTAAGGAAAGCTTCTCTTTGTAATAATCTAAAAGGGGTCTGTAAATGATCTGAATAAAAAACATGAACACAGGGGAGTCGGTCAGCAAATATTTACCCCAACTTGATAGCACTTTCTACTTTGGTTGAAAAGAAACATGCTAAAGTTAGAGTAGATATCAACTGATTTTCAGTCAAGAGGGCAGGTAAATAAAAACAATGGCTGCCCCAGGTTGTTAGCACTAAAAATATACAAGTTGGAAGCAAAGACATTCACCAAGTACAAAAACATAGAGTGGCAGACCAAGCCTCTGGGTAAAACAGCACCCTCCAGTGTTTACACTGGGAATGCTTTTCTCATGATGGCAGTGAAAGAACCACATCATGAACAAACACCAACATGACTGTCCTCAAGAGAAGCACTTATTCTTACATAGAATCAGGAATACTTCTCTTTGTAATTATCTAGAGAGGCTATTTAAATGTAAAATATTTGAAAAAAAAAACAAACAAACATGGAAACAGGGGAGTCAATCAGTAAATATTTACCCCAACTTGATAGCACTTTCTACTTTGTTTGAAAAGAAAGATGCTAGAGTTAGAGTAGATATCAACATATTTTCAGTCAAGAGGGAACGGAAATGAAAAATGGATTTAGCGGATATCACTTATAGGATAGAGGGATAGGTACAAGGGTTTACCATATTAACTACACTGAAAAATGGAATTTCATTGAAAAGAGGTTGAGTCTTGCCTGTAGATCACTTCCTCATTAAAACTACCCCAAAGAGAAGCACTTATGAACACAGGACCAATCAATGCTCCCATTTGAAGTAATCTTAATGTGTAGAACTTTGTGATTAAATGGCCATTGCATGGAGAACACAGTGTAGTTCCAGAAGGCAATTGTCTCTTGAAGCACTGATCACTTGAAACTACCCCAACAAATAGCACTTACCAAATACAACAGACAGTCAGTGCCATTGTGAGGGTACCGAGAGTGAGAGTAGTAGTAGCTGCAAATCTTGTCCAAATGATAGCTTGAAACTCTGTAGGAACGGACGAGATCCATGGAGCATGTTGTCTGCTTTTAGGAAGAGCTGGTCTGAGCCATGTGGTTTACCAGCACCCAATATAAGTGTGTCCATGCCCCCTCGGCTGTGCCATGGCCGTTGACACTCTGCATTTCTGTAAAGCCCATCAAGTTTTGATTGCCCAGTTTACATCTTTGGAACGACTCAGCATTTTCCCAGCACGGGTGGACCTTTCACACATTGGAAGCACTTCATGCAAATGCAACACTTATGAACATTTCCCCCTGAATTTAGAAAATAGTCATTCATTTTTAAAGGGTAGGCCTACACTCAATACAAAAACAGCAAGTGGCAGACCAAACCTCTAGGTAAAACAGCACCCTCTAATGTTTAAACTGGGTATGCTGAAAGGTTATTGCACTTACTCTTACATAGAATTAAGGAAAGCTTCTCTTTGTAATCATCTAAAAGGGGTCTGTAAATGATCTGAATAAAAAACATGAACACAGGGGAGTCGGTCAGCAAATATTTACCCCAACTTGATAGCACTTTCTACTTTGGTTGAAAAGAAACATGCTAAAGTTAGAGTAGATATCAACTGATTTTCAGTCAAGAGGGCAGGTAAATAAAAACAATGGCTGCCCCAGGTTGTTAGCACTAAAAATATACAAGTTGGAAGCAAAGACATTCACCAAGTACAAAAACATAGAGTGGCAGACCAAGCCTCTGGGTAAAACAGCACCCTCCAGTGTTTACACTGGGAATGCTTTTCTCATGATGGCAGTGAAAGAACCACATCATGAACAAACACCAACATGACTGTCCTCAAGAGAAGCACTTATTCTTACATAGAATCAGGAATACTTCTCTTTGTAATTATCTAGAGAGGCTATTTAAATGTAAAATATTTGAAAAAAAAACAAACAAACATGGAAACAGGGGAGTCAATCAGTAAATATTTACCCCAACTTGATAGCACTTTCTACTTTGTTTGAAAAGAAAGATGCTAGAGTTAGAGTAGATATCAACATATTTTCAGTCAAGAGGGAACGGAAATGAAAAATGGATTTAGCGGATATCACTTATAGGATAGAGGGATAGGTACAAGGGTTTACCATATTAACTACACTGAAAAATGGAATTCCATTGAAAAGAGGTTGAGTCTTGCCTGTAGATCACTTCCTCATTAAAACTACCCCAAAGAGAAGCACTTATGAACACAGGACCAATCAATGCTCCCATTTGAAGTAATCTTAATGTGTAGAACTTTGTGATTAAATGGCCATTGCATGGAGAACACAGTGTAGTTCCAGAAGGCAATTGTCTCTTGAAGCACTGATCACTTGAAACTACCCCAACAAATAGCACTTACCAAATACAACAGACAGTCAGTGCCATTGTGAGGGTACCGAGAGTGAGAGTAGTAGTAGCTGCAAATCTTGTCCAAATGATAGCTTGAAACTCTGTAGGAACGGACGAGATCCATGGAGCATGTTGTCTGCTTTTAGGAAGAGCTGGTCTGAGCCATGTGGTTTACCAGCACCCAATATAAGTGTGTCCATGCCCCCTCGGCTGTGCCATGGCCGTTGACACTCTGCATTTCTGTAAAGCCCATCAAGTTTTGATTGCCCAGTTTACATCTTTGGAACGACTCAGCATTTTCCCAGCACGGGTGGACCTTTCACACATTGGAAGCACTTCATGCAAATGCAACACTTATGAACATTTCCCCCTGAATTTAGAAAATAGTCATTCATTTTTAAAGGATAGGCCTACACTCAATACAAAAACAGCAAGTGGCAGACCAAACCTCTAGGTAAAACAGCACCCTCTAATGTTTAAACTGGGTATGCTGAAAGGTTATTGCACTTACTCTTACATAGAATTAAGGAAAGCTTCTCTTTGTAATAATCTAAAAGGGGTCTGTAAATGATCTGAATAAAAAACATGAACACAGGGGAGTCGGTCAGCAAATATTTACCCCAACTTGATAGCACTTTCTACTTTGGTTGAAAAGAAACATGCTAAAGTTAGAGTAGATATCAACTGATTTTCAGTCAAGAGGGCAGGTAAATAAAAACAATGGCTGCCCCAGGTTGTTAGCACTAAAAATATACAAGTTGGAAGCAAAGACATTCACCAAGTACAAAAACATAGAGTGGCAGACCAAGCCTCTGGGTAAAACAGCACCCTCCAGTGTTTACACTGGGAATGCTTTTCTCATGATGGCAGTGAAAGAACCACATCATGAACAAACACCAACATGACTGTCCTCAAGAGAAGCACTTATTCTTACATAGAATCAGGAATACTTCTCTTTGTAATTATCTAGAGAGGCTATTTAAATGTAAAATATTTGAAAAAAAAACAAACAAACATGGAAACAGGGGAGTCAATCAGTAAATATTTACCCCAACTTGATAGCACTTTCTACTTTGTTTGAAAAGAAAGATGCTAGAGTTAGAGTAGATATCAACATATTTTCAGTCAAGAGGGAACGGAAATGAAAAATGGATTTAGCGGATATCACTTATAGGATAGAGGGATAGGTACAAGGGTTTACCATATTAACTACACTGAAAAATGGAATTCCATTGAAAAGAGGTTGAGTCTTGCCTGTAGATCACTTCCTCATTAAAACTACCCCAAAGAGAAGCACTTATGAACACAGGACCAATCAATGCTCCCATTTGAAGTAATCTTAATGTGTAGAACTTTGTGATTAAATGGCCATTGCATGGAGAACACAGTGTAGTTCCAGAAGGCAATTGTCTCTTGAAGCACTGATCACTTGAAACTACCCCAACAAATAGCACTTACCAAATACAACAGACAGTCAGTGCCATTGTGAGGGTACCGAGAGTGAGAGTAGTAGTAGCTGCAAATCTTGTCCAAATGATAGCTTGAAACTCTGTAGGAACGGACGAGATCCATGGAGCATGTTGTCTGCTTTTAGGAAGAGCTGGTCTGAGCCATGTGGTTTACCAGCACCCAATATAAGTGTGTCCATGCCCCCTCGGCTGTGCCATGGCCGTTGACACTCTGCATTTCCGTAAAGCCCATCAAGTTTTGATTGCCCGGTTTACATCTTTGGAACGACTCAGCATTTTCCCAGCACGGGTGGACCTTTCACACATTGGAAGCACTTCATGCAAATGCAACACTTATGCACATTTCCCCCTGAATTTAGAAAATAGTCATTCATTTTTAAAGGATAGGCCTACACTCAATACAAAAACAGCAAGTGGCAGACCAAACCTCTAGGTAAAACAGCACCCTCTAATGTTTAAACTGGGTATGCTGAAAGGTTATTGCACTTACTCTTACATAGAATTAAGGAAAGCTTCTCTTTGTAATCATCTAAAAGGGGTCTGTAAATGATCTGAATAAAAAACATGAACACAGGGGAGTCGGTCAGCAAATATTTACCCCAACTTGATAGCACTTTCTACTTTGGTTGAAAAGAAACATGCTAAAGTTAGAGTAGATATCAACTGATTTTCAGTCAAGAGGGCAGGTAAATAAAAACAATGGCTGCCCCAGGTTGTTAGCACTAAAAATATACAAGTTGGAAGCAAAGACATTCACCAAGTACAAAAACATAGAGTGGCAGACCAAGCCTCTGGGTAAAACAGCACCCTCCAGTGTTTACACTGGGAATGCTTTTCTCATGATGGCAGTGAAAGAACCACATCATGAACAAACACCAACATGACTGTCCTCAAGAGAAGCACTTATTCTTACATAGAATCAGGAATACTTCTCTTTGTAATTATCTAGAGAGGCTATTTAAATGTAAAATATTTGAAAAAAAAACAAACAAACATGGAAACAGGGGAGTCAATCAGTAAATATTTACCCCAACTTGATAGCACTTTCTACTTTGTTTGAAAAGAAAGATGCTAGAGTTAGAGTAGATATCAACATATTTTCAGTCAAGAGGGAACGGAAATGAAAAATGGATTTAGCGGATATCACTTATAGGATAGAGGGATAGGTACAAGGGTTTACCATATTAACTACACTGAAAAATGGAATTCCATTGAAAAGAGGTTGACTCTTGCCTGTAGATCACTTCCTCATTAAAACTACCCCAAAGAGAAGCACTTATGAACACAGGACCAATCAATGCTCCCATTTGAAGTAATCTTAATGTGTAGAACTTTGTGATTAAATGGCCATTGCATGGAGAACACAGTGTAGTTCCAGAAGGCAATTGTCTCTTGAAGCACTGATCACTTGAAACTACCCCAACAAATAGCACTTACCAAATACAACAGACAGTCAGTGCCATTGTGAGGGTACCGAGAGTGAGAGTAGTAGTAGCTGCAAATCTTGTCCAAATGATAGCTTGAAACTCTGTAGGAACGGACGAGATCCATGGAGCATGTTGTCTGCTTTTAGGAAGAGCTGGTCTGAGCCATGTGGTTTACCAGCACCCAATATAAGTGTGTCCATGCCCCCTCGGCTGTGCCATGGCCGTTGACACTCTGCATTTCCGTAAAGCCCATCAAGTTTTGATTGCCCGGTTTACATCTTTGGAACGACTCAGCATTTTCCCAGCACGGGTGGACCTTTCACACATTGGAAGCACTTCATGCAAATGCAACACTTATGCACATTTCCCCCTGAATTTAGAAAATAGTCATTCATTTTTAAAGGATAGGCCTACACTCAATACAAAAACAGCAAGTGGCAGACCAAACCTCTAGGTAAAACAGCACCCTCTAATGTTTAAACTGGGTATGCTGAAAGGTTATTGCACTTACTCTTACATAGAATTAAGGAAAGCTTCTCTTTGTAATCATCTAAAAGGGGTCTGTAAATGATCTGAATAAAAAACATGAACACAGGGGAGTCGGTCAGCAAATATTTACCCCAACTTGATAGCACTTTCTACTTTGGTTGAAAAGAAACATGCTAAAGTTAGAGTAGATATCAACTGATTTTCAGTCAAGAGGGCAGGTAAATAAAAACAATGGCTGCCCCAGGTTGTTAGCACTAAAAATATACAAGTTGGAAGCAAAGACATTCACCAAGTACAAAAACATAGAGTGGCAGACCAAGCCTCTGGGTAAAACAGCACCCTCCAGTGTTTACACTGGGAATGCTTTTCTCATGATGGCAGTGAAAGAACCACATCATGAACAAACACCAACATGACTGTCCTCAAGAGAAGCACTTATTCTTACATAGAATCAGGAATACTTCTCTTTGTAATTATCTAGAGAGGCTATTTAAATGTAAAATATTTGAAAAAAAAACAAACAAACATGGAAACAGGGGAGTCAATCAGTAAATATTTACCCCAACTTGATAGCACTTTCTACTTTGTTTGAAAAGAAAGATGCTAGAGTTAGAGTAGATATCAACATATTTTCAGTCAAGAGGGAACGGAAATGAAAAATGGATTTAGCGGATATCACTTATAGGATAGAGGGATAGGTACAAGGGTTTACCATATTAACTACACTGAAAAATGGAATTCCATTGAAAAGAGGTTGACTCTTGCCTGTAGATCACTTCCTCATTAAAACTACCCCAAAGAGAAGCACTTATGAACACAGGACCAATCAATGCTCCCATTTGAAGTAATCTTAATGTGTAGAACTTTGTGATTAAATGGCCATTGCATGGAGAACACAGTGTAGTTCCAGAAGGCAATTGTCTCTTGAAGCACTGATCACTTGAAACTAC
This sequence comes from Gobio gobio, assembly GCF_949357685.1. NCBI lineage: Eukaryota > Metazoa > Chordata > Actinopteri > Cypriniformes > Gobionidae > Gobio > Gobio gobio. Next base: position 25,322,385 of record NC_137116.1, on the reverse strand, counting down.
CCCAACAAATAGCACTTACCAAATACAACAGACAGTCAGTGCCATTGTGAGGGTACCGAGAGTGAGAGTAGTAGTAGCTGCAAATCTTGTCCAAATGATAGCTTGAAACTCTGTAGGAACGGACGAGATCCATGGAGCATGTTGTCTGCTTTTAGGAAGAGCTGGTCTGAGCCATGTGGTTTACCAGCACCCAATATAAGTGTGTCCATGCCCCCTCGGCTGTGCCATGGCCGTTGACACTCTGCATTTCCGTAAAGCCCATCAAGTTTTGATTGCCCGGTTTACATCTTTGGAACGACTCAGCATTTTCCCAGCACGGGTGGACCTTTCACACATTGGAAGCACTTCATGCAAATGCAACACTTATGCACATTTCCCCCTGAATTTAGAAAATAGTCATTCATTTTTAAAGGATAGGCCTACACTCAATACAAAAACAGCAAGTGGCAGACCAAACCTCTAGGTAAAACAGCACCCTCTAATGTTTAAACTGGGTATGCTGAAAGGTTATTGCACTTACTCTTACATAGAATTAAGGAAAGCTTCTCTTTGTAATCATCTAAAAGGGGTCTGTAAATGATCTGAATAAAAAACATGAACACAGGGGAGTCGGTCAGCAAATATTTACCCCAACTTGATAGCACTTTCTACTTTGGTTGAAAAGAAACATGCTAAAGTTAGAGTAGATATCAACTGATTTTCAGTCAAGAGGGCAGGTAAATAAAAACAATGGCTGCCCCAGGTTGTTAGCACTAAAAATATACAAGTTGGAAGCAAAGACATTCACCAAGTACAAAAACATAGAGTGGCAGACCAAGCCTCTGGGTAAAACAGCACCCTCCAGTGTTTACACTGGGAATGCTTTTCTCATGATGGCAGTGAAAGAACCACATCATGAACAAACACCAACATGACTGTCCTCAAGAGAAGCACTTATTCTTACATAGAATCAGGAATACTTCTCTTTGTAATTATCTAGAGAGGCTATTTAAATGTAAAATATTTGAAAAAAAAACAAACAAACATGGAAACAGGGGAGTCAATCAGTAAATATTTACCCCAACTTGATAGCACTTTCTACTTTGTTTGAAAAGAAAGATGCTAGAGTTAGAGTAGATATCAACATATTTTCAGTCAAGAGGGAACGGAAATGAAAAATGGATTTAGCGGATATCACTTATAGGATAGAGGGATAGGTACAAGGGTTTACCATATTAACTACACTGAAAAATGGAATTCCATTGAAAAGAGGTTGAGTCTTGCCTGTAGATCACTTCCTCATTAAAACTACCCCAAAGAGAAGCACTTATGAACACAGGACCAATCAATGCTCCCATTTGAAGTAATCTTAATGTGTAGAACTTTGTGATTAAATGGCCATTGCATGGAGAACACAGTGTAGTTCCAGAAGGCAATTGTCTCTTGAAGCACTGATCACTTGAAACTACCCCAACAAATAGCACTTACCAAATACAACAGACAGTCAGTGCCATTGTGAGGGTACCGAGAGTGAGAGTAGTAGTAGCTGCAAATCTTGTCCAAATGATAGCTTGAAACTCTGTAGGAACGGACGAGATCCATGGAGCATGTTGTCTGCTTTTAGGAAGAGCTGGTCTGAGCCATGTGGTTTACCAGCACCCAATATAAGTGTGTCCATGCCCCCTCGGCTGTGCCATGGCCGTTGACACTCTGCATTTCTGTAAAGCCCATCAAGTTTTGATTGCCCAGTTTACATCTTTGGAACGACTCAGCATTTTCCCAGCACGGGTGGACCTTTCACACATTGGAAGCACTTCATGCAAATGCAACACTTATGAACATTTCCCCCTGAATTTAGAAAATAGTCATTCATTTTTAAAGGGTAGGCCTACACTCAATACAAAAACAGCAAGTGGCAGACCAAACCTCTAGGTAAAACAGCACCCTCTAATGTTTAAACTGGGTATGCTGAAAGGTTATTGCACTTACTCTTACATAGAATTAAGGAAAGCTTCTCTTTGTAATAATCTAAAAGGGGTCTGTAAATGATCTGAATAAAAAACATGAACACAGGGGAGTCGGTCAGCAAATATTTACCCCAACTTGATAGCACTTTCTACTTTGGTTGAAAAGAAACATGCTAAAGTTAGAGTAGATATCAACTGATTTTCAGTCAAGAGGGCAGGTAAATAAAAACAATGGCTGCCCCAGGTTGTTAGCACTAAAAATATACAAGTTGGAAGCAAAGACATTCACCAAGTACAAAAACATAGAGTGGCAGACCAAGCCTCTGGGTAAAACAGCACCCTCCAGTGTTTACACTGGGAATGCTTTTCTCATGATGGCAGTGAAAGAACCACATCATGAACAAACACCAACATGACTGTCCTCAAGAGAAGCACTTATTCTTACATAGAATCAGGAATACTTCTCTTTGTAATTATCTAGAGAGGCTATTTAAATGTAAAATATTTGAAAAAAAAACAAACAAACATGGAAACAGGGGAGTCAATCAGTAAATATTTACCCCAACTTGATAGCACTTTCTACTTTGTTTGAAAAGAAAGATGCTAGAGTTAGAGTAGATATCAACATATTTTCAGTCAAGAGGGAACGGAAATGAAAAATGGATTTAGCGGATATCACTTATAGGATAGAGGGATAGGTACAAGGGTTTACCATATTAACTACACTGAAAAATGGAATTCCATTGAAAAGAGGTTGAGTCTTGCCTGTAGATCACTTCCTCATTAAAACTACCCCAAAGAGAAGCACTTATGAACACAGGACCAATCAATGCTCCCATTTGAAGTAATCTTAATGTGTAGAACTTTGTGATTAAATGGCCATTGCATGGAGAACACAGTGTAGTTCCAGAAGGCAATTGTCTCTTGAAGCACTGATCACTTGAAACTACCCCAACAAATAGCACTTACCAAATACAACAGACAGTCAGTGCCATTGTGAGGGTACCGAGAGTGAGAGTAGTAGTAGCTGCAAATCTTGTCCAAATGATAGCTTGAAACTCTGTAGGAACGGACGAGATCCATGGAGCATGTTGTCTGCTTTTAGGAAGAGCTGGTCTGAGCCATGTGGTTTACCAGCACCCAATATAAGTGTGTCCATGCCCCCTCGGCTGTGCCATGGCCGTTGACACTCTGCATTTCTGTAAAGCCCATCAAGTTTTGATTGCCCAGTTTACATCTTTGGAACGACTCAGCATTTTCCCAGCACGGGTGGACCTTTCACACATTGGAAGCACTTCATGCAAATGCAACACTTATGAACATTTCCCCCTGAATTTAGAAAATAGTCATTCATTTTTAAAGGGTAGGCCTACACTCAATACAAAAACAGCAAGTGGCAGACCAAACCTCTAGGTAAAACAGCACCCTCTAATGTTTAAACTGGGTATGCTGAAAGGTTATTGCACTTACTCTTACATAGAATTAAGGAAAGCTTCTCTTTGTAATCATCTAAAAGGGGTCTGTAAATGATCTGAATAAAAAACATGAACACAGGGGAGTCGGTCAGCAAATATTTACCCCAACTTGATAGCACTTTCTACTTTGGTTGAAAAGAAACATGCTAAAGTTAGAGTAGATATCAACTGATTTTCAGTCAAGAGGGCAGGTAAATAAAAACAATGGCTGCCCCAGGTTGTTAGCACTAAAAATATACAAGTTGGAAGCAAAGACATTCACCAAGTACAAAAACATAGAGTGGCAGACCAAGCCTCTGGGTAAAACAGCACCCTCCAGTGTTTACACTGGGAATGCTTTTCTCATGATGGCAGTGAAAGAACCACATCATGAACAAACACCAACATGACTGTCCTCAAGAGAAGCACTTATTCTTACATAGAATCAGGAATACTTCTCTTTGTAATTATCTAGAGAGGCTATTTAAATGTAAAATATTTGAAAAAAAAACAAACAAACATGGAAACAGGGGAGTCAATCAGTAAATATTTACCCCAACTTGATAGCACTTTCTACTTTGTTTGAAAAGAAAGATGCTAGAGTTAGAGTAGATATCAACATATTTTCAGTCAAGAGGGAACGGAAATGAAAAATGGATTTAGCGGATATCACTTATAGGATAGAGGGATAGGTACAAGGGTTTACCATATTAACTACACTGAAAAATGGAATTTCATTGAAAAGAGGTTGAGTCTTGCCTGTAGATCACTTCCTCATTAAAACTACCCCAAAGAGAAGCACTTATGAACACAGGACCAATCAATGCTCCCATTTGAAGTAATCTTAATGTGTAGAACTTTGTGATTAAATGGCCATTGCATGGAGAACACAGTGTAGTTCCAGAAGGCAATTGTCTCTTGAAGCACTGATCACTTGAAACTACCCCAACAAATAGCACTTACCAAATACAACAGACAGTCAGTGCCATTGTGAGGGTACCGAGAGTGAGAGTAGTAGTAGCTGCAAATCTTGTCCAAATGATAGCTTGAAACTCTGTAGGAACGGACGAGATCCATGGAGTATGTTGTCTGCTTTTAGGAAGAGCTGGTCTGAGCCATGTGGTTTACCAGCACCCAATATAAGTGTGTCCATGCCCCCTCGGCTGTGCCATGGCCGTTGACACTCTGCATTTCTGTAAAGCCCATCAAGTTTTGATTGCCCGGTTTACATCTTTGGAACGACTCAGCATTTTCCCAGCACGGGTGGACCTTTCACACATTGGAAGCACTTCATGCAAATGCAACACTTATGAACATTTCCCCCTGAATTTAGAAAATAGTCATTCATTTTTAAAGGATAGGCCTACACTCAATACAAAAACAGCAAGTGGCAGACCAAACCTCTAGGTAAAACAGCACCCTCTAATGTTTAAACTGGGTATGCTGAAAGGTTATTGCACTTACTCTTACATAGAATTAAGGAAAGCTTCTCTTTGTAATAATCTAAAAGGGGTCTGTAAATGATCTGAATAAAAAACATGAACACAGGGGAGTCGGTCAGCAAATATTTACCCCAACTTGATAGCACTTTCTACTTTGGTTGAAAAGAAACATGCTAAAGTTAGAGTAGATATCAACTGATTTTCAGTCAAGAGGGCAGGTAAATAAAAACAATGGCTGCCCCAGGTTGTTAGCACTAAAAATATACAAGTTGGAAGCAAAGACATTCACCAAGTACAAAAACATAGAGTGGCAGACCAAGCCTCTGGGTAAAACAGCACCCTCCAGTGTTTACACTGGGAATGCTTTTCTCATGATGGCAGTGAAAGAACCACATCATGAACAAACACCAACATGACTGTCCTCAAGAGAAGCACTTATTCTTACATAGAATCAGGAATACTTCTCTTTGTAATTATCTAGAGAGGCTATTTAAATGTAAAATATTTGAAAAAAAAACAAACAAACATGGAAACAGGGGAGTCAATCAGTAAATATTTACCCCAACTTGATAGCACTTTCTACTTTGTTTGAAAAGAAAGATGCTAGAGTTAGAGTAGATATCAACATATTTTCAGTCAAGAGGGAACGGAAATTAAAAATGGATTTAGCGGATATCACTTATAGGATAGAGGGATAGGTACAAGGGTTTACCATATTAACTACACTGAAAAATGGAATTCCATTGAAAAGAGGTTGACTCTTGCCTGTAGATCACTTCCTCATTAAAACTACCCCAAAGAGAAGCACTTATGAACACAGGACCAATCAATGCTCCCATTTGAAGTAATCTTAATGTGTAGAACTTTGTGATTAAATGGCCATTGCATGGAGAACACAGTGTAGTTCCAGAAGGCAATTGTCTCTTGAAGCACTGATCACTTGAAACTACCCCAACAAATAGCACTTACCAAATACAACAGACAGTCAGTGCCATTGTGAGGGTACCGAGAGTGAGAGTAGTAGTAGCTGCAAATCTTGTCCAAATGATAGCTTGAAACTCTGTAGGAACGGACGAGATCCATGGAGCATGTTGTCTGCTTTTAGGAAGAGCTGGTCTGAGCCATGTGGTTTACCAGCACCCAATATAAGTGTGTCCATGCCCCCTCGGCTGTGCCATGGCCGTTGACACTCTGCATTTCTGTAAAGCCCATCAAGTTTTGATTGCCCAGTTTACATCTTTGGAACGACTCAGCATTTTCCCAGCACGGGTGGACCTTTCACACATTGGAAGCACTTCATGCAAATGCAACACTTATGAACATTTCCCCCTGAATTTAGAAAATAGTCATTCATTTTTAAAGGATAGGCCTACACTCAATACAAAAACAGCAAGTGGCAGACCAAACCTCTAGGTAAAACAGCACCCTCTAATGTTTAAACTGGGTATGCTGAAAGGTTATTGCACTTACTCTTACATAGAATTAAGGAAAGCTTCTCTTTGTAATAATCTAAAAGGGGTCTGTAAATGATCTGAATAAAAAACATGAACACAGGGGAGTCGGTCAGCAAATATTTACCCCAACTTGATAGCACTTTCTACTTTGGTTGAAAAGAAACATGCTAAAGTTAGAGTAGATATCAACTGATTTTCAGTCAAGAGGGCAGGTAAATAAAAACAATGGCTGCCCCAGGTTGTTAGCACTAAAAATATACAAGTTGGAAGCAAAGACATTCACCAAGTACAAAAACATAGAGTGGCAGACCAAGCCTCTGGGTAAAACAGCACCCTCCAGTGTTTACACTGGGAATGCTTTTCTCATGATGGCAGTGAAAGAACCACATCATGAACAAACACCAACATGACTGTCCTCAAGAGAAGCACTTATTCTTACATAGAATCAGGAATACTTCTCTTTGTAATTATCTAGAGAGGCTATTTAAATGTAAAATATTTGAAAAAAAAACAAACAAACATGGAAACAGGGGAGTCAATCAGTAAATATTTACCCCAACTTGATAGCACTTTCTACTTTGTTTGAAAAGAAAGATGCTAGAGTTAGAGTAGATATCAACATATTTTCAGTCAAGAGGGAACGGAAATGAAAAATGGATTTAGCGGATATCACTTATAGGATAGAGGGATAGGTACAAGGGTTTACCATATTAACTACACTGAAAAATGGAATTCCATTGAAAAGAGGTTGAGTCTTGCCTGTAGATCACTTCCTCATTAAAACTACCCCAAAGAGAAGCACTTATGAACACAGGACCAATCAATGCTCCCATTTGAAGTAATCTTAATGTGTAGAACTTTGTGATTAAATGGCCATTGCATGGAGAACACAGTGTAGTTCCAGAAGGCAATTGTCTCTTGAAGCACTGATCACTTGAAACTACCCCAACAAATAGCACTTACCAAATACAACAGACAGTCAGTGCCATTGTGAGGGTACCGAGAGTGAGAGTAGTAGTAGCTGCAAATCTTGTCCAAATGATAGCTTGAAACTCTGTAGGAACGGACGAGATCCATGGAGCATGTTGTCTGCTTTTAGGAAGAGCTGGTCTGAGCCATGTGGTTTACCAGCACCCAATATAAGTGTGTCCATGCCCCCTCGGCTGTGCCATGGCCGTTGACACTCTGCATTTCTGTAAAGCCCATCAAGTTTTGATTGCCCAGTTTACATCTTTGGAACGACTCAGCATTTTCCCAGCACGGGTGGACCTTTCACACATTGGAAGCACTTCATGCAAATGCAACACTTATGAACATTTCCCCCTGAATTTAGAAAATAGTCATTCATTTTTAAAGGATAGGCCTACACTCAATACAAAAACAGCAAGTGGCAGACCAAACCTCTAGGTAAACACCCTCTAATGTTTAAACTGGGTATGCTGAAAGGTTATTGCACTTACTCTTACATAGAATTAAGGAAAGCTTCTCTTTGTAATAATCTAAAAGGGGTCTGTAAATGATCTGAATAAAAAACATGAACACAGGGGAGTCGGTCAGCAAATATTTACCCCAACTTGATAGCACTTTCTACTTTGGTTGAAAAGAAACATGCTAAAGTTAGAGTAGATATCAACTGATTTTCAGTCAAGAGGGCAGGTAAATAAAAACAATGGCTGCCCCAGGTTGTTAGCACTAAAAATATACAAGTTGGAAGCAAAGACATTCACCAAGTACAAAAACATAGAGTGGCAGACCAAGCCTCTGGGTAAAACAGCACCCTCCAGTGTTTACACTGGGAATGCTTTTCTCATGATGGCAGTGAAAGAACCACATCATGAACAAACACCAACATGACTGTCCTCAAGAGAAGCACTTATTCTTACATAGAATCAGGAATACTTATCTTTGTAATTATCTAGAGAGGCTATTTAAATGTAAAATATTTGAAAAAAAAACAAACAAACATGGAAACAGGGGAGTCAATCAGTAAATATTTACCCCAACTTGATAGCACTTTCTACTTTGTTTGAAAAGAAAGATGCTAGAGTTAGAGTAGATATCAACATATTTTCAGTCAAGAGGGAACGGAAATGAAAAATGGATTTAGCGGATATCACTTATAGGATAGAGGGATAGGTACAAGGGTTTACCATATTAACTACACTGAAAAATGGAATTCCATTGAAAAGAGGTTGAGTCTTGCCTGTAGATCACTTCCTCATTAAAACTACCCCAAAGAGAAGCACTTATGAACACAGGACCAATCAATGCTCCCATTTGAAGTAATCTTAATGTGTAGAACTTTGTGATTAAATGGCCATTGCATGGAGAACACAGTGTAGTTCCAGAAGGCAATTGTCTCTTGAAGCACTGATCACTTGAAACTACCCCAACAAATAGCACTTACCAAATACAACAGACAGTCAATGCCATTGTGAGGGTACCGAGAGTGAGAGTAGTAGTAGCTGCAAATCTTGTCCAAATGATAGCTTGAAACTCTGTAGGAACGGACGAGATCCATGGAGCATGTTGTCTGCTTTTAGGAAGAGCTGGTCTGAGCCATGTGGTTTACCAGCACCCAATATAAGTGTGTCCATGCCCCCTCGGCTGTGCCATGGCCGTTGACACTCTGCATTTCTGTAAAGCCCATCAAGTTTTGATTGCCCAGTTTACATCTTTGGAACGACTCAGCATTTTCCCAGCACGGGTGGACCTTTCACACATTGGAAGCACTTCATGCAAATGCAACACTTATGAACATTTCCCCCTGAATTTAGAAAATAGTCATTCATTTTTAAAGGGTAGGCCTACACTCAATACAAAAACAGCAAGTGGCAGACCAAACCTCTAGGTAAAACAGCACCCTCTAATGTTTAAACTGGGTATGCTGAAAGGTTATTGCACTTACTCTTACATAGAATTAAGGAAAGCTTCTCTTTGTAATCATCTAAAAGGGGTCTGTAAATGATCTGAATAAAAAACATGAACACAGGGGAGTCGGTCAGCAAATATTTACCCCAACTTGATAGCACTTTCTACTTTGGTTGAAAAGAAACATGCTAAAGTTAGAGTAGATATCAACTGATTTTCAGTCAAGAGGGCAGGTAAATAAAAACAATGGCTGCCCCAGGTTGTTAGCACTAAAAATATACAAGTTGGAAGCAAAGACATTCACCAAGTACAAAAACATAGAGTGGCAGACCAAGCCTCTGGGTAAAACAGCACCCTCCAGTGTTTACACTGGGAATGCTTTTCTCATGATGGCAGTGAAAGAACCACATCATGAACAAACACCAACATGACTGTCCTCAAGAGAAGCACTTATTCTTACATAGAATCAGGAATACTTCTCTTTGTAATTATCTAGAGAGGCTATTTAAATGTAAAATATTTGAAAAAAAAACAAACAAACATGGAAACAGGGGAGTCAATCAGTAAATATTTACCCCAACTTGATAGCACTTTCTACTTTGTTTGAAAAGAAAGATGCTAGAGTTAGAGTAGATATCAACATATTTTCAGTCAAGAGGGAACGGAAATGAAAAATGGATTTAGCGGATATCACTTATAGGATAGAGGGATAGGTACAAGGGTTTACCATATTAACTACACTGAAAAATGGAATTCCATTGAAAAGAGGTTGAGTCTTGCCTGTAGATCACTTCCTCATTAAAACTACCCCAAAGAGAAGCACTTATGAACACAGGACCAATCAATGCTCCCATTTGAAGTAATCTTAATGTGTAGAACTTTGTGATTAAATGGCCATTGCATGGAGAACACAGTGTAGTTCCAGAAGGCAATTGTCTCTTGAAGCACTGATCACTTGAAACTACCCCAACAAATAGCACTTACCAAATACAACAGACAGTCAGTGCCATTGTGAGGGTACCGAGAGTGAGAGTAGTAGTAGCTGCAAATCTTGTCCAAATGATAGCTTGAAACTCTGTAGGAACGGACGAGATCCATGGAGCATGTTGTCTGCTTTTAGGAAGAGCTGGTCTGAGCCATGTGGTTTACCAGCACCCAATATAAGTGTGTCCATGCCCCCTCGGCTGTGCCATGGCCGTTGACACTCTGCATTTCTGTAAAGCCCATCAAGTTTTGATTGCCCAGTTTACATCTTTGGAACGACTCAGCATTTTCCCAGCACGGGTGGACCTTTCACACATTGGAAGCACTTCATGCAAATGCAACACTTATGAACATTTCCCCCTGAATTTAGAAAATAGTCATTCATTTTTAAAGGGTAGGCCTACACTCAATACAAAAACAGCAAGTGGCAGACCAAACCTCTAGGTAAAACAGCACCCTCTAATGTTTAAACTGGGTATGCTGAAAGGTTATTGCACTTACTCTTACATAGAATTAAGGAAAGCTTCTCTTTGTAATAATCTAAAAGGGGTCTGTAAATGATCTGAATAAAAAACATGAACACAGGGGAGTCGGTCAGCAAATATTTACCCCAACTTGATAGCACTTTCTACTTTGGTTGAAAAGAAACATGCTAAAGTTAGAGTAGATATCAACTGATTTTCAGTCAAGAGGGCAGGTAAATAAAAACAATGGCTGCCCCAGGTTGTTAGCACTAAAAATATACAAGTTGGAAGCAAAGACATTCACCAAGTACAAAAACATAGAGTGGCAGACCAAGCCTCTGGGTAAAACAGCACCCTCCAGTGTTTACACTGGGAATGCTTTTCTCATGATGGCAGTGAAAGAACCACATCATGAACAAACACCAACATGACTGTCCTCAAGAGAAGCACTTATTCTTACATAGAATCAGGAATACTTCTCTTTGTAATTATCTAGAGAGGCTATTTAAATGTAAAATATTTGAAAAAAAAAACAAACAAACATGGAAACAGGGGAGTCAATCAGTAAATATTTACCCCAACTTGATAGCACTTTCTACTTTGTTTGAAAAGAAACATGCTAGAGTTAGAGTAGATATCAACATATTTTCAGTCAAGAGGGAACGGAAATGAAAAATGGATTTAGCGGATATCACTTATAGGATAGAGGGATAGGTACAAGGGTTTACCATATTAACTACACTGAAAAATGGAATTCCATTGAAAAGAGGTTGAGTCTTGCCTGTAGATCACTTCCTCATTAAAACTACCCCAAAGAGAAGCACTTGTGAACACAGGACCAATCAATGCTCCCATTTGAAGTAATCTTAATGTGTAGAACTTTGTGATTAAATGGCCATTGCATGGAGAACACAGTGTAGTTCCAGAAGGCAATTGTCTCTTGAAGCACTGATCACTTGAAACTACCCCAACAAATAGCACTTACCAAATACAACAGACAGTCAGTGCCATTGTGAGGGTACCGAGAGTGAGAGTAGTAGTAGCTGCAAATCTTGTCCAAATGATAGCTTGAAACTCTGTAGGAACGGACGAGATCCATGGAGCATGTTGTCTGCTTTTAGGAAGAGCTGGTCTGAGCCATGTGGTTTACCAGCACCCAATATAAGTGTGTCCATGCCCCCTCGGCTGTGCCATGGCCGTTGACACTCTGCATTTCTGTAAAGCCCATCAAGTTTTGATTGCCCAGTTTACATCTTTGGAACGACTCAGCATTTTCCCAGCACGGGTGGACCTTTCACACATTGGAAGCACTTCATGCAAATGCAACACTTATGAACATTTCCCCCTGAATTTAGAAAATAGTCATTCATTTTTAAAGGATAGGCCTACACTCAATACAAAAACAGCAAGTGGCAGACCAAACCTCTAGGTAAAACAGCACCCTCTAATGTTTAAACTGGGTATGCTGAAAGGTTATTGCACTTACTCTTACATAGAATTAAGGAAAGCTTCTCTTTGTAATCATCTAAAAGGGGTCTGTAAATGATCTGAATAAAAAACATGAACACAGGGGAGTCGGTCAGCAAATATTTACCCCAACTTGATAGCACTTTCTACTTTGGTTGAAAAGAAACATGCTAAAGTTAGAGTAGATATCAACTGATTTTCAGTCAAGAGGGCAGGTAAATAAAAACAATGGCTGCCCCAGGTTGTTAGCACTAAAAATATACAAGTTGGAAGCAAAGACATTCACCAAGTACAAAAACATAGAGTGGCAGACCAAGCCTCTGGGTAAAACAGCACCCTCCAGTGTTTACACTGGGAATGCTTTTCTCATGATGGCAGTGAAAGAACCACATCATGAACAAACACCAACATGACTGTCCTCAAGAGAAGCACTTATTCTTACATAGAATCAGGAATACTTCTCTTTGTAATTATCTAGAGAGGCTATTTAAATGTAAAATATTTGAAAAAAAAACAAACAAACATGGAAACAGGGGAGTCAATCAGTAAATATTTACCCCAACTTGATAGCACTTTCTACTTTGTTTGAAAAGAAAGATGCTAGAGTTAGAGTAGATATCAACATATTTTCAGTCAAGAGGGAACGGAAATGAAAAATGGATTTAGCGGATATCACTTATAGGATAGAGGGATAGGTACAAGGGTTTACCATATTAACTACACTGAAAAATGGAATTCCATTGAAAAGAGGTTGACTCTTGCCTGTAGATCACTTCCTCATTAAAACTACCCCAAAGAGAAGCACTTATGAACACAGGACCAATCAATGCTCCCATTTGAAGTAATCTTAATGTGTAGAACTTTGTGATTAAATGGCCATTGCATGGAGAACACAGTGTAGTTCCAGAAGGCAATTGTCTCTTGAAGCACTGATCACTTGAAACTACCCCAACAAATAGCACTTACCAAATACAACAGACAGTCAGTGCCATTGTGAGGGTACCGAGAGTGAGAGTAGTAGTAGCTGCAAATCTTGTCCAAATGATAGCTTGAAACTCTGTAGGAACGGACGAGATCCATGGAGCATGTTGTCTGCTTTTAGGAAGAGCTGGTCTGAGCCATGTGGTTTACCAGCACCCAATATAAGTGTGTCCATGCCCCCTCGGCTGTGCCATGGCCGTTGACACTCTGCATTTCCGTAAAGCCCATCAAGTTTTGATTGCCCGGTTTACATCTTTGGAACGACTCAGCATTTTCCCAGCACGGGTGGACCTTTCACACATTGGAAGCACTTCATGCAAATGCAACACTTATGCACATTTCCCCCTGAATTTAGAAAATAGTCATTCATTTTTAAAGGATAGGCCTACACTCAATACAAAAACAGCAAGTGGCAGACCAAACCTCTAGGTAAAACAGCACCCTCTAATGTTTAAACTGGGTATGCTGAAAGGTTATTGCACTTACTCTTACATAGAATTAAGGAAAGCTTCTCTTTGTAATCATCTAAAAGGGGTCTGTAAATGATCTGAATAAAAAACATGAACACAGGGGAGTCGGTCAGCAAATATTTACCCCAACTTGATAGCACTTTCTACTTTGGTTGAAAAGAAACATGCTAAAGTTAGAGTAGATATCAACTGATTTTCAGTCAAGAGGGCAGGTAAATAAAAACAATGGCTGCCCCAGGTTGTTAGCACTAAAAATATACAAGTTGGAAGCAAAGACATTCACCAAGTACAAAAACATAGAGTGGCAGACCAAGCCTCTGGGTAAAACAGCACCCTCCAGTGTTTACACTGGGAATGCTTTTCTCATGATGGCAGTGAAAGAACCACATCATGAACAAACACCAACATGACTGTCCTCAAGAGAAGCACTTATTCTTACATAGAATCAGGAATACTTCTCTTTGTAATTATCTAGAGAGGCTATTTAAATGTAAAATATTTGAAAAAAAAACAAACAAACATGGAAACAGGGGAGTCAATCAGTAAATATTTACCCCAACTTGATAGCACTTTCTACTTTGTTTGAAAAGAAAGATGCTAGAGTTAGAGTAGATATCAACATATTTTCAGTCAAGAGGGAACGGAAATGAAAAATGGATTTAGCGGATATCACTTATAGGATAGAGGGATAGGTACAAGGGTTTACCATATTAACTACACTGAAAAATGGAATTCCATTGAAAAGAGGTTGAGTCTTGCCTGTAGATCACTTCCTCATTAAAACTACCCCAAAGAGAAGCACTTATGAACACAGGACCAATCAATGCTCCCATTTGAAGTAATCTTAATGTGTAGAACTTTGTGATTAAATGGCCATTGCATGGAGAACACAGTGTAGTTCCAGAAGGCAATTGTCTCTTGAAGCACTGATCACTTGAAACTACCCCAACAAATAGCACTTACCAAATACAACAGACAGTCAGTGCCATTGTGAGGGTACCGAGAGTGAGAGTAGTAGTAGCTGCAAATCTTGTCCAAATGATAGCTTGAAACTCTGTAGGAACGGACGAGATCCATGGAGCATGTTGTCTGCTTTTAGGAAGAGCTGGTCTGAGCCATGTGGTTTACCAGCACCCAATATAAGTGTGTCCATGCCCCCTCGGCTGTGCCATGGCCGTTGACACTCTGCATTTCCGTAAAGCCCATCAAGTTTTGATTGCCCGGTTTACATCTTTGGAACGACTCAGCATTTTCCCAGCACGGGTGGACCTTTCACACATTGGAAGCACTTCATGCAAATGCAACACTTATGCACATTTCCCCCTGAATTTAGAAAATAGTCATTCATTTTTAAAGGATAGGCCTACACTCAATACAAAAACAGCAAGTGGCAGACCAAACCTCTAGGTAAAACAGCACCCTCTAATGTTTAAACTGGGTATGCTGAAAGGTTATTGCACTTACTCTTACATAGAATTAAGGAAAGCTTCTCTTTGTAATCATCTAAAAGGGGTCTGTAAATGATCTGAATAAAAAACATGAACACAGGGGAGTCGGTCAGCAAATATTTACCCCAACTTGATAGCACTTTCTACTTTGGTTGAAAAGAAACATGCTAAAGTTAGAGTAGATATCAACTGATTTTCAGTCAAGAGGGCAGGTAAATAAAAACAATGGCTGCCCCAGGTTGTTAGCACTAAAAATATACAAGTTGGAAGCAAAGACATTCACCAAGTACAAAAACATAGAGTGGCAGACCAAGCCTCTGGGTAAAACAGCACCCTCCAGTGTTTACACTGGGAATGCTTTTCTCATGATGGCAGTGAAAGAACCACATCATGAACAAACACCAACATGACTGTCCTCAAGAGAAGCACTTATTCTTACATAGAATCAGGAATACTTCTCTTTGTAATTATCTAGAGAGGCTATTTAAATGTAAAATATTTGAAAAAAAAACAAACAAACATGGAAACAGGGGAGTCAATCAGTAAATATTTACCCCAACTTGATAGCACTTTCTACTTTGTTTGAAAAGAAAGATGCTAGAGTTAGAGTAGATATCAACATATTTTCAGTCAAGAGGGAACGGAAATGAAAAATGGATTTAGCGGATATCACTTATAGGATAGAGGGATAGGTACAAGGGTTTACCATATTAACTACACTGAAAAATGGAATTCCATTGAAAAGAGGTTGACTCTTGCCTGTAGATCACTTCCTCATTAAAACTACCCCAAAGAGAAGCACTTATGAACACAGGACCAATCAATGCTCCCATTTGAAGTAATCTTAATGTGTAGAACTTTGTGATTAAATGGCCATTGCATGGAGAACACAGTGTAGTTCCAGAAGGCAATTGTCTCTTGAAGCACTGATCACTTGAAACTACCCCAACAAATAGCACTTACCAAATACAACAGACAGTCAGTGCCATTGTGAGGGTACCGAGAGTGAGAGTAGTAGTAGCTGCAAATCTTGTCCAAATGATAGCTTGAAACTCTGTAGGAACGGACGAGATCCATGGAGCATGTTGTCTGCTTTTAGGAAGAGCTGGTCTGAGCCATGTGGTTTACCAGCACCCAATATAAGTGTGTCCATGCCCCCTCGGCTGTGCCATGGCCGTTGACACTCTGCATTTCCGTAAAGCCCATCAAGTTTTGATTGCCCGGTTTACATCTTTGGAACGACTCAGCATTTTCCCAGCACGGGTGGACCTTTCACACATTGGAAGCACTTCATGCAAATGCAACACTTATGCACATTTCCCCCTGAATTTAGAAAATAGTCATTCATTTTTAAAGGATAGGCCTACACTCAATACAAAAACAGCAAGTGGCAGACCAAACCTCTAGGTAAAACAGCACCCTCTAATGTTTAAACTGGGTATGCTGAAAGGTTATTGCACTTACTCTTACATAGAATTAAGGAAAGCTTCTCTTTGTAATCATCTAAAAGGGGTCTGTAAATGATCTGAATAAAAAACATGAACACAGGGGAGTCGGTCAGCAAATATTTACCCCAACTTGATAGCACTTTCTACTTTGGTTGAAAAGAAACATGCTAAAGTTAGAGTAGATATCAACTGATTTTCAGTCAAGAGGGCAGGTAAATAAAAACAATGGCTGCCCCAGGTTGTTAGCACTAAAAATATACAAGTTGGAAGCAAAGACATTCACCAAGTACAAAAACATAGAGTGGCAGACCAAGCCTCTGGGTAAAACAGCACCCTCCAGTGTTTACACTGGGAATGCTTTTCTCATGATGGCAGTGAAAGAACCACATCATGAACAAACACCAACATGACTGTCCTCAAGAGAAGCACTTATTCTTACATAGAATCAGGAATACTTCTCTTTGTAATTATCTAGAGAGGCTATTTAAATGTAAAATATTTGAAAAAAAAACAAACAAACATGGAAACAGGGGAGTCAATCAGTAAATATTTACCCCAACTTGATAGCACTTTCTACTTTGTTTGAAAAGAAAGATGCTAGAGTTAGAGTAGATATCAACATATTTTCAGTCAAGAGGGAACGGAAATGAAAAATGGATTTAGCGGATATCACTTATAGGATAGAGGGATAGGTACAAGGGTTTACCATATTAACTACACTGAAAAATGGAATTCCATTGAAAAGAGGTTGACTCTTGCCTGTAGATCACTTCCTCATTAAAACTACCCCAAAGAGAAGCACTTATGAACACAGGACCAATCAATGCTCCCATTTGAAGTAATCTTAATGTGTAGAACTTTGTGATTAAATGGCCATTGCATGGAGAACACAGTGTAGTTCCAGAAGGCAATTGTCTCTTGAAGCACATATCACTTGAAACTACCCCAACAAATAGCACTTACCAAATACAACAGACAGTCAGTGCCATTGTGAGGGTACCGAGAGTGAGAGTAGTAGTAGCTGCAAATCTTGTCCAAATGATAGCTTGAAACTCTGTAGGAACGGACGAGATCCATGGAGCATGTTGTCTGCTTTTAGGAAGAGCTGGTCTGAGCCATGTGGTTTACCAGCACCCAATATAAGTGTGTCCATGCCCCCTCGGCTGTGCCATGGCCGTTGACACTCTGCATTTCCGTAAAGCCCATCAAGTTTTGATTGCCCAGTTTACATCTTTGGAACGACTCAGCATTTTCCCAGCACGGGTGGACCTTTCACACATTGGAAGCACTTCATGCAAATGCAACACTTATGAACATTTCCCCCTGAATTTAGAAAATAGTCATTCATTTTTAAAGGATAGGCCTACACTCAATACAAAAACAGCAAGTGGCAGACCAAACCTCTAGGTAAAACAGCACCCTCTAATGTTTAAACTGGGTATGCTGAAAGGTTATTGCACTTACTCTTACATAGAATTAAGGAAAGCTTCTCTTTGTAATCATCTAAAAGGGGTCTGTAAATGATCTGAATAAAAAACATGAACACAGGGGAGTCGGTCAGAAAATATTTACCCCAACTTGATAGCACTTTCTACTTTGGTTGAAAAGAAACATGCTAAAGTTAGAGTAGATATCAACTGATTTTCAGTCAAGAGGGCAGGTAAATAAAAACAATGGCTGCCCCAGGTTGTTAGCACTAAAAATATACAAGTTGGAAGCAAAGACATTCACCAAGTACAAAAACATAGAGTGGCAGACCAAGCCTCTGGGTAAAACAGCACCCTCCAGTGTTTACACTGGGAATGCTTTTCTCATGATGGCAGTGAAAGAACCACATCATGAACAAACACCAACATGACTGTCCTCAAGAGAAGCACTTATTCTTACATAGAATCAGGAATACTTCTCTTTGTAATTATCTAGAGAGGCTATTTAAATGTAAAATATTTGAAAAAAAAACAAACAAACATGGAAACAGGGGAGTCAATCAGTAAATATTTACCCCAACTTGATAGCACTTTCTACTTTGTTTGAAAAGAAAGATGCTAGAGTTAGAGTAGATATCAACATATTTTCAGTCAAGAGGGAACGGAAATGAAAAATGGATTTAGCGGATATCACTTATAGGATAGAGGGATAGGTACAAGGGTTTACCATATTAACTACACTGAAAAATGGAATTCCATTGAAAAGAGGTTGACTCTTGCCTGTAGATCACTTCCTCATTAAAACTACCCCAAAGAGAAGCACTTATGAACACAGGACCAATCAATGCTCCCATTTGAAGTAATCTTAATGTGTAGAACTTTGTGATTAAATGGCCATTGCATGGAGAACACAGTGTAGTTCCAGAAGGCAATTGTCTCTTGAAGCACTGATCACTTGAAACTACCCCAACAAATAGCACTTACCAAATACAACAGACAGTCAGTGCCATTGTGAGGGTACCGAGAGTGAGAGTAGTAGTAGCTGCAAATCTTGTCCAAATGATAGCTTGAAACTCTGTAGGAACGGACGAGATCCATGGAGCATGTTGTCTGCTTTTAGGAAGAGCTGGTCTGAGCCATGTGGTTTACCAGCACCCAATATAAGTGTGTCCATGCCCCCTCGGCTGTGCCATGGCCGTTGACACTCTGCATTTCCGTAAAGCCCATCAAGTTTTGATTGCCCGGTTTACATCTTTGGAACGACTCAGCATTTTCCCAGCACGGGTGGACCTTTCACACATTGGAAGCACTTCATGCAAATGCAACACTTATGCACATTTCCCCCTGAATTTAGAAAATAGTCATTCATTTTTAAAGGATAGGCCTACACTCAATACAAAAACAGCAAGTGGCAGACCAAACCTCTAGGTAAAACAGCACCCTCTAATGTTTAAACTGGGTATGCTGAAAGGTTATTGCACTTACTCTTACATAGAATTAAGGAAAGCTTCTCTTTGTAATCATCTAAAAGGGGTCTGTAAATGATCTGAATAAAAAACATGAACACAGGGGAGTCGGTCAGCAAATATTTACCCCAACTTGATAGCACTTTCTACTTTGGTTGAAAAGAAACATGCTAAAGTTAGAGTAGATATCAACTGATTTTCAGTCAAGAGGGCAGGTAAATAAAAACAATGGCTGCCCCAGGTTGTTAGCACTAAAAATATACAAGTTGGAAGCAAAGACATTCACCAAGTACAAAAACATAGAGTGGCAGACCAAGCCTCTGGGTAAAACAGCACCCTCCAGTGTTTACACTGGGAATGCTTTTCTCATGATGGCAGTGAAAGAACCACATCATGAACAAACACCAACATGACTGTCCTCAAGAGAAGCACTTATTCTTACATAGAATCAGGAATACTTCTCTTTGTAATTATCTAGAGAGGCTATTTAAATGTAAAATATTTGAAAAAAAAACAAACAAACATGGAAACAGGGGAGTCAATCAGTAAATATTTACCCCAACTTGATAGCACTTTCTACTTTGTTTGAAAAGAAAGATGCTAGAGTTAGAGTAGATATCAACATATTTTCAGTCAAGAGGGAACGGAAATGAAAAATGGATTTAGCGGATATCACTTATAGGATAGAGGGATAGGTACAAGGGTTTACCATATTAACTACACTGAAAAATGGAATTCCATTGAAAAGAGGTTGACTCTTGCCTGTAGATCACTTCCTCATTAAAACTACCCCAAAGAGAAGCACTTATGAACACAGGACCAATCAATGCTCCCATTTGAAGTAATCTTAATGTGTAGAACTTTGTGATTAAATGGCCATTGCATGGAGAACACAGTGTAGTTCCAGAAGGCAATTGTCTCTTGAAGCACTGATCACTTGAAACTACCCCAACAAATAGCACTTACCAAATACAACAGACAGTCAGTGCCATTGTGAGGGTACCGAGAGTGAGAGTAGTAGTAGCTGCAAATCTTGTCCAAATGATAGCTTGAAACTCTGTAGGAACGGACGAGATCCATGGAGCATGTTGTCTGCTTTTAGGAAGAGCTGGTCTGAGCCATGTGGTTTACCAGCACCCAATATAAGTGTGTCCATGCCCCCTCGGCTGTGCCATGGCCGTTGACACTCTGCATTTCTGTAAAGCCCATCAAGTTTTGATTGCCCAGTTTACATCTTTGGAACGACTCAGCATTTTCCCAGCACGGGTGGACCTTTCACACATTGGAAGCACTTCATGCAAATGCAACACTTATGAACATTTCCCCCTGAATTTAGAAAATAGTCATTCATTTTTAAAGGATAGGCCTACACTCAATACAAAAACAGCAAGTGGCAGACCAAACCTCTAGGTAAAACAGCACCCTCTAATGTTTAAACTGGGTATGCTGAAAGGTTATTGCACTTACTCTTACATAGAATTAAGGAAAGCTTCTCTTTGTAATCATCTAAAAGGGGTCTGTAAATGATCTGAATAAAAAACATGAACACAGGGGAGTCGGTCAGCAAATATTTACCCCAACTTGATAGCACTTTCTACTTTGGTTGAAAAGAAACATGCTAAAGTTAGAGTAGATATCAACTGATTTTCAGTCAAGAGGGCAGGTAAATAAAAACAATGGCTGCCCCAGGTTGTTAGCACTAAAAATATACAAGTTGGAAGCAAAGACATTCACCAAGTACAAAAACATAGAGTGGCAGACCAAGCCTCTGGGTAAAACAGCACCCTCCAGTGTTTACACTGGGAATGCTTTTCTCATGATGGCAGTGAAAGAACCACATCATGAACAAACACCAACATGACTGTCCTCAAGAGAAGCACTTATTCTTACATAGAATCAGGAATACTTCTCTTTGTAATTATCTAGAGAGGCTATTTAAATGTAAAATATTTGAAAAAAAAACAAACAAACATGGAAACAGGGGAGTCAATCAGTAAATATTTACCCCAACTTGATAGCACTTTCTACTTTGTTTGAAAAGAAAGATGCTAGAGTTAGAGTAGATATCAACATATTTTCAGTCAAGAGGGAACGGAAATGAAAAATGGATTTAGCGGATATCACTTATAGGATAGAGGGATAGGTACAAGGGTTTACCATATTAACTACACTGAAAAATGGAATTCCATTGAAAAGAGGTTGACTCTTGCCTTTAGATCACTTCCTCATTAAAACTACCCCAAAGAGAAGCACTTATGAACACAGGACCAATCAATGCTCCCATTTGAAGTAATCTTAATGTGTAGAACTTTGTGATTAAATGGCCATTGCATGGAGAACACAGTGTAGTTCCAGAAGGCAATTGTCTCTTGAAGCACATATCACTTGAAACTACCCCAACAAATAGCACTTACCAAATACAACAGACAGTCAGTGCCATTGTGAGGGTACCGAGAGTGAGAGTAGTAGTAGCTGCAAATCTTGTCCAAATGATAGCTTGAAACTCTGTAGGAACGGACGAGATCCATGGAGCATGTTGTCTGCTTTTAGGAAGAGCTGGTCTGAGCCATGTGGTTTACCAGCACCCAATATAAGTGTGTCCATGCCCCCTCGGCTGTGCCATGGCCGTTGACACTCTGCATTTCTGTAAAGCCCATCAAGTTTTGATTGCCCAGTTTACATCTTTGGAACGACTCAGCATTTTCCCAGCACGGGTGGACCTTTCACACATTGGAAGCACTTCATGCAAATGCAACACTTATGAACATTTCCCCCTGAATTTAGAAAATAGTCATTCATTTTTAAAGGATAGGCCTACACTCAATACAAAAACAGCAAGTGGCAGACCAAACCTCTAGGTAAAACAGCACCCTCTAATGTTTAAACTGGGTATGCTGAAAGGTTATTGCACTTACTCTTACATAGAATTAAGGAAAGCTTCTCTTTGTAATCATCTAAAAGGGGTCTGTAAATGATCTGAATAAAAAACATGAACACAGGGGAGTCGGTCAGAAAATATTTACCCCAACTTGATAGCACTTTCTACTTTGGTTGAAAAGAAACATGCTAAAGTTAGAGTAGATATCAACTGATTTTCAGTCAAGAGGGCAGGTAAATAAAAACAATGGCTGCCCCAGGTTGTTAGCACTAAAAATATACAAGTTGGAAGCAAAGACATTCACCAAGTACAAAAACATAGAGTGGCAGACCAAGCCTCTGGGTAAAACAGCACCCTCCAGTGTTTACACTGGGAATGCTTTTCTCATGATGGCAGTGAAAGAACCACATCATGAACAAACACCAACATGACTGTCCTCAAGAGAAGCACTTATTCTTACATAGAATCAGGAATACTTCTCTTTGTAATTATCTAGAGAGGCTATTTAAATGTAAAATATTTGAAAAAAAAACAAACAAACATGGAAACAGGGGAGTCAATCAGTAAATATTTACCCCAACTTGATAGCACTTTCTACTTTGTTTGAAAAGAAAGATGCTAGAGTTAGAGTAGATATCAACATATTTTCAGTCAAGAGGGAACGGAAATGAAAAATGGATTTAGCGGATATCACTTATAGGATAGAGGGATAGGTACAAGGGTTTACCATATTAACTACACTGAAAAATGGAATTCCATTGAAAAGAGGTTGACTCTTGCCTGTAGATCACTTCCTCATTAAAACTACCCCAAAGAGAAGCACTTATGAACACAGGACCAATCAATGCTCCCATTTGAAGTAATCTTAATGTGTAGAACTTTGTGATTAAATGGCCATTGCATGGAGAACACAGTGTAGTTCCAGAAGGCAATTGTCTCTTGAAGCACTGATCACTTGAAACTACCCCAACAAATAGCACTTACCAAATACAACAGACAGTCAGTGCCATTGTGAGGGTACCGAGAGTGAGAGTAGTAGTAGCTGCAAATCTTGTCCAAATGATAGCTTGAAACTCTGTAGGAACGGACGAGATCCATGGAGCATGTTGTCTGCTTTTAGGAAGAGCTGGTCTGAGCCATGTGGTTTACCAGCACCCAATATAAGTGTGTCCATGCCCCCTCGGCTGTGCCATGGCCGTTGACACTCTGCATTTCTGTAAAGCCCATCAAGTTTTGATTGCCCAGTTTACATCTTTGGAACGACTCAGCATTTTCCCAGCACGGGTGGACCTTTCACACATTGGAAGCACTTCATGCAAATGCAACACTTATGAACATTTCCCCCTGAATTTAGAAAATAGTCATTCATTTTTAAAGGATAGGCCTACACTCAATACAAAAACAGCAAGTGGCAGACCAAACCTCTAGGTAAAACAGCACCCTCTAATGTTTAAACTGGGTATGCTGAAAGGTTATTGCACTTACTCTTACATAGAATTAAGGAAAGCTTCTCTTTGTAATCATCTAAAAGGGGTCTGTAAATGATCTGAATAAAAAACATGAACACAGGGGAGTCGGTCAGCAAATATTTACCCCAACTTGATAGCACTTTCTACTTTGGTTGAAAAGAAACATGCTAAAGTTAGAGTAGATATCAACTGATTTTCAGTCAAGAGGGCAGGTAAATAAAAACAATGGCTGCCCCAGGTTGTTAGCACTAAAAATATACAAGTTGGAAGCAAAGACATTCACCAAGTACAAAAACATAGAGTGGCAGACCAAGCCTCTGGGTAAAACAGCACCCTCCAGTGTTTACACTGGGAATGCTTTTCTCATGATGGCAGTGAAAGAACCACATCATGAACAAACACCAACATGACTGTCCTCAAGAGAAGCACTTATTCTTACATAGAATCAGGAATACTTCTCTTTGTAATTATCTAGAGAGGCTATTTAAATGTAAAATATTTGAAAAAAAAACAAACAAACATGGAAACAGGGGAGTCAATCAGTAAATATTTACCCCAACTTGATAGCACTTTCTACTTTGTTTGAAAAGAAAGATGCTAGAGTTAGAGTAGATATCAACATATTTTCAGTCAAGAGGGAACGGAAATGAAAAATGGA
The DNA here is from genome assembly GCF_949357685.1 of Gobio gobio. NCBI lineage: Eukaryota > Metazoa > Chordata > Actinopteri > Cypriniformes > Gobionidae > Gobio > Gobio gobio. The sequence goes on along the minus strand of NC_137116.1, from coordinate 25,298,058 downwards.
TTTAGCGGATATCACTTATAGGATAGAGGGATAGGTACAAGGGTTTACCATATTAACTACACTGAAAAATGGAATTCCATTGAAAAGAGGTTGACTCTTGCCTTTAGATCACTTCCTCATTAAAACTACCCCAAAGAGAAGCACTTATGAACACAGGACCAATCAATGCTCCCATTTGAAGTAATCTTAATGTGTAGAACTTTGTGATTAAATGGCCATTGCATGGAGAACACAGTGTAGTTCCAGAAGGCAATTGTCTCTTGAAGCACTGATCACTTGAAACTACCCCAACAAATAGCACTTACCAAATACAACAGACAGTCAGTGCCATTGTGAGGGTACCGAGAGTGAGAGTAGTAGTAGCTGCAAATCTTGTCCAAATGATAGCTTGAAACTCTGTAGGAACGGACGAGATCCATGGAGCATGTTGTCTGCTTTTAGGAAGAGCTGGTCTGAGCCATGTGGTTTACCAGCACCCAATATAAGTGTGTCCATGCCCCCTCGGCTGTGCCATGGCCGTTGACACTCTGCATTTCTGTAAAGCCCATCAAGTTTTGATTGCCCAGTTTACATCTTTGGAACGACTCAGCATTTTCCCAGCACGGGTGGACCTTTCACACATTGGAAGCACTTCATGCAAATGCAACACTTATGAACATTTCCCCCTGAATTTAGAAAATAGTCATTCATTTTTAAAGGATAGGCCTACACTCAATACAAAAACAGCAAGTGGCAGACCAAACCTCTAGGTAAAACAGCACCCTCTAATGTTTAAACTGGGTATGCTGAAAGGTTATTGCACTTACTCTTACATAGAATTAAGGAAAGCTTCTCTTTGTAATCATCTAAAAGGGGTCTGTAAATGATCTGAATAAAAAACATGAACACAGGGGAGTCGGTCAGCAAATATTTACCCCAACTTGATAGCACTTTCTACTTTGGTTGAAAAGAAACATGCTAAAGTTAGAGTAGATATCAACTGATTTTCAGTCAAGAGGGCAGGTAAATAAAAACAATGGCTGCCCCAGGTTGTTAGCACTAAAAATATACAAGTTGGAAGCAAAGACATTCACCAAGTACAAAAACATAGAGTGGCAGACCAAGCCTCTGGGTAAAACAGCACCCTCCAGTGTTTACACTGGGAATGCTTTTCTCATGATGGCAGTGAAAGAACCACATCATGAACAAACACCAACATGACTGTCCTCAAGAGAAGCACTTATTCTTACATAGAATCAGGAATACTTCTCTTTGTAATTATCTAGAGAGGCTATTTAAATGTAAAATATTTGAAAAAACAAACAAACAAACATGGAAACAGGGGAGTCAATCAGTAAATATTTACCCCAACTTGATAGCACTTTCTACTTTGTTTGAAAAGAAAGATGCTAGAGTTAGAGTAGATATCAACATATTTTCAGTCAAGAGGGAACGGAAATGAAAAATGGATTTAGCGGATATCACTTATAGGATAGAGGGATAGGTACAAGGGTTTACCATATTAACTACACTGAAAAATGGAATTCCATTGAAAAGAGGTTGAGTCTTGCCTGTAGATCACTTCCTCATTAAAACTACCCCAAAGAGAAGCACTTATGAACACAGGACCAATCAATGCTCCCATTTGAAGTAATCTTAATGTGTAGAACTTTGTGATTAAATGGCCATTGCATGGAGAACACAGTGTAGTTCCAGAAGGCAATTGTCTCTTGAAGCACTGATCACTTGAAACTACCCCAACAAATAGCACTTACCAAATACAACAGACAGTCAGTGCCATTGTGAGGGTACCGAGAGTGAGAGTAGTAGTAGCTGCAAATCTTGTCCAAATGATAGCTTGAAACTCTGTAGGAACGGACGAGATCCATGGAGCATGTTGTCTGCTTTTAGGAAGAGCTGGTCTGAGCCATGTGGTTTACCAGCACCCAATATAAGTGTGTCCATGCCCCCTCGGCTGTGCCATGGCCGTTGACACTCTGCATTTCTGTAAAGCCCATCAAGTTTTGATTGCCCAGTTTACATCTTTGGAACGACTCAGCATTTTCCCAGCACGGGTGGACCTTTCACACATTGGAAGCACTTCATGCAAATGCAACACTTATGAACATTTCCCCCTGAATTTAGAAAATAGTCATTCATTTTTAAAGGATAGGCCTACACTCAATACAAAAACAGCAAGTGGCAGACCAAACCTCTAGGTAAAACAGCACCCTCTAATGTTTAAACTGGGTATGCTGAAAGGTTATTGCACTTACTCTTACATAGAATTAAGGAAAGCTTCTCTTTGTAATAATCTAAAAGGGGTCTGTAAATGATCTGAATAAAAAACATGAACACAGGGGAGTCGGTCAGCAAATATTTACCCCAACTTGATAGCACTTTCTACTTTGGTTGAAAAGAAACATGCTAAAGTTAGAGTAGATATCAACTGATTTTCAGTCAAGAGGGCAGGTAAATAAAAACAATGGCTGCCCCAGGTTGTTAGCACTAAAAATATACAAGTTGGAAGCAAAGACATTCACCAAGTACAAAAACATAGAGTGGCAGACCAAGCCTCTGGGTAAAACAGCACCCTCCAGTGTTTACACTGGGAATGCTTTTCTCATGATGGCAGTGAAAGAACCACATCATGAACAAACACCAACATGACTGTCCTCAAGAGAAGCACTTATTCTTACATAGAATCAGGAATACTTCTCTTTGTAATTATCTAGAGAGGCTATTTAAATGTAAAATATTTGAAAAAAAAAACAAACAAACATGGAAACAGGGGAGTCAATCAGTAAATATTTACCCCAACTTGATAGCACTTTCTACTTTGTTTGAAAAGAAAGATGCTAGAGTTAGAGTAGATATCAACATATTTTCAGTCAAGAGGGAACGGAAATGAAAAATGGATTTAGCGGATATCACTTATAGGATAGAGGGATAGGTACAAGGGTTTACCATATTAACTACACTGAAAAATGGAATTCCATTGAAAAGAGGTTGAGTCTTGCCTGTAGATCACTTCCTCATTAAAACTACCCCAAAGAGAAGCACTTATGAACACAGGACCAATCAATGCTCCCATTTGAAGTAATCTTAATGTGTAGAACTTTGTGATTAAATGGCCATTGCATGGAGAACACAGTGTAGTTCCAGAAGGCAATTGTCTCTTGAAGCACTGATCACTTGAAACTACCCCAACAAATAGCACTTACCAAATACAACAGACAGTCAGTGCCATTGTGAGGGTACCGAGAGTGAGAGTAGTAGTAGCTGCAAATCTTGTCCAAATGATAGCTTGAAACTCTGTAGGAACGGACGAGATCCATGGAGCATGTTGTCTGCTTTTAGGAAGAGCTGGTCTGAGCCATGTGGTTTACCAGCACCCAATATAAGTGTGTCCATGCCCCCTCGGCTGTGCCATGGCCGTTGACACTCTGCATTTCTGTAAAGCCCATCAAGTTTTGATTGCCCAGTTTACATCTTTGGAACGACTCAGCATTTTCCCAGCACGGGTGGACCTTTCACACATTGGAAGCACTTCATGCAAATGCAACACTTATGAACATTTCCCCCTGAATTTAGAAAATAGTCATTCATTTTTAAAGGATAGGCCTACACTCAATACAAAAACAGCAAGTGGCAGACCAAACCTCTAGGTAAAACAGCACCCTCTAATGTTTAAACTGGGTATGCTGAAAGGTTATTGCACTTACTCTTACATAGAATTAAGGAAAGCTTCTCTTTGTAATAATCTAAAAGGGGTCTGTAAATGATCTGAATAAAAAACATGAACACAGGGGAGTCGGTCAGCAAATATTTACCCCAACTTGATAGCACTTTCTACTTTGGTTGAAAAGAAACATGCTAAAGTTAGAGTAGATATCAACTGATTTTCAGTCAAGAGGGCAGGTAAATAAAAGCAATGGCTGCCCCAGGTTGTTAGCACTAAAAATATACAAGTTGGAAGCAAAGACATTCACCAAGTACAAAAACATAGAGTGGCAGACCAAGCCTCTGGGTAAAACAGCACCCTCCAGTGTTTACACTGGGAATGCTTTTCTCATGATGGCAGTGAAAGAACCACATCATGAACAAACACCAACATGACTGTCCTCAAGAGAAGCACTTATTCTTACATAGAATCAGGAATACTTCTCTTTGTAATTATCTAGAGAGGCTATTTAAATGTAAAATATTTGAAAAAAAAAAACAAACAAACATGGAAACAGGGGAGTCAATCAGTAAATATTTACCCCAACTTGATAGCACTTTCTACTTTGTTTGAAAAGAAAGATGCTAGAGTTAGAGTAGATATCAACATATTTTCAGTCAAGAGGGAACGGAAATGAAAAATGGATTTAGCGGATATCACTTATAGGATAGAGGGATAGGTACAAGGGTTTACCATATTAACTACACTGAAAAATGGAATTCCATTGAAAAGAGGTTGAGTCTTGCCTGTAGATCACTTCCTCATTAAAACTACCCCAAAGAGAAGCACTTATGAACACAGGACCAATCAATGCTCCCATTTGAAGTAATCTTAATGTGTAGAACTTTGTGATTAAATGGCCATTGCATGGAGAACACAGTGTAGTTCCAGAAGGCAATTGTCTCTTGAAGCACTGATCACTTGAAACTACCCCAACAAATAGCACTTACCAAATACAACAGACAGTCAGTGCCATTGTGAGGGTACCGAGAGTGAGAGTAGTAGTAGCTGCAAATCTTGTCCAAATGATAGCTTGAAACTCTGTAGGAACGGACGAGATCCATGGAGCATGTTGTCTGCTTTTAGGAAGAGCTGGTCTGAGCCATGTGGTTTACCAGCACCCAATATAAGTGTGTCCATGCCCCCTCGGCTGTGCCATGGCCGTTGACACTCTGCATTTCTGTAAAGCCCATCAAGTTTTGATTGCCCAGTTTACATCTTTGGAACGACTCAGCATTTTCCCAGCACGGGTGGACCTTTCACACATTGGAAGCACTTCATGCAAATGCAACACTTATGAACATTTCCCCCTGAATTTAGAAAATAGTCATTCATTTTTAAAGGATAGGCCTACACTCAATACAAAAACAGCAAGTGGCAGACCAAACCTCTAGGTAAAACAGCACCCTCTAATGTTTAAACTGGGTATGCTGAAAGGTTATTGCACTTACTCTTACATAGAATTAAGGAAAGCTTCTCTTTGTAATAATCTAAAAGGGGTCTGTAAATGATCTGAATAAAAAACATGAACACAGGGGAGTCGGTCAGCAAATATTTACCCCAACTTGATAGCACTTTCTACTTTGGTTGAAAAGAAACATGCTAAAGTTAGAGTAGATATCAACTGATTTTCAGTCAAGAGGGCAGGTAAATAAAAACAATGGCTGCCCCAGGTTGTTAGCACTAAAAATATACAAGTTGGAAGCAAAGACATTCACCAAGTACAAAAACATAGAGTGGCAGACCAAGCCTCTGGGTAAAACAGCACCCTCCAGTGTTTACACTGGGAATGCTTTTCTCATGATGGCAGTGAAAGAACCACATCATGAACAAACACCAACATGACTGTCCTCAAGAGAAGCACTTATTCTTACATAGAATCAGGAATACTTCTCTTTGTAATTATCTAGAGAGGCTATTTAAATGTAAAATATTTGAAAAAAAAAACAAACAAACATGGAAACAGGGGAGTCAATCAGTAAATATTTACCCCAACTTGATAGCACTTTCTACTTTGTTTGAAAAGAAAGATGCTAGAGTTAGAGTAGATATCAACATATTTTCAGTCAAGAGGGAACGGAAATGAAAAATGGATTTAGCGGATATCACTTATAGGATAGAGGGATAGGTACAAGGGTTTACCATATTAACTACACTGAAAAATGGAATTCCATTGAAAAGAGGTTGAGTCTTGCCTGTAGATCACTTCCTCATTAAAACTACCCCAAAGAGAAGCACTTATGAACACAGGACCAATCAATGCTCCCATTTGAAGTAATCTTAATGTGTAGAACTTTGTGATTAAATGGCCATTGCATGGAGAACACAGTGTAGTTCCAGAAGGCAATTGTCTCTTGAAGCACTGATCACTTGAAACTACCCCAACAAATAGCACTTACCAAATACAACAGACAGTCAGTGCCATTGTGAGGGTACCGAGAGTGAGAGTAGTAGTAGCTGCAAATCTTGTCCAAATGATAGCTTGAAACTCTGTAGGAACGGACGAGATCCATGGAGTATGTTGTCTGCTTTTAGGAAGAGCTGGTCTGAGCCATGTGGTTTACCAGCACCCAATATAAGTGTGTCCATGCCCCCTCGGCTGTGCCATGGCCGTTGACACTCTGCATTTCTGTAAAGCCCATCAAGTTTTGATTGCCCAGTTTACATCTTTGGAACGACTCAGCATTTTCCCAGCACGGGTGGACCTTTCACACATTGGAAGCACTTCATGCAAATGCAACACTTATGAACATTTCCCCCTGAATTTAGAAAATAGTCATTCATTTTTAAAGGATAGGCCTACACTCAATACAAAAACAGCAAGTGGCAGACCAAACCTCTAGGTAAAACAGCACCCTCTAATGTTTAAACTGGGTATGCTGAAAGGTTATTGCACTTACTCTTACATAGAATTAAGGAAAGCTTCTCTTTGTAATAATCTAAAAGGGGTCTGTAAATGATCTGAATAAAAAACATGAACACAGGGGAGTCGGTCAGCAAATATTTACCCCATCTTGATAGCACTTTCTACTTTGGTTGAAAAGAAACATGCTAAAGTTAGAGTAGATATCAACTGATTTTCAGTCAAGAGGGCAGGTAAATAAAAACAATGGCTGCCCCAGGTTGTTAGCACTAAAAATATACAAGTTGGAAGCAAAGACATTCACCAAGTACAAAAACATAGAGTGGCAGACCAAGCCTCTGGGTAAAACAGCACCCTCCAGTGTTTACACTGGGAATGCTTTTCTCATGATGGCAGTGAAAGAACCACATCATGAACAAACACCAACATGACTGTCCTCAAGAGAAGCACTTATTCTTACATAGAATCAGGAATACTTCTCTTTGTAATTATCTAGAGAGGCTATTTAAATGTAAAATATTTGAAAAAAAAACAAACAAACATGGAAACAGGGGAGTCAATCAGTAAATATTTACCCCAACTTGATAGCACTTTCTACTTTGTTTGAAAAGAAAGATGCTAGAGTTAGAGTAGATATCAACATATTTTCAGTCAAGAGGGAACGGAAATGAAAAATGGATTTAGCGGATATCACTTATAGGATAGAGGGATAGGTACAAGGGTTTACCATATTAACTACACTGAAAAATGGAATTCCATTGAAAAGAGGTTGAGTCTTGCCTGTAGATCACTTCCTCATTAAAACTACCCCAAAGAGAAGCACTTATGAACACAGGACCAATCAATGCTCCCATTTGAAGTAATCTTAATGTGTAGAACTTTGTGATTAAATGGCCATTGCATGGAGAACACAGTGTAGTTCCAGAAGGCAATTGTCTCTTGAAGCACTGATCACTTGAAACTACCCCAACAAATAGCACTTACCAAATACAACAGACAGTCAGTGCCATTGTGAGGGTACCGAGAGTGAGAGTAGTAGTAGCTGCAAATCTTGTCCAAATGATAGCTTGAAACTCTGTAGGAACGGACGAGATCCATGGAGCATGTTGTCTGCTTTTAGGAAGAGCTGGTCTGAGCCATGTGGTTTACCAGCACCCAATATAAGTGTGTCCATGCCCCCTCGGCTGTGCCATGGCCGTTGACACTCTGCATTTCTGTAAAGCCCATCAAGTTTTGATTGCCCAGTTTACATCTTTGGAACGACTCAGCATTTTCCCAGCACGGGTGGACCTTTCACACATTGGAAGCACTTCATGCAAATGCAACACTTATGAACATTTCCCCCTGAATTTAGAAAATAGTCATTCATTTTTAAAGGATAGGCCTACACTCAATACAAAAACAGCAAGTGGCAGACCAAACCTCTAGGTAAAACAGCACCCTCTAATGTTTAAACTGGGTATGCTGAAAGGTTATTGCACTTACTCTTACATAGAATTAAGGAAAGCTTCTCTTTGTAATAATCTAAAAGGGGTCTGTAAATGATCTGAATAAAAAACATGAACACAGGGGAGTCGGTCAGCAAATATTTACCCCAACTTGATAGCACTTTCTACTTTGGTTGAAAAGAAACATGCTAAAGTTAGAGTAGATATCAACTGATTTTCAGTCAAGAGGGCAGGTAAATAAAAACAATGGCTGCCCCAGGTTGTTAGCACTAAAAATATACAAGTTGGAAGCAAAGACATTCACCAAGTACAAAAACATAGAGTGGCAGACCAAGCCTCTGGGTAAAACAGCACCCTCCAGTGTTTACACTGGGAATGCTTTTCTCGTGATGGCAGTGAAAGAACCACATCATGAACAAACACCAACATGACTGTCCTCAAGAGAAGCACTTATTCTTACATAGAATCAGGAATACTTCTCTTTGTAATTATCTAGAGAGGCTATTTAAATGTAAAATATTTGAAAAAAAAACAAACAAACATGGAAACAGGGGAGTCAATCAGTAAATATTTACCCCAACTTGATAGCACTTTCTACTTTGTTTGAAAAGAAAGATGCTAGAGTTAGAGTAGATATCAACATATTTTCAGTCAAGAGGGAACGGAAATGAAAAATGGATTTAGCGGATATCACTTATAGGATAGAGGGATAGGTACAAGGGTTTACCATATTAACTACACTGAAAAATGGAATTCCATTGAAAAGAGGTTGAGTCTTGCCTGTAGATCACTTCCTCATTAAAACTACCCCAAAGAGAAGCACTTATGAACACAGGACCAATCAATGCTCCCATTTGAAGTAATCTTAATGTGTAGAACTTTGTGATTAAATGGCCATTGCATGGAGAACACAGTGTAGTTCCAGAAGGCAATTGTCTCTTGAAGCACTGATCACTTGAAACTACCCCAACAAATAGCACTTACCAAATACAACAGACAGTCAGTGCCATTGTGAGGGTACCGAGAGTGAGAGTAGTAGTAGCTGCAAATCTTGTCCAAATGATAGCTTGAAACTCTGTAGGAACGGACGAGATCCATGGAGCATGTTGTCTGCTTTTAGGAAGAGCTGGTCTGAGCCATGTGGTTTACCAGCACCCAATATAAGTGTGTCCATGCCCCCTCGGCTGTGCCATGGCCGTTGACACTCTGCATTTCTGTAAAGCCCATCAAGTTTTGATTGCCCAGTTTACATCTTTGGAACGACTCAGCATTTTCCCAGCACGGGTGGACCTTTCACACATTGGAAGCACTTCATGCAAATGCAACACTTATGAACATTTCCCCCTGAATTTAGAAAATAGTAATTCATTTTTAAAGGATAGGCCTACACTCAATACAAAAACAGCAAGTGGCAGACCAAACCTCTAGGTAAAACAGCACCCTCTAATGTTTAAACTGGGTATGCTGAAAGGTTATTGCACTTACTCTTACATAGAATTAAGGAAAGCTTCTCTTTGTAATAATCTAAAAGGGGTCTGTAAATGATCTGAATAAAAAACATGAACACAGGGGAGTCGGTCAGCAAATATTTACCCCAACTTGATAGCACTTTCTACTTTGGTTGAAAAGAAACATGCTAAAGTTAGAGTAGATATCAACTGATTTTCAGTCAAGAGGGCAGGTAAATAAAAACAATGGCTGCCCCAGGTTGTTAGCACTAAAAATATACAAGTTGGAAGCAAAGACATTCACCAAGTACAAAAACATAGAGTGGCAGACCAAGCCTCTGGGTAAAACAGCACCCTCCAGTGTTTACACTGGGAATGCTTTTCTCGTGATGGCAGTGAAAGAACCACATCATGAACAAACACCAACATGACTGTCCTCAAGAGAAGCACTTATTCTTACATAGAATCAGGAATACTTCTCTTTGTAATTATCTAGAGAGGCTATTTAAATGTAAAATATTTGAAAAAAAAACAAACAAACATGGAAACAGGGGAGTCAATCAGTAAATATTTACCCCAACTTGATAGCACTTTCTACTTTGTTTGAAAAGAAAGATGCTAGAGTTAGAGTAGATATCAACATATTTTCAGTCAAGAGGGAACGGAAATGAAAAATGGATTTAGCGGATATCACTTATAGGATAGAGGGATAGGTACAAGGGTTTACCATATTAACTACACTGAAAAATGGAATTCCATTGAAAAGAGGTTGAGTCTTGCCTGTAGATCACTTCCTCATTAAAACTACCCCAAAGAGAAGCACTTATGAACACAGGACCAATCAATGCTCCCATTTGAAGTAATCTTAATGTGTAGAACTTTGTGATTAAATGGCCATTGCATGGAGAACACAGTGTAGTTCCAGAAGGCAATTGTCTCTTGAAGCACTGATCACTTGAAACTACCCCAACAAATAGCACTTACCAAATACAACAGACAGTCAGTGCCATTGTGAGGGTACCGAGAGTGAGAGTAGTAGTAGCTGCAAATCTTGTCCAAATGATAGCTTGAAACTCTGTAGGAACGGACGAGATCCATGGAGCATGTTGTCTGCTTTTAGGAAGAGCTGGTCTGAGCCATGTGGTTTACCAGCACCCAATATAAGTGTGTCCATGCCCCCTCGGCTGTGCCATGGCCGTTGACACTCTGCATTTCTGTAAAGCCCATCAAGTTTTGATTGCCCAGTTTACATCTTTGGAACGACTCAGCATTTTCCCAGCACGGGTGGACCTTTCACACATTGGAAGCACTTCATGCAAATGCAACACTTATGAACATTTCCCCCTGAATTTAGAAAATAGTCATTCATTTTTAAAGGATAGGCCTACACTCAATACAAAAACAGCAAGTGGCAGACCAAACCTCTAGGTAAAACAGCACCCTCTAATGTTTAAACTGGGTATGCTGAAAGGTTATTGCACTTACTCTTACATAGAATTAAGGAAAGCTTCTCTTTGTAATAATCTAAAAGGGGTCTGTAAATGATCTGAATAAAAAACATGAACACAGGGGAGTCGGTCAGCAAATATTTACCCCAACTTGATAGCACTTTCTACTTTGGTTGAAAAGAAACATGCTAAAGTTAGAGTAGATATCAACTGATTTTCAGTCAAGAGGGCAGGTAAATAAAAACAATGGCTGCCCCAGGTTGTTAGCACTAAAAATATACAAGTTGGAAGCAAAGACATTCACCAAGTACAAAAACATAGAGTGGCAGACCAAGCCTCTGGGTAAAACAGCACCCTCCAGTGTTTACACTGGGAATGCTTTTCTCATGATGACAGTGAAAGAACCACATCATGAACAAACACCAACATGACTGTCCTCAAGAGAAGCACTTATTCTTACATAGAATCAGGAATACTTCTCTTTGTAATTATCTAGAGAGGCTATTTAAATGTAAAATATTTGAAAAAAAACAAACAAACATGGAAACAGGGGAGTCAATCAGTAAATATTTACCCCAACTTGATAGCACTTTCTACTTTGTTTGAAAAGAAAGATGCTAGAGTTATAGAGTAGATATCAACATATTTTCAGTCAAGAGGGAACGGAAATGAAAAATGGATTTAGCGGATATCACTTATAGGATAGAGGGATAGGTACAAGGGTTTACCATATTAACTACACTGAAAAATGGAATTCCATTGAAAAGAGGTTGAGTCTTGCCTGTAGATCACTTCCTCATTAAAACTACCCCAAAGAGAAGCACTTATGAACACAGGACCAATCAATGCTCCCATTTGAAGTAATCTTAATGTGTAGAACTTTGTGATTAAATGGCCATTGCATGGAGAACACAGTGTAGTTCCAGAAGGCAATTGTCTCTTGAAGCACTGATCACTTGAAACTACCCCAACAAATAGCACTTACCAAATACAACAGACAGTCAGTGCCATTGTGAGGGTACCGAGAGTGAGAGTAGTAGTAGCTGCAAATCTTGTCCAAATGATAGCTTGAAACTCTGTAGGAACGGACAAGATCCATGGAGCATGTTGTCTGCTTTTAGGAAGAGCTGGTCTGAGCCATGTGGTTTACCAGCACCCAATATAAGTGTGTCCATGCCCCCTCGGCTGTGCCATGGCCGTTGACACTCTGCATTTCTGTAAAGCCCATCAAATTTTGATTGCCCAGTTTACATCTTTGGAACGACTCAGCATTTTCCCAGCACGGGTGGACCTTTCACACATTGGAAGCACTTCATGCAAATGCAACACTTATGAACATTTCCCCCTGAATTTAGAAAATAGTCATTCATTTTTAAAGGATAGGCCTACACTCAATACAAAAACAGCAAGTGGCAGACCAAACCTCTAGGTAAAACAGCACCCTCTAATGTTTAAACTGGGTATGCTGAAAGGTTATTGCACGTACTCTTACATAGAATTAAGGAAAGCTTCTCTTTGTAATCATCTAAAAGGGGTCTGTAAATGATCTGAATAAAAAACATGAACACAGGGGAGTCGGTCAGCAAATATTTACCCCAACTTGATAGCACTTTCTACTTTGGTTGAAAAGAAAAATGCTAAAGTTAGAGTAGGTATCAACTGATTTTCAGTCAAGAGGGCAGGTAAATAAAAACAATGGCTGCCCCAGGTTGTTAGCACTAAAAATATACAAGTTGGAAGCAAAGACATTCACCAAGTACAAAAACATAGAGTGGCAGACCAAGCCTCTGGGTAAAACAGCACCCTCTAATGTTTAAACTGGGTATGCTGAAAGGTTATTGCACTTACTCTTACATAGAATTAAGGAAAGCTTCTCTTTGTAATAATCTAAAAGGGGTCTGTAAATGATCTGAATAAAAAACATGAACACAGGGGAGTCGGTCAGCAAATATTTACCCCAACTTGATAGCACTTTCTACTTTGGTTGAAAAGAAACATGCTAAAGTTAGAGTAGATATCAACTGATTTTCAGTCAAGAGGGCAGGTAAATAAAAACAATGGCTGCCCCAGGTTGTTAGCACTAAAAATATACAAGTTGGAAGCAGAGACATTCACCAAGTACAAAAACATAGAGTGGCAGACCAAGCCTCTGGGTAAAACAGCACCCTCCAGTGTTTACACTGGGAATGCTTTTCTCATGATGACAGTGAAAGAACCACTTAACAAGATGGCGCCGCCGTGCTCGGTCGCCGTTCAGGTCGCTCCGCTAAGACTTTGCTTTTATTTATTATTCTACTCTCTTTTACTCTCTATTTTTTCCAACGGATCATCTGCTTTGATCTGTTACGACAGCAAAACACTTCTGGAAATTGGTTACCGCTACACTGACCTGTTTCAGGACACTTTCTCCAATCTTCCATCTGAGATTCGCCGGGACGCCGAGTTGAACAATGGCCACTCGAGTCGACGGCGAAGATTCAAAAAACACCGCGGGAAACGCGCTGGGATCCGCAACAGACTGAGAAAAAGAGCATTCAGTCCTCCTCTCCCGAGCATTTTGCTCGCAAATGTCCAATCCTTGGAGAATAAGATGGACGATCTTAGAGCCAGGATAAGTTTTCAACGGGACATGAGAGACTGCAACATCTATTGTCTGTCCGAAACATGGCTCACGCCAGCGGTCCCGGATACAGCCGTGACGCCGTCCGAGAACTTCTCTGTTTTTCGGATGGACAGAACAGCCGAGGCCGGGAAATCTAAAGGCGGTGGAGTGTGTTTCATGATAAACAAGGAATGGTGCGATCCTAGGAACATCTCCATTCTTTCGCGATCCTGCTCGCCTCACTTGGAACATTTAACTCTCATGTGCCGGCCTTTCTACCTGCCGAGGGAGTTTTCCTCGGTCATCTCCACTGCCGTTTATATTCCACCACAAGCAGACACGGGGCTGGCTTTATCTGCCCTCCATGATGTGACCAGCGGCTTCATAAACAAACACCCCGACGCTGCTTTCATCGTCGCGGGTGATTTTAACAAAGCAAACCTAAAGAAAGTATTGCCAAACTTTCACCAGCATGTCTCCTGTCCCACACGAGGAGCAAACACACTGGATCATTGCTACTCTCCGTTTAAGAACGCCTACAAAGCTCGTTCACAGCCAGCTTTTGGCAAATCGGACCATGCCGCCATTTTCCTCACACCGGAATATAAACAAAGGCTCGTTCAAGAGCCCCCGGTGAGGAGGGAAGTCAAACGCTGGTCATCCCATTCAGAGATCACGCTACAGGCAGCTCTTGATGACGTCGACTGGGACATGTTCCGCGCGAGTTCTGAGGACGTCAGCGAGTTCACAGAAGTGGCGCTCTGCTTTATTAACACACTGACAGAGCAAGCCACACAAACAATAACTATAACGTCCTTCCCTAATCAGAAACCGTGGGTGGACAGTTCAATTCGCACTGCAGTAAACTCGCGCACCACCGCTTACAATGCCGGTCTCCTAACGGGGGATATGAGGGAGTACAAAGCTTCATGTTACGCCCTCCGGCGCGCCGTTAAAGCCGCAAAACTCCGCTATAAAGACCGAGTGGAATCTCATTTCCAACTCAACGACTCCCGGCGGATGTGGCAGGGACTGAGAACCATCTGTGCTTTTGGAACTAAATCCTCTGCAGAGGTGAGAGCTGATCCGTTGCTGGTGAACGAGTTAAACTCTTTCTACGCTCGCTTTGATGGTAATCGCGGCAGCGCGACTCCGGCGAGTGACGCGTCAGAGAGAGTCCCTCAGAGCAGCAACGGTCACGTGATCTCTGTCTCGGAGGACGAGGTTCGGAGGGCACTCAAACGTGTGGATGTCAGGAAAGCTGCTGGGCCGGATGGTATTTCAGGTCGTGTTCTGCGGTCCTGTGCTGATCAGCTCGCAGGGCTCTTTACATCCATATTCAACGAGTCCCTTGCTACATCTGTTGTCCCCACCTCCTTCAAACGATCCTCCATCATCCCTGTACCTAAGATCAGTAAACCCTCTTGCCTAAATGACTATCGTCCAGTGGCTCTCACATCTTTAGTCATGAAGGTCTTTGAGAGACTCATTAAAAACAACATTTGCTCCTCCATTCCTGACACTTTGGACCCTCTTCAGTTTGCCTATCGTCCCAATAGATCGACTGAAGATGCCATTTCTCACGTCCTTCACTCCTGCCTCACTCACATCGACAGCAAAAGTGGGAACTATGTCAGGCTGCTATTTATTGACTATAGCTCAGCCTTTAACACCATAGTTCCCATTAAGCTAACACACAAACTCCTGGATCTAGGCCTGAATTCTTCTCTCTGCCTCTGGATTGAAGATTTCCTCACTGGCAGACCCCAGGCGGTGAGAGTAGGCCAGTTCACCTCCACCTCCATCACCCTGAGTGTTGGAGCTCCACAGGGCTGTGTGCTGAGTCCCCTGCTCTACTCTCTCTACACCCATGACTGTTTGTCCACACACAGCTCCACCTCTATCATCAAGTTTGCTGATGATACTGTTGTCCTGGGTCTCATCTCCAACAACAATGAGACGGCATACTTGGACGAAGTGGAGCAACTGACATCATGGTGCCAGGACAACTGTCTCTCTCTGAATGTTAACAAGACCAAAGAACTGATTGTGGACTTCAGGAAGAGACAGCATCGGTCATACTCCCCTCTCATGATCAGCGGGACACCGGTAGAGAGAGTGAGCAGCTTCAAATACCTGGGTGTGAACATCTCCGAGGATCTGACCTGGACTACACACATCCAGACACAGGTGAAAAAAGCCAGGCAAAGACTGTACCACCTGCGCCAGCTGAGGAAATTCAGGGTTTCACCAGCCATCCTGAAAACTTTCTATCGAGGGGCGATAGAAAGTGTCCTGACTCAGTGCATCACAGCGTGGTACGGGAACAGCACCAGTCACGACTGCAAAGCCCTGCAAAGAGTGGTGCGCTTATCCGAGCGCATCTCAGGCTCAGCTCTCCCGTCTCTGCAGGACATCTACACCAAACGCTGCAGAGGTAGAGCTACTAAAATCATCAGAGACATTAATCACCCTGCAAACTCTCACTTCACCCTACTGCCATCTGGTAAGCGCTTCCGTAGCCTGATGGCAAAGACTGAAAGACTCAGGAGGAGTTTCTTCCCCCAGGCCATCAGACTCCTGAACTCAGTCACGTGACTTCACTTCACCCCGCACACGCATAAACATACAGTTTTTTAACATTAACATCCACATACTGCAATTGCACTGCACTTTACGTTCCTATTGTTACTGCGTAACAACCTGTAATAAACCTTGCACATTATACTTCTTTATATATACATATTATATATTTTATGTTAAACACTTATTTTTAAGTCTACAGTTTATCTCACTTATCATATCCACATATTTTTTATATATTTTTTTTATCTTATTTCCTATTTTTATCTTTTACTTGATTTATTTATAATTCTACTTATGTTAATACTTTTTATTCTAATTTTATTCTATTTCTATTTAATTTCTTGTAACTGTTATTTGCACTGTCCATGGAGCGGACCTGTTTACATTTCACTGCCAGTTGTATATTGTGTATATAACTGTGTATGTGACAAATAAAACTCTTGAATCTTGAATCTTGAATCTTGAATCTCATGAACAAACACCAACATGACTGTCCTCAAGAGAAGCACTTATTCTTACATAGAATCAGGAATACTTCTCTTTGTAATTATCTAGAGAGGCTATTTAAATGTAAAATATTTGAAAAAAACAAACAAACATGGAAACAGGGGAGTCAATCAGTAAATATTTACCCCAACTTGATAGCACTTTCTACTTTGTTTGAAAAGAAAGATGCTAGAGTTAGAGTAGATATCAACATATTTTCAGTCAAGAGGGAACGGAAATGAAAAATGGCTTTAGCGGATATCACTTATAGGATAGAGGGATAGGTACAAGGGTTTACCATATTAATTACACTGAAAAATTGAATTCCATTGAAAAGAGGTTGAGTCTTGCCTGTAGATCACTTCCTCATTAAAACTACCCCAAAGAGAAGCACTTATGAACACAGGACCAATCAATGCTCCCATTTGAAGTAATCTTAATGTGTAGAACTTTGTGATTAAATGGCCATTGCATGGAGAACACAGTGTAGTTCCAGAAGGCAATTGTCTCTTGAAGCACTGATCACTTGAAACTACCCCAACAAATAGCACTTACCAAATACAACAGACAGTCAGTGCCATTGTGAGGGTACCGAGAGTGAGAGTAGTAGTAGCTGCAAATCTTGTCCAAATGATAGCTTGAAACTCTGTAGGAACGGACGAGATCCATGGAGCATGTTGTCTGCTTTTAGGAAGAGCTGGTCTGAGCCATGTGGTTTACCAGCACCCAATATAAGTGTGTCCATGCCCCCTCGGCTGTGCCATGGCCGTTGACACTCTGCATTTCTGTAAAGCCCATCAAGTTTTGATTGCCCAGTTTACATCTTTGGAACGACTCAGCATTTTCCCAGCACGGGTGGACCTTTCACACATTGGAAGCACTTCATGCAAATGCAACACTTATGAACATTTCCCCCTGAATTTAGAAAATAGTCATTCATTTTTAAAGGATAGGCCTACACTCAATACAAAAACAGCAAGTGGCAGACCAAACCTCTAGGTAAAACAGCACCCTCTAATGTTTAAACTGGGTATGCTGAAAGGTTATTGCACTTACTCTTACATAGAATTAAGGAAAGCTTCTCTTTGTAATCATCTAAAAGGGGTCTGTAAATGATCTGAATAAAAAACATGAACACAGGGGAGTCGGTCAGCAAATATTTACCCCAACTTGATAGCACTTTCTACTTTGGTTGAAAAGAAACATGCTAAAGTTAGAGTAGATATCAACTGATTTTCAGTCAAGAGGGCAGGTAAATAAAAACAATGGCTGCCCCAGGTTGTTAGCACTAAAAATATACAAGTTGGAAGCAAAGACATTCACCAAGTACAAAAACATAGAGTGGCAGACCAAGCCTCTGGGTAAAACAGCACCCTCCAGTGTTTACACTGGGAATGCTTTTCTCATGATGGCAGTGAAAGAACCACATCATGAACAAACACCAACATGACTGTCCTCAAGAGAAGCACTTATTCTTACATAGAATCAGGAATACTTCTCTTTGTAATTATCTAGAGAGGCTATTTAAATGTAAAATATTTGAAAAAAAAACAAACAAACATGGAAACAGGGGAGTCAATCAGTAAATATTTACCCCAACTTGATAGCACTTTCTACTTTGTTTGAAAAGAAAGATGCTAGAGTTAGAGTAGATATCAACATATTTTCAGTCAAGAGGGAACGGAAATGAAAAATGGATTTAGCGGATATAACTTATAGGATAGAGGGATAGGTACAAGGGTTTACCATATTAACTACACTGAAAAATGGAATTCCATTGAAAAGAGGTTGAGTCTTGCCTGTAGATCACTTCCTCATTAAAACTACCCCAAAGAGAAGCACTTATGAACACAGGACCAATCAATGCTCCCATTTGAAGTAATCTTAATGTGTAGAACTTTGTGATTAAATGGCCATTGCATGGAGAACACAGTGTAGTTCCAGAAGGCAATTGTCTCTTGAAGCACTGATCACTTGAAACTACCCCAACAAATAGCACTTACCAAATACAACAGACAGTCAGTGCCATTGTGAGGGTACCGAGAGTGAGAGTAGTAGTAGCTGCAAATCTTGTCCAAATGATAGCTTGAAACTCTGTAGGATCGGACG
Organism: Gobio gobio; assembly: GCF_949357685.1. Lineage (NCBI taxonomy): Eukaryota > Metazoa > Chordata > Actinopteri > Cypriniformes > Gobionidae > Gobio > Gobio gobio. Next base: position 25,279,365 of record NC_137116.1, on the reverse strand, counting down.
AGATCCATGGAGCATGTTGTCTGCTTTTAGGAAGAGCTGGTCTGAGCCATGTGGTTTACCAGCACCCAATATAAGTGTGTCCATGCCCCCTCGGCTGTGCCATGGCCGTTGACACTCTGCATTTCTGTAAAGCCCATCAAGTTTTGATTGCCCAGTTTACATCTTTGGAACGACTCAGCATTTTCCCAGCACGGGTGGACCTTTCACACATTGGAAGCACTTCATGCAAATGCAACACTTATGAACATTTCCCCCTGAATTTAGAAAATAGTCATTCATTTTTAAAGGATAGGCCTACACTCAATACAAAAACAGCAAGTGGCAGACCAAACCTCTAGGTAAAACAGCACCCTCTAATGTTTAAACTGGGTATGCTGAAAGGTTATTGCACTTACTCTTACATAGAATTAAGGAAAGCTTCTCTTTGTAATAATCTAAAAGGGGTCTGTAAATGATCTGAATAAAAAACATGAACACAGGGGAGTCGGTCAGCAAATATTTACCCCAACTTGATAGCACTTTCTACTTTGGTTGAAAAGAAACATGCTAAAGTTAGAGTAGATATCAACTGATTTTCAGTCAAGAGGGCAGGTAAATAAAAACAATGGCTGCCCCAGGTTGTTAGCACTAAAAATATACAAGTTGGAAGCAAAGACATTCACCAAGTACAAAAACATAGAGTGGCAGACCAAGCCTCTGGGTAAAACAGCACCCTCCAGTGTTTACACTGGGAATGCTTTTCTCATGATGGCAGTGAAAGAACCACATCATGAACAAACACCAACATGACTGTCCTCAAGAGAAGCACTTATTCTTACATAGAATCAGGAATACTTCTCTTTGTAATTATCTAGAGAGGCTATTTAAATGTAAAATATTTGAAAAAAAAACAAACAAACATGGAAACAGGGGAGTCAATCAGTAAATATTTACCCCAACTTGATAGCACTTTCTACTTTGTTTGAAAAGAAAGATGCTAGAGTTAGAGTAGATATCAACATATTTTCAGTCAAGAGGGAACGGAAATGAAAAATGGATTTAGCGGATATCACTTATAGGATAGAGGGATAGGTACAAGGGTTTACCATATTAACTACACTGAAAAATGGAATTCCATTGAAAAGAGGTTGAGTCTTGCCTGTAGATCACTTCCTCATTAAAACTACCCCAAAGAGAAGCACTTATGAACACAGGACCAATCAATGCTCCCATTTGAAGTAATCTTAATGTGTAGAACTTTGTGATTAAATGGCCATTGCATGGAGAACACAGTGTAGTTCCAGAAGGCAATTGTCTCTTGAAGCACTGATCACTTGAAACTACCCCAACAAATAGCACTTACCAAATACAACAGACAGTCAGTGCCATTGTGAGGGTACCGAGAGTGAGAGTAGTAGTAGCTGCAAATCTTGTCCAAATGATAGCTTGAAACTCTGTAGGAACGGACGAGATCCATGGAGTATGTTGTCTGCTTTTAGGAAGAGCTGGTCTGAGCCATGTGGTTTACCAGCACCCAATATAAGTGTGTCCATGCCCCCTCGGCTGTGCCATGGCCGTTGACACTCTGCATTTCTGTAAAGCCCATCAAGTTTTGATTGCCCAGTTTACATCTTTGGAACGACTCAGCATTTTCCCAGCACGGGTGGACCTTTCACACATTGGAAGCACTTCATGCAAATGCAACACTTATGAACATTTCCCCCTGAATTTAGAAAATAGTCATTCATTTTTAAAGGATAGGCCTACACTCAATACAAAAACAGCAAGTGGCAGACCAAACCTCTAGGTAAAACAGCACCCTCTAATGTTTAAACTGGGTATGGTGAAAGGTTATTGCACTTACTCTTACATAGAATTAAGGAAAGCTTCTCTTTGTAATCATCTAAAAGGGGTCTGTAAATGATCTGAATAAAAAACATGAACACAGGGGAGTCGGTCAGCAAATATTTACCCCAACTTGATAGCACTTTCTACTTTGGTTGAAAAGAAACATGCTAAAGTTAGAGTAGATATCAACTGATTTTCAGTCAAGAGGGCAGGTAAATAAAAACAATGGCTGCCCCAGGTTGTTAGCACTAAAAATATACAAGTTGGAAGCAAAGACATTCACCAAGTACAAAAACATAGAGTGGCAGACCAAGCCTCTGGGTAAAACAGCACCCTCCAGTGTTTACACTGGGAATGCTTTTCTCATGATGACAGTGAAAGAACCACATCATGAACAAACACCAACATGACTGTCCTCAAGAGAAGCACTTATTCTTACATAGAATCAGGAATACTTCTCTTTGTAATTATCTAGAGAGGCTATTTAAATGTAAAATATTTGAAAAAAAAACAAACAAACATGGAAACGGGAGTCAATCAGTAAATATTTACCCCAACTTGATAGCACTTTCTACTTTGTTTGAAAAGAAAGATGCTAGAGTTATAGAGTAGATATCAACATATTTTCAGTCAAGAGGGAACGGAAATGAAAAATGGATTTAGCGGATATCACTTATAGGATAGAGGGATAGGTACAAGGGTTTACCATATTAACTACACTGAAAAATGGAATTCCATTGAAAAGAGGTTGAGTCTTGCCTGTAGATCACTTCCTCATTAAAACTACCCCAAAGAGAAGCACTTATGAACACAGGACCAATCAATGCTCCCATTTGAAGTAATCTTAATGTGTAGAACTTTGTGATTAAATGGCCATTGCATGGAGAACACAGTGTAGTTCCAGAAGGCAATTGTCTCTTGAAGCACTGATCACTTGAAACTACCCCAACAAATAGCACTTACCAAATACAACAGACAGTCAGTGCCATTGTGAGGGTACCGAGAGTGAGAGTAGTAGTAGCTGCAAATCTTGTCCAAATGATAGCTTGAAACTCTGTAGGAACGGACGAGATCCATGGAGCATGTTGTCTGCTTTTAGGAAGAGCTGGTCTGAGCCATGTGGTTTACCAGCACCCAATATAAGTGTGTCCATGCCCCCTCGGCTGTGCCATGGCCGTTGACACTCTGCATTTCTGTAAAGCCCATCAAGTTTTGATTGCCCAGTTTACATCTTTGGAACGACTCAGCATTTTCCCAGCACGGGTGGACCTTTCACACATTGGAAGCACTTCATGCAAATGCAACACTTATGAACATTTCCCCCTGAATTTAGAAAATAGTCATTCATTTTTAAAGGATAGGCCTACACTAAATACAAAAACAGCAAGTGGCAGACCAAACCTCTAGGTAAAACAGCACCCTCTAATGTTTAAACTGGGTATGCTGAAAGGTTATTGCACTTACTCTTACATAGAATTAAGGAAAGCTTCTCTTTGTAATCATCTAAAAGGGGTCTGTAAATGATCTGAATAAAAAACATGAACACAGGGGAGTCGGTCAGCAAATATTTACCCCAACTTGATAGCACTTTCTACTTTGGTTGAAAAGAAACATGCTAAAGTTAGAGTAGATATCAACTGATTTTCAGTCAAGAGGGCAGGTAAATAAAAACAATGGCTGCCCCAGGTTGTTAGCACTAAAAATATACAAGTTGGAAGCAGAGACATTCACCAAGTACAAAAACATAGAGTGGTAGACCAAGCCTCTGGGTAAAACAGCACCCTCCAGTGTTTACACTGGGAATGCTTTTCTCATGATGACAGTGAAAGAACCACATCATGAACAAACACCAACATGACTGTCCTCAAGAGAAGCACTTATTCTTACATAGAATCAGGAATACTTCTCTTTGTAATTATCTAGAGAGGCTATTTAAATGTAAAATATTTGAAAAAAACAAACAAACATGGAAACAGGGGAGTCAATCAGTAAATATTTACCCCAACTTGATAGCACTTTCTACTTTGTTTGAAAAGAAAGATGCTAGAGTTAGAGTAGATATCAACATATTTTCAGTCAAGAGGGAACGGAAATGAAAAATGGCTTTAGCGGATATCACTTATAGGATAGAGGGATAGGTACAAGGGTTTACCATATTAATTACACTGAAAAATTGAATTCCATTGAAAAGAGGTTGAGTCTTGCCTGTAGATCACTTCCTCATTAAAACTACCCCAAAGAGAAGCACTTATGAACACAGGACCAATCAATGCTCCCATTTGAAGTAATCTTAATGTGTAGAACTTTGTGATTAAATGGCCATTGCATGGAGAACACAGTGTAGTTCCAGAAGGCAATTGTCTCTTGAAGCACTGATCACTTGAAACTACCCCAACAAATAGCACTTACCAAATACAACAGACAGTCAGTGCCATTGTGAGGGTACCGAGAGTGAGAGTAGTAGTAGCTGCAAATCTTGTCCAAATGATAGCTTGAAACTCTGTAGGAACGGACGAGATCCATGGAGCATGTTGTCTGCTTTTAGGAAGAGCTGGTCTGAGCCATGTGGTTTACCAGCACCCAATATAAGTGTGTCCATGCCCCCTCGGCTGTGCCATGGCCGTTGACACTCTGCATTTCTGTAAAGCCCATCAAGTTTTGATTGCCCAGTTTACATCTTTGGAACGACTCAGCATTTTCCCAGCACGGGTGGACCTTTCACACATTGGAAGCACTTCATGCAAATGCAACACTTATGAACATTTCCCCCTGAATTTAGAAAATAGTCATTCATTTTTAAAGGATAGGCCTACACTCAATACAAAAACAGCAAGTGGCAGACCAAACCTCTAGGTAAAACAGCACCCTCTAATGTTTAAACTGGGTATGCTGAAAGGTTATTGCACTTACTCTTACATAGAATTAAGGAAAGCTTCTCTTTGTAATCATCTAAAAGGGGTCTGTAAATGATCTGAATAAAAAACATGAACACAGGGGAGTCGGTCAGCAAATATTTACCCCAACTTGATAGCACTTTCTACTTTGGTTGAAAAGAAACATGCTAAAGTTAGAGTAGATATCAACTGATTTTCAGTCAAGAGGGCAGGTAAATAAAAACAATGGCTGCCCCAGGTTGTTAGCACTAAAAATATACAAGTTGGAAGCAAAGACATTCACCAAGTACAAAAACATAGAGTGGCAGACCAAGCCTCTGGGTAAAACAGCACCCTCCAGTGTTTACACTGGGAATGCTTTTCTCATGATGGCAGTGAAAGAACCACATCATGAACAAACACCAACATGACTGTCCTCAAGAGAAGCACTTATTCTTACATAGAATCAGGAATACTTCTCTTTGTAATTATCTAGAGAGGCTATTTAAATGTAAAATATTTGAAAAAAAAACAAACAAACATGGAAACAGGGGAGTCAATCAGTAAATATTTACCCCAACTTGATAGCACTTTCTACTTTGTTTGAAAAGAAAGATGCTAGAGTTAGAGTAGATATCAACATATTTTCAGTCAAGAGGGAACGGAAATGAAAAATGGATTTAGCGGATATCACTTATAGGATAGAGGGATAGGTACAAGGGTTTACCATATTAACTACACTGAAAAATGGAATTCCATTGAAAAGAGGTTGAGTCTTGCCTGTAGATCACTTCCTCATTAAAACTACCCCAAAGAGAAGCACTTATGAACACAGGACCAATCAATGCTCCCATTTGAAGTAATCTTAATGTGTAGAACTTTGTGATTAAATGGCCATTGCATGGAGAACACAGTGTAGTTCCAGAAGGCAATTGTCTCTTGAAGCACTGATCACTTGAAACTACCCCAACAAATAGCACTTACCAAATACAACAGACAGTCAGTGCCATTGTGAGGGTACCGAGAGTGAGAGTAGTAGTAGCTGCAAATCTTGTCCAAATGATAGCTTGAAACTCTGTAGGATCGGACGAGATCCATGGAGCATGTTGTCTGCTTTTAGGAAGAGCTGGTCTGAGCCATGTGGTTTACCAGCACCCAATATAAGTGTGTCCATGCCCCCTCGGCTGTGCCATGGCCGTTGACACTCTGCATTTCTGTAAAGCCCATCAAGTTTTGATTGCCCAGTTTACATCTTTGGAACGACTCAGCATTTTCCCAGCACGGGTGGACCTTTCACACATTGGAAGCACTTCATGCAAATGCAACACTTATGAACATTTCCCCCTGAATTTAGAAAATAGTCATTCATTTTTAAAGGATAGGCCTACACTCAATACAAAAACAGCAAGTGGCAGACCAAACCTCTAGGTAAAACAGCACCCTCTAATGTTTAAACTGGGTATGCTGAAAGGTTATTGCACTTACTCTTACATAGAATTAAGGAAAGCTTCTCTTTGTAATAATCTAAAAGGGGTCTGTAAATGATCTGAATAAAAAACATGAACACAGGGGAGTCGGTCAGCAAATATTTACCCCAACTTGATAGCACTTTCTACTTTGGTTGAAAAGAAACATGCTAAAGTTAGAGTAGATATCAACTGATTTTCAGTCAAGAGGGCAGGTAAATAAAAACAATGGCTGCCCCAGGTTGTTAGCACTAAAAATATACAAGTTGGAAGCAAAGACATTCACCAAGTACAAAAACATAGAGTGGCAGACCAAGCCTCTGGGTAAAACAGCACCCTCCAGTGTTTACACTGGGAATGCTTTTCTCATGATGGCAGTGAAAGAACCACATCATGAACAAACACCAACATGACTGTCCTCAAGAGAAGCACTTATTCTTACATAGAATCAGGAATACTTCTCTTTGTAATTATCTAGAGAGGCTATTTAAATGTAAAATATTTGAAAAAAAAACAAACAAACATGGAAACAGGGGAGTCAATCAGTAAATATTTACCCCAACTTGATAGCACTTTCTACTTTGTTTGAAAAGAAAGATGCTAGAGTTAGAGTAGATATCAACATATTTTCAGTCAAGAGGGAACGGAAATGAAAAATGGATTTAGCGGATATCACTTATAGGATAGAGGGATAGGTACAAGGGTTTACCATATTAACTACACTGAAAAATGGAATTCCATTGAAAAGAGGTTGAGTCTTGCCTGTAGATCACTTCCTCATTAAAACTACCCCAAAGAGAAGCACTTATGAACACAGGACCAATCAATGCTCCCATTTGAAGTAATCTTAATGTGTAGAACTTTGTGATTAAATGGCCATTGCATGGAGAACACAGTGTAGTTCCAGAAGGCAATTGTCTCTTGAAGCACTGATCACTTGAAACTACCCCAACAAATAGCACTTACCAAATACAACAGACAGTCAGTGCCATTGTGAGGGTACCGAGAGTGAGAGTAGTAGTAGCTGCAAATCTTGTCCAAATGATAGCTTGAAACTCTGTAGGAACGGACGAGATCCATGGAGTATGTTGTCTGCTTTTAGGAAGAGCTGGTCTGAGCCATGTGGTTTACCAGCACCCAATATAAGTGTGTCCATGCCCCCTCGGCTGTGCCATGGCCGTTGACACTCTGCATTTCTGTAAAGCCCATCAAGTTTTGATTGCCCAGTTTACATCTTTGGAACGACTCAGCATTTTCCCAGCACGGGTGGACCTTTCACACATTGGAAGCACTTCATGCAAATGCAACACTTATGAACATTTCCCCCTGAATTTAGAAAATAGTCATTCATTTTTAAAGGATAGGCCTACACTCAATACAAAAACAGCAAGTGGCAGACCAAACCTCTAGGTAAAACAGCACCCTCTAATGTTTAAACTGGGTATGGTGAAAGGTTATTGCACTTACTCTTACATAGAATTAAGGAAAGCTTCTCTTTGTAATCATCTAAAAGGGGTCTGTAAATGATCTGAATAAAAAACATGAACACAGGGGAGTCGGTCAGCAAATATTTACCCCAACTTGATAGCACTTTCTACTTTGGTTGAAAAGAAACATGCTAAAGTTAGAGTAGATATCAACTGATTTTCAGTCAAGAGGGCAGGTAAATAAAAACAATGGCTGCCCCAGGTTGTTAGCACTAAAAATATACAAGTTGGAAGCAAAGACATTCACCAAGTACAAAAACATAGAGTGGCAGACCAAGCCTCTGGGTAAAACAGCACCCTCCAGTGTTTACACTGGGAATGCTTTTCTCATGATGACAGTGAAAGAACCACATCATGAACAAACACCAACATGACTGTCCTCAAGAGAAGCACTTATTCTTACATAGAATCAGGAATACTTCTCTTTGTAATTATCTAGAGAGGCTATTTAAATGTAAAATATTTGAAAAAAAAACAAACAAACATGGAAACGGGAGTCAATCAGTAAATATTTACCCCAACTTGATAGCACTTTCTACTTTGTTTGAAAAGAAAGATGCTAGAGTTATAGAGTAGATATCAACATATTTTCAGTCAAGAGGGAACGGAAATGAAAAATGGATTTAGCGGATATCACTTATAGGATAGAGGGATAGGTACAAGGGTTTACCATATTAACTACACTGAAAAATGGAATTCCATTGAAAAGAGGTTGAGTCTTGCCTGTAGATCACTTCCTCATTAAAACTACCCCAAAGAGAAGCACTTATGAACACAGGACCAATCAATGCTCCCATTTGAAGTAATCTTAATGTGTAGAACTTTGTGATTAAATGGCCATTGCATGGAGAACACAGTGTAGTTCCAGAAGGCAATTGTCTCTTGAAGCACTGATCACTTGAAACTACCCCAACAAATAGCACTTACCAAATACAACAGACAGTCAGTGCCATTGTGAGGGTACCGAGAGTGAGAGTAGTAGTAGCTGCAAATCTTGTCCAAATGATAGCTTGAAACTCTGTAGGAACGGACGAGATCCATGGAGCATGTTGTCTGCTTTTAGGAAGAGCTGGTCTGAGCCATGTGGTTTACCAGCACCCAATATAAGTGTGTCCATGCCCCCTCGGCTGTGCCATGGCCGTTGACACTCTGCATTTCTGTAAAGCCCATCAAGTTTTGATTGCCCAGTTTACATCTTTGGAACGACTCAGCATTTTCCCAGCACGGGTGGACCTTTCACACATTGGAAGCACTTCATGCAAATGCAACACTTATGAACATTTCCCCCTGAATTTAGAAAATAGTCATTCATTTTTAAAGGATAGGCCTACACTAAATACAAAAACAGCAAGTGGCAGACCAAACCTCTAGGTAAAACAGCACCCTCTAATGTTTAAACTGGGTATGCTGAAAGGTTATTGCACTTACTCTTACATAGAATTAAGGAAAGCTTCTCTTTGTAATCATCTAAAAGGGGTCTGTAAATGATCTGAATAAAAAACATGAACACAGGGGAGTCGGTCAGCAAATATTTACCCCAACTTGATAGCACTTTCTACTTTGGTTGAAAAGAAACATGCTAAAGTTAGAGTAGATATCAACTGATTTTCAGTCAAGAGGGCAGGTAAATAAAAACAATGGCTGCCCCAGGTTGTTAGCACTAAAAATATACAAGTTGGAAGCAGAGACATTCACCAAGTACAAAAACATAGAGTGGTAGACCAAGCCTCTGGGTAAAACAGCACCCTCCAGTGTTTACACTGGGAATGCTTTTCTCATGATGACAGTGAAAGAACCACATCATGAACAAACACCAACATGACTGTCCTCAAGAGAAGCACTTATTCTTACATAGAATCAGGAATACTTCTCTTTGTAATTATCTAGAGAGGCTATTTAAATGTAAAATATTTGAAAAAAAACAAACAAACATGGAAACAGGGGAGTCAATCAGTAAATATTTACCCCAACTTGATAGCACTTTCTACTTTGTTTGAAAAGAAAGATGCTAGAGTTAGAGTAGATATCAACATATTTTCAGTCAAGAGGGAACGGAAATGAAAAATGGCTTTAGCGGATATCACTTATAGGATAGAGGGATAGGTACAAGGGTTTACCATATTAATTACACTGAAAAATTGAATTCCATTGAAAAGAGGTTGAGTCTTGCCTGTAGATCACTTCCTCATTAAAACTACCCCAAAGAGAAGCACTTATGAACACAGGACCAATCAATGCTCCCATTTGAAGTAATCTTAATGTGTAGAACTTTGTGATTAAATGGCCATTGCATGGAGAACACAGTGTAGTTCCAGAAGGCAATTGTCTCTTGAAGCACTGATCACTTGAAACTACCCCAACAAATAGCACTTACCAAATACAACAGACAGTCAGTGCCATTGTGAGGGTACCGAGAGTGAGAGTAGTAGTAGCTGCAAATCTTGTCCAAATGATAGCTTGAAACTCTGTAGGAACGGACGAGATCCATGGAGCATGTTGTCTGCTTTTAGGAATAGCTGGTCTGAGCCATGTGGTTTACCAGCACCCAATATAAGTGTGTCCATGCCCCCTCGGCTGTGCCATGGCCGTTGACACTCTGCATTTCTGTAAAGCCCATCAAGTTTTGATTGCCCAGTTTACATCTTTGGAACAACTCAGCATTTTCCCAGCACGGGTGGACCTTTCACACATTGGAAGCACTTCATGCAAATGCAACACTTATGAACATTTCCCCCTGAATTTAGAAAATAGTCATTCATTTTTAAAGGATAGGCCTACACTCAATACAAAAACAGCAAGTGGCAGACCAAACCTCTAGGTAAAACAGCACCCTCTAATGTTTAAACTGGGTATGCTGAAAGGTTATTGCACTTACTCTTACATAGAATTAAGGAAAGCTTCTCTTTGTAATAATCTAAAAGGGGTCTGTAAATGATCTGAATAAAAAACATGAACACAGGGGAGTCGGTCAGCAAATATTTACCCCAACTTGATAGCACTTTCTACTTTGGTTGAAAAGAAACATGCTAAAGTTAGAGTAGATATCAACTGATTTTCAGTCAAGAGGGCAGGTAAATAAAAACAATGGCTGCCCCAGGTTGTTAGCACTAAAAATATACAAGTTGGAAGCAAAGACATTCACCAAGTACAAAAACATAGAGTGGCAGACCAAGCCTCTGGGTAAAACAGCACCCTCCATTGTTTACACTGGGAATGCTTTTCTCGTGATGGCAGTGAAAGAACCACATCATGAACAAACACCAACATGACTGTCCTCAAGAGAAGCACTTATTCTTACATAGAATCAGGAATACTTCTCTTTGTAATTATCTAGAGAGGCTATTTAAATGTAAAATATTTGAAAAAAAAACAAACAAACATGGAAACAGGGGAGTCAATCAGTAAATATTTACCCCAACTTGATAGCACTTTCTACTTTGTTTGAAAAGAAAGATGCTAGAGTTAGAGTAGATATCAACATATTTTCAGTCAAGAGGGAACGGAAATGAAAAATGGATTTAGCGGATATCACTTATAGGATAGAGGGATAGGTACAAGGGTTTACCATATTAACTACACTGAAAAATGGAATTCCATTGAAAAGAGGTTGAGTCTTGCCTGTAGATCACTTCCTCATTAAAACTACCCCAAAGAGAAGCACTTATGAACACAGGACCAATCAATGCTCCCATTTGAAGTAATCTTAATGTGTAGAACTTTGTGATTAAATGGCCATTGCATGGAGAACACAGTGTAGTTCCAGAAGGCAATTGTCTCTTGAAGCACTGATCACTTGAAACTACCCCAACAAATAGCACTTACCAAATACAACAGACAGTCAGTGCCATTGTGAGGGTACCGAGAGTGAGAGTAGTAGTAGCTGCAAATCTTGTCCAAATGATAGCTTGAAACTCTGTAGGAACGGACGAGATCCATGGAGTATGTTGTCTGCTTTTAGGAAGAGCTGGTCTGAGCCATGTGGTTTACCAGCACCCAATATAAGTGTGTCCATGCCCCCTCGGCTGTGCCATGGCCGTTGACACTCTGCATTTCTGTAAAGCCCATCAAGTTTTGATTGCCCAGTTTACATCTTTGGAACGACTCAGCATTTTCCCAGCACGGGTGGACCTTTCACACATTGGAAGCACTTCATGCAAATGCAACACTTATGAACATTTCCCCCTGAATTTAGAAAATAGTCATTCATTTTTAAAGGATAGGCCTACACTCAATACAAAAACAGCAAGTGGCAGACCAAACCTCTAGGTAAAACAGCACCCTCTAATGTTTAAACTGGGTATGGTGAAAGGTTATTGCACTTACTCTTACATAGAATTAAGGAAAGCTTCTCTTTGTAATCATCTAAAAGGGGTCTGTAAATGATCTGAATAAAAAACATGAACACAGGGGAGTCGGTCAGCAAATATTTACCCCAACTTGATAGCACTTTCTACTTTGGTTGAAAAGAAACATGCTAAAGTTAGAGTAGATATCAACTGATTTTCAGTCAAGAGGGCAGGTAAATAAAAACAATGGCTGCCCCAGGTTGTTAGCACTAAAAATATACAAGTTGGAAGCAAAGACATTCACCAAGTACAAAAACATAGAGTGGCAGACCAAGCCTCTGGGTAAAACAGCACCCTCCAGTGTTTACACTGGGAATGCTTTTCTCATGATGACAGTGAAAGAACCACATCATGAACAAACACCAACATGACTGTCCTCAAGAGAAGCACTTATTCTTACATAGAATCAGGAATACTTCTCTTTGTAATTATCTAGAGAGGCTATTTAAATGTAAAATATTTGAAAAAAAAACAAACAAACATGGAAACAGGGGAGTCAATCAGTAAATATTTACCCCAACTTGATAGCACTTTCTACTTTGTTTGAAAAGAAAGATGCTAGAGTTATAGAGTAGATATCAACATATTTTCAGTCAAGAGGGAACGGAAATGAAAAATGGATTTAGCGGATATCACTTATAGGATAGAGGGATAGGTACAAGGGTTTACCATATTAACTACACTGAAAAATGGAATTCCATTGAAAAGAGGTTGAGTCTTGCCTGTAGATCACTTCCTCATTAAAACTACCCCAAAGAGAAGCACTTATGAACACAGGACCATCTTAATGTGTAGAACTTTGTGATTAAATGGCCATTGCATGGAGAACACAGTGTAGTTCCAGAAGGCAATTGTCTCTTGAAGCACTGATCACTTGAAACTACCCCAACAAATAGCACTTACCAAATACAACAGACAGTCAGTGCCATTGTGAGGGTACCGAGAGTGAGAGTAGTAGTAGCTGCAAATCTTGTCCAAATGATAGCTTGAAACTCTGTAGGAACGGACGAGATCCATGGAGCATGTTGTCTGCTTTTAGGAAGAGCTGGTCTGAGCCATGTGGTTTACCAGCACCCAATATAAGTGTGTCCATGCCCCCTCGGCTGTGCCATGGCCGTTGACACTCTGCATTTCTGTAAAGCCCATCAAGTTTTGATTGCCCAGTTTACATCTTTGGAACGACTCAGCATTTTCCCAGCACGGGTGGACCTTTCACACATTGGAAGCACTTCATGCAAATGCAACACTTATGAACATTTCCCCCTGAATTTAGAAAATAGTCATTCATTTTTAAAGGATAGGCCTACACTAAATACAAAAACAGCAAGTGGCAGACCAAACCTCTAGGTAAAACAGCACCCTCTAATGTTTAAACTGGGTATGCTGAAAGGTTATTGCACTTACTCTTACATAGAATTAAGGAAAGCTTCTCTTTGTAATCATCTAAAAGGGGTCTGTAAATGATCTGAATAAAAAACATGAACACAGGGGAGTCGGTCAGCAAATATTTACCCCAACTTGATAGCACTTTCTACTTTGGTTGAAAAGAAACATGCTAAAGTTAGAGTAGATATCAACTGATTTTCAGTCAAGAGGGCAGGTAAATAAAAACAATGGCTGCCCCAGGTTGTTAGCACTAAAAATATACAAGTTGGAAGCAGAGACATTCACCAAGTACAAAAACATAGAGTGGTAGACCAAGCCTCTGGGTAAAACAGCACCCTCCAGTGTTTACACTGGGAATGCTTTTCTCATGATGACAGTGAAAGAACCACATCATGAACAAACACCAACATGACTGTCCTCAAGAGAAGCACTTATTCTTACATAGAATCAGGAATACTTCTCTTTGTAATTATCTAGAGAGGCTATTTAAATGTAAAATATTTGAAAAAAACAAACAAACATGGAAACAGGGGAGTCAATCAGTAAATATTTACCCCAACTTGATAGCACTTTCTACTTTGTTTGAAAAGAAAGATGCTAGAGTTAGAGTAGATATCAACATATTTTCAGTCAAGAGGGAACGGAAATGAAAAATGGCTTTAGCGGATATCACTTATAGGATAGAGGGATAGGTACAAGGGTTTACCATATTAATTACACTGAAAAATTGAATTCCATTGAAAAGAGGTTGAGTCTTGCCTGTAGATCACTTCCTCATTAAAACTACCCCAAAGAGAAGCACTTATGAACACAGGACCAATCAATGCTCCCATTTGAAGTAATCTTAATGTGTAGAACTTTGTGATTAAATGGCCATTGCATGGAGAACACAGTGTAGTTCCAGAAGGCAATTGTCTCTTGAAGCACTGATCACTTGAAACTACCCCAACAAATAGCACTTACCAAATACAACAGACAGTCAGTGCCATTGTGAGGGTACCGAGAGTGAGAGTAGTAGTAGCTGCAAATCTTGTCCAAATGATAGCTTGAAACTCTGTAGGAACGGACGAGATCCATGGAGCATGTTGTCTGCTTTTAGGAATAGCTGGTCTGAGCCATGTGGTTTACCAGCACCCAATATAAGTGTGTCCATGCCCCCTCGGCTGTGCCATGGCCGTTGACACTCTGCATTTCTGTAAAGCCCATCAAGTTTTGATTGCCCAGTTTACATCTTTGGAACAACTCAGCATTTTCCCAGCACGGGTGGACCTTTCACACATTGGAAGCACTTCATGCAAATGCAACACTTATGAACATTTCCCCCTGAATTTAGAAAATAGTCATTCATTTTTAAAGGATAGGCCTACACTCAATACAAAAACAGCAAGTGGCAGACCAAACCTCTAGGTAAAACAGCACCCTCTAATGTTTAAACTGGGTATGCTGAAAGGTTATTGCACTTACTCTTACATAGAATTAAGGAAAGCTTCTCTTTGTAATCATCTAAAAGGGGTCTGTAAATGATCTGAATAAAAAACATGAACACAGGGGAGTCGGTCAGCAAATATTTACCCCAACTTGATAGCACTTTCTACTTTGGTTGAAAAGAAACATGCTAAAGTTAGAGTAGATATCAACTGATTTTCAGTCAAGAGGGCAGGTAAATAAAAACAATGGCTGCCCCAGGTTGTTAGCACTAAAAATATACAAGTTGGAAGCAAAGACATTCACCAAGTACAAAAACATAGAGTGGCAGACCAAGTCTCTGGGTAAAACAGCACCCTCCAGTGTTTACACTGGGAATGCTTTTCTCATGATGACAGTGAAAGAACCACATCATGAACAAACACCAACATGACTGTCCTCAAGAGAAGCACTTATTCTTACATAGAATCAGGAATACTTCTCTTTGTAATTATCTAGAGAGGCTATTTAAATGTAAAATATTTGAAAAAAAAACAAACAAACATGGAAACAGGGGAGTCAATCAGTAAATATTTACCCCAACTTGATAGCACTTTCTACTTTGTTTGAAAAGAAAGATGCTAGAGTTAGAGTAGATATCAACATATTTTCAGTCAAGAGGGAACGGAAATGAAAAATGGATTTAGCGGATATCACTTATAGGATAGAGGGATAGGTACAAGGGTTTACCATATTAATTACACTGAAAAATTGAATTCCATTGAAAAGAGGTTGAGTCTTGCCTGTAGATCACTTCCTCATTAAAACTACCCCAAAGAGAAGCACTTATGAACACAGGACCAATCAATGCTCCCATTTGAAGTAATCTTAATGTGTAGAACTTTGTGATTAAATGGCCATTGCATGGAGAACACAGTGTAGTTCCAGAAGGCAATTGTCTCTTGAAGCACTGATCACTTGAAACTACCCCAACAAATAGCACTTACCAAATACAACAGACAGTCAGTGCCATTGTGAGGGTACCGAGAGTGAGAGTAGTAGTAGCTGCAAATCTTGTCCAAATGATAGCTTAAAACTCTGTAGGAACGGACGAGATCCATGGAGCATGTTGTCTGCTTTTAGGAAGAGCTGGTCTGAGCCATGTGGTTTACCAGCACCCAATATAAGTGTGTCCATGCCCCCTCGGCTGTGCCATGGCCGTTGACACTCTGCATTTCTGTAAAGCCCATCAAGTTTTGATTGCCCAGTTTACATCTTTGGAACGACTCAGCATTTTCCCAGCACGGGTGGACCTTTCACACATTGGAAGCACTTCATGCAAATGCAACACTTATGAACATTTCCCCCTGAATTTAGAAAATAGTCATTCATTTTTAAAGGATAGGCCTACACTCAATACAAAAACAGCAAGTGGCAGACCAAACCTCTAGGTAAAACAGCACCCTCTAATGTTTAAACTGGGTATGCTGAAAGGTTATTGCACTTACTCTTACATAGAATTAAGGAAAGCTTCTCTTTGTAATAATCTAAAAGGGGTCTGTAAATGATCTGAATAAAAAACATGAACACAGGGGAGTCGGTCAGCAAATATTTACCCCAACTTGATAGCACTTTCTACTTTGGTTGAAAAGAAACATGCTAAAGTTAGAGTAGATATCAACTGATTTTCAGTCAAGAGGGCAGGTAAATAAAAACAATGGCTGCCCCAGGTTGTTAGCACTAAAAATATACAAGTTGGAAGCAAAGACATTCACCAAGTACAAAAACATAGAGTGGCAGACCAAGCCTCTGGGTAAAACAGCACCCTCCAGTGTTTACACTGGGAATGCTTTTCTCATGATGGCAGTGAAAGAACCACATCATGAACAAACACCAACATGACTGTCCTCAAGAGAAGCACTTATTCTTACATAGAATCAGGAATACTTCTCTTTGTAATTATCTAGAGAGGCTATTTAAATGTAAAATATTTGAAAAAAAAACAAACAAACATGGAAACAGGGGAGTCAATCAGTAAATATTTACCCCAACTTGATAGCACTTTCTACTTTGTTTGAAAAGAAAGATGCTAGAGTTAGAGTAGATATCAACATATTTTCAGTCAAGAGGGAACGGAAATGAAAAATGGATTTAGCGGATATCACTTATAGGATAGAGGGATAGGTACAAGGGTTTACCATATTAACTACACTGAAAAATGGAATTCCATTGAAAAGAGGTTGACTCTTGCCTGTAGATCACTTCCTCATTAAAACTACCCCAAAGAGAAGCACTTATGAACACAGGACCAATCAATGCTCCCATTTGAAGTAATCTTAATGTGTAGAACTTTGTGATTAAATGGCCATTGCATGGAGAACACAGTGTAGTTCCAGAAGGCAATTGTCTCTTGAAGCACTGATCACTTGAAACTACCCCAACAAATAGCACTTACCAAATACAACAGACAGTCAGTGCCATTGTGAGGGTACCGAGAGTGAGAGTAGTAGTAGCTGCAAATCTTGTCCAAATGATAGCTTGAAACTCTGTAGGAACGGACGAGATCCATGGAGCATGTTGTCTGCTTTTAGGAAGAGCTGGTCTGAGCCATGTGGTTTACCAGCACCCAATATAAGTGTGTCCATGCCCCCTCGGCTGTGCCATGGCCGTTGACACTCTGCATTTCTGTAAAGCCCATCAAGTTTTGATTGCCCAGTTTACATCTTTGGAACGACTCAGCATTTTCCCAGCACGGGTGGACCTTTCACACATTGGAAGCACTTCATGCAAATGCAACACTTATGAACATTTCCCCCTGAATTTAGAAAATAGTCATTCATTTTTAAAGGATAGGCCTACACTCAATACAAAAACAGCAAGTGGCAGACCAAACCTCTAGGTAAAACAGCACCCTCTAATGTTTAAACTGGGTATGCTGAAAGGTTATTGCACTTACTCTTACATAGAATTAAGGAAAGCTTCTCTTTGTAATCATCTAAAAGGGGTCTGTAAATGATCTGAATAAAAAACATGAACACAGGGGAGTCGGTCAGCAAATATTTACCCCAACTTGATAGCACTTTCTACTTTGGTTGAAAAGAAACATGCTAAAGTTAGAGTAGATATCAACTGATTTTCAGTCAAGAGGGCAGGTAAATAAAAACAATGGCTGCCCCAGGTTGTTAGCACTAAAAATATACAAGTTGGAAGCAAAGACATTCACCAAGTACAAAAACATAGAGTGGCAGACCAAGCCTCTGGGTAAAACAGCACCCTCCAGTGTTTACACTGGGAATACTTTTCTCATGATGGCAGTGAAAGAACCACATCATGAACAAACACCAACATGACTGTCCTCAAGAGAAGCACTTATTCTTACATAGAATCAGGAATACTTCTCTTTGTAATTATCTAGAGAGGCTATTTAAATGTAAAATATTTGAAAAAAAAACAAACAAACATGGAAACAGGGGAGTCAATCAGTAAATATTTACCCCAACTTGATAGCACTTTCTACTTTGTTTGAAAAGAAAGATGCTAGAGTTAGAGTAGATATCAACATATTTTCAGTCAAGAGGGAACGGAAATGAAAAATGGATTTAGCGGATATCACTTATAGGATAGAGGGATAGGTACAAGGGTTTACCATATTAACTACACTGAAAAATGGAATTCCATTGAAAAGAGGTTGAGTCTTGCCTGTAGATCACTTCCTCATTAAAACTACCCCAAAGAGAAGCACTTATGAACACAGGACCAATCAATGCTCCCATTTGAAGTAATCTTAATGTGTAGAACTTTGTGATTAAATGGCCATTGCATGGAGAACACAGTGTAGTTCCAGAAGGCAATTGTCTCTTGAAGCACTGATCACTTGAAACTACCCCAACAAATAGCACTTACCAAATACAACAGACAGTCAGTGCCATTGTGAGGGTACCGAGAGTGAGAGTAGTAGTAGCTGCAAATCTTGTCCAAATGATAGCTTGAAACTCTGTAGGAACGGACGAGATCCATGGAGCATGTTGTCTGCTTTTAGGAAGAGCTGGTCTGAGCCATGTGGTTTACCAGCACCCAATATAAGTGTGTCCATGCCCCCTCGGCTGTGCCATGGCCGTTGACACTCTGCATTTCTGTAAAGCCCATCAAGTTTTGATTGCCCAGTTTACATCTTTGGAACGACTCAGCATTTTCCCAGCACAGGTGGACCTTTCACACATTGGAAGCACTTCATGCAAATGCAACACTTATGAACATTTCCCCCTGAATTTAGAAAATAGTCATTCATTTTTAAAGGATAGGCCTACACTCAATACAAAAACAGCAAGTGGCAGACCAAACCTCTAGGTAAAACAGCACCCTCTAATGTTTAAACTGGGTATGCTGAAAGGTTATTGCACTTACTCTTACATAGAATTAAGGAAAGCTTCTCTTTGTAATCATCTAAAAGGGGTCTGTAAATGATCTGAATAAAAAACATGAACACAGGGGAGTCGGTCAGCAAATATTTACCCCAACTTGATAGCACTTTCTACTTTGGTTGAAAAGAAACATGCTAAAGTTAGAGTAGATATCAACTGATTTTCAGTCAAGAGGGCAGGTAAATAAAAACAATGGCTGCCCCAGGTTGTTAGCACTAAAAATATACAAGTTGGAAGCAAAGACATTCACCAAGTACAAAAACATAGAGTGGCAGACCAAGCCTCTGGGTAAAACAGCACCCTCCAGTGTTTACACTGGGAATGCTTTTCTCATGATGGCAGTGAAAGAACCACATCATGAACAAACACCAACATGACTGTCCTCAAGAGAAGCACTTATTCTTACATAGAATCAGGAATACTTCTCTTTGTAATTATCTAGAGA
Source organism: Gobio gobio (assembly GCF_949357685.1). Lineage (NCBI taxonomy): Eukaryota > Metazoa > Chordata > Actinopteri > Cypriniformes > Gobionidae > Gobio > Gobio gobio. The sequence continues at coordinate 25,259,710 of NC_137116.1, read as the reverse complement.
GGCTATTTAAATGTAAAATATTTGAAAAAAAAACAAACAAACATGGAAACAGGGGAGTCAATCAGTAAATATTTACCCCAACTTGATAGCACTTTCTACTTTGTTTGAAAAGAAAGATGCTAGAGTTAGAGTAGATATCAACATATTTTCAGTCAAGAGGGAACGGAAATGAAAAATGGATTTAGCGGATATCACTTATAGGATAGAGGGATAGGTACAAGGGTTTACCATATTAACTACACTGAAAAATGGAATTCCATTGAAAAGAGGTTGAGTCTTGCCTGTAGATCACTTCCTCATTAAAACTACCCCAAAGAGAAGCACTTATGAACACAGGACCAATCAATGCTCCCATTTGAAGTAATCTTAATGTGTAGAACTTTGTGATTAAATGGCCATTGCATGGAGAACACAGTGTAGTTCCAGAAGGCAATTGTCTCTTGAAGCACTGATCACTTGAAACTACCCCAACAAATAGCACTTACCAAATACAACAGACAGTCAGTGCCATTGTGAGGGTACCGAGAGTGAGAGTAGTAGTAGCTGCAAATCTTGTCCAAATGATAGCTTGAAACTCTGTAGGAACGGACGAGATCCATGGAGCATGTTGTCTGCTTTTAGGAAGAGCTGGTCTGAGCCATGTGGTTTACCAGCACCCAATATAAGTGTGTCCATGCCCCCTCGGCTGTGCCATGGCCGTTGACACTCTGCATTTCTGTAAAGCCCATCAAGTTTTGATTGCCCAGTTTACATCTTTGGAACGACTCAGCATTTTCCCAGCACGGGTGGACCTTTCACACATTGGAAGCACTTCATGCAAATGCAACACTTATGAACATTTCCCCCTGAATTTAGAAAATAGTCATTCATTTTTAAAGGGTAGGCCTACACTCAATACAAAAACAGCAAGTGGCAGACCAAACCTCTAGGTAAAACAGCACCCTCTAATGTTTAAACTGGGTATGCTGAAAGGTTATTGCACTTACTCTTACATAGAATTAAGGAAAGCTTCTCTTTGTAATAATCTAAAAGGGGTCTGTAAATGATCTGAATAAAAAACATGAACACAGGGGAGTCGGTCAGCAAATATTTACCCCAACTTGATAGCACTTTCTACTTTGGTTGAAAAGAAACATGCTAAAGTTAGAGTAGATATCAACTGATTTTCAGTCAAGAGGGCAGGTAAATAAAAACAATGGCTGCCCCAGGTTGTTAGCACTAAAAATATACAAGTTGGAAGCAAAGACATTCACCAAGTACAAAAACATAGAGTGGCAGACCAAGCCTCTGGGTAAAACAGCACCCTCCAGTGTTTACACTGGGAATGCTTTTCTCATGATGGCAGTGAAAGAACCACATCATGAACAAACACCAACATGACTGTCCTCAAGAGAAGCACTTATTCTTACATAGAATCAGGAATACTTCTCTTTGTAATTATCTAGAGAGGCTATTTAAATGTAAAATATTTGAAAAAAAAACAAACAAACATGGAAACAGGGGAGTCAATCAGTAAATATTTACCCCAACTTGATAGCACTTTCTACTTTGTTTGAAAAGAAAGATGCTAGAGTTAGAGTAGATATCAACATATTTTCAGTCAAGAGGGAACGGAAATGAAAAATGGATTTAGCGGATATCACTTATAGGATAGAGGGATAGGTACAAGGGTTTACCATATTAACTACACTGAAAAATGGAATTCCATTGAAAAGAGGTTGACTCTTGCCTGTAGATCACTTCCTCATTAAAACTACCCCAAAGAGAAGCACTTATGAACACAGGACCAATCAATGCTCCCATTTGAAGTAATCTTAATGTGTAGAACTTTGTGATTAAATGGCCATTGCATGGAGAACACAGTGTAGTTCCAGAAGGCAATTGTCTCTTGAAGCACTGATCACTTGAAACTACCCCAACAAATAGCACTTACCAAATACAACAGACAGTCAGTGCCATTGTGAGGGTACCGAGAGTGAGAGTAGTAGTAGCTGCAAATCTTGTCCAAATGATAGCTTGAAACTCTGTAGGAACGGACGAGATCCATGGAGCATGTTGTCTGCTTTTAGGAAGAGCTGGTCTGAGCCATGTGGTTTACCAGCACCCAATATAAGTGTGTCCATGCCCCCTCGGCTGTGCCATGGCCGTTGACACTCTGCATTTCTGTAAAGCCCATCAAGTTTTGATTGCCCAGTTTACATCTTTGGAACGACTCAGCATTTTCCCAGCACGGGTGGACCTTTCACACATTGGAAGCACTTCATGCAAATGCAACACTTATGAACATTTCCCCCTGAATTTAGAAAATAGTCATTCATTTTTAAAGGATAGGCCTACACTCAATACAAAAACAGCAAGTGGCAGACCAAACCTCTAGGTAAAACAGCACCCTCTAATGTTTAAACTGGGTATGCTGAAAGGTTATTGCACTTACTCTTACATAGAATTAAGGAAAGCTTCTCTTTGTAATCATCTAAAAGGGGTCTGTAAATGATCTGAATAAAAAACATGAACACAGGGGAGTCGGTCAGCAAATATTTACCCCAACTTGATAGCACTTTCTACTTTGGTTGAAAAGAAACATGCTAAAGTTAGAGTAGATATCAACTGATTTTCAGTCAAGAGGGCAGGTAAATAAAAACAATGGCTGCCCCAGGTTGTTAGCACTAAAAATATACAAGTTGGAAGCAAAGACATTCACCAAGTACAAAAACATAGAGTGGCAGACCAAGCCTCTGGGTAAAACAGCACCCTCCAGTGTTTACACTGGGAATACTTTTCTCATGATGGCAGTGAAAGAACCACATCATGAACAAACACCAACATGACTGTCCTCAAGAGAAGCACTTATTCTTACATAGAATCAGGAATACTTCTCTTTGTAATTATCTAGAGAGGCTATTTAAATGTAAAATATTTGAAAAAAAAACAAACAAACATGGAAACAGGGGAGTCAATCAGTAAATATTTACCCCAACTTGATAGCACTTTCTACTTTGTTTGAAAAGAAAGATGCTAGAGTTAGAGTAGATATCAACATATTTTCAGTCAAGAGGGAACGGAAATGAAAAATGGATTTAGCGGATATCACTTATAGGATAGAGGGATAGGTACAAGGGTTTACCATATTAACTACACTGAAAAATGGAATTCCATTGAAAAGAGGTTGAGTCTTGCCTGTAGATCACTTCCTCATTAAAACTACCCCAAAGAGAAGCACTTATGAACACAGGACCAATCAATGCTCCCATTTGAAGTAATCTTAATGTGTAGAACTTTGTGATTAAATGGCCATTGCATGGAGAACACAGTGTAGTTCCAGAAGGCAATTGTCTCTTGAAGCACTGATCACTTGAAACTACCCCAACAAATAGCACTTACCAAATACAACAGACAGTCAGTGCCATTGTGAGGGTACCGAGAGTGAGAGTAGTAGTAGCTGCAAATCTTGTCCAAATGATAGCTTGAAACTCTGTAGGAACGGACGAGATCCATGGAGCATGTTGTCTGCTTTTAGGAAGAGCTGGTCTGAGCCATGTGGTTTACCAGCACCCAATATAAGTGTGTCCATGCCCCCTCGGCTGTGCCATGGCCGTTGACACTCTGCATTTCTGTAAAGCCCATCAAGTTTTGATTGCCCAGTTTACATCTTTGGAACGACTCAGCATTTTCCCAGCACAGGTGGACCTTTCACACATTGGAAGCACTTCATGCAAATGCAACACTTATGAACATTTCCCCCTGAATTTAGAAAATAGTCATTCATTTTTAAAGGATAGGCCTACACTCAATACAAAAACAGCAAGTGGCAGACCAAACCTCTAGGTAAAACAGCACCCTCTAATGTTTAAACTGGGTATGCTGAAAGGTTATTGCACTTACTCTTACATAGAATTAAGGAAAGCTTCTCTTTGTAATCATCTAAAAGGGGTCTGTAAATGATCTGAATAAAAAACATGAACACAGGGGAGTCGGTCAGCAAATATTTACCCCAACTTGATAGCACTTTCTACTTTGGTTGAAAAGAAACATGCTAAAGTTAGAGTAGATATCAACTGATTTTCAGTCAAGAGGGCAGGTAAATAAAAACAATGGCTGCCCCAGGTTGTTAGCACTAAAAATATACAAGTTGGAAGCAAAGACATTCACCAAGTACAAAAACATAGAGTGGCAGACCAAGCCTCTGGGTAAAACAGCACCCTCCAGTGTTTACACTGGGAATGCTTTTCTCATGATGGCAGTGAAAGAACCACATCATGAACAAACACCAACATGACTGTCCTCAAGAGAAGCACTTATTCTTACATAGAATCAGGAATACTTCTCTTTGTAATTATCTAGAGAGGCTATTTAAATGTAAAATATTTGAAAAAAAAACAAACAAACATGGAAACAGGGGAGTCAATCAGTAAATATTTACCCCAACTTGATAGCACTTTCTACTTTGTTTGAAAAGAAAGATGCTAGAGTTAGAGTAGATATCAACATATTTTCAGTCAAGAGGGAACGGAAATGAAAAATGGATTTAGCGGATATCACTTATAGGATAGAGGGATAGGTACAAGGGTTTACCATATTAACTACACTGAAAAATGGAATTCCATTGAAAAGAGGTTGAGTCTTGCCTGTAGATCACTTCCTCATTAAAACTACCCCAAAGAGAAGCACTTATGAACACAGGACCAATCAATGCTCCCATTTGAAGTAATCTTAATGTGTAGAACTTTGTGATTAAATGGCCATTGCATGGAGAACACAGTGTAGTTCCAGAAGGCAATTGTCTCTTGAAGCACTGATCACTTGAAACTACCCCAACAAATAGCACTTACCAAATACAACAGACAGTCAGTGCCATTGTGAGGGTACCGAGAGTGAGAGTAGTAGTAGCTGCAAATCTTGTCCAAATGATAGCTTGAAACTCTGTAGGAACGGACGAGATCCATGGAGCATGTTGTCTGCTTTTAGGAAGAGCTGGTCTGAGCCATGTGGTTTACCAGCACCCAATATAAGTGTGTCCATGCCCCCTCGGCTGTGCCATGGCCGTTGACACTCTGCATTTCTGTAAAGCCCATCAAGTTTTGATTGCCCAGTTTACATCTTTGGAACGACTCAGCATTTTCCCAGCACGGGTGGACCTTTCACACATTGGAAGCACTTCATGCAAATGCAACACTTATGAACATTTCCCCCTGAATTTAGAAAATAGTCATTCATTTTTAAAGGGTAGGCCTACACTCAATACAAAAACAGCAAGTGGCAGACCAAACCTCTAGGTAAAACAGCACCCTCTAATGTTTAAACTGGGTATGCTGAAAGGTTATTGCACTTACTCTTACATAGAATTAAGGAAAGCTTCTCTTTGTAATAATCTAAAAGGGGTCTGTAAATGATCTGAATAAAAAACATGAACACAGGGGAGTCGGTCAGCAAATATTTACCCCAACTTGATAGCACTTTCTACTTTGGTTGAAAAGAAACATGCTAAAGTTAGAGTAGATATCAACTGATTTTCAGTCAAGAGGGCAGGTAAATAAAAACAATGGCTGCCCCAGGTTGTTAGCACTAAAAATATACAAGTTGGAAGCAAAGACATTCACCAAGTACAAAAACATAGAGTGGCAGACCAAGCCTCTGGGTAAAACAGCACCCTCCAGTGTTTACACTGGGAATGCTTTTCTCATGATGGCAGTGAAAGAACCACATCATGAACAAACACCAACATGACTGTCCTCAAGAGAAGCACTTATTCTTACATAGAATCAGGAATACTTCTCTTTGTAATTATCTAGAGAGGCTATTTAAATGTAAAATATTTGAAAAAAAAACAAACAAACATGGAAACAGGGGAGTCAATCAGTAAATATTTACCCCAACTTGATAGCACTTTCTACTTTGTTTGAAAAGAAAGATGCTAGAGTTAGAGTAGATATCAACATATTTTCAGTCAAGAGGGAACGGAAATGAAAAATGGATTTAGCGGATATCACTTATAGGATAGAGGGATAGGTACAAGGGTTTACCATATTAACTACACTGAAAAATGGAATTCCATTGAAAAGAGGTTGAGTCTTGCCTGTAGATCACTTCCTCATTAAAACTACCCCAAAGAGAAGCACTTATGAACACAGGACCAATCAATGCTCCCATTTGAAGTAATCTTAATGTGTAGAACTTTGTGATTAAATGGCCATTGCATGGAGAACACAGTGTAGTTCCAGAAGGCAATTGTCTCTTGAAGCACTGATCACTTGAAACTACCCCAACAAATAGCACTTACCAAATACAACAGACAGTCAGTGCCATTGTGAGGGTACCGAGAGTGAGAGTAGTAGTAGCTGCAAATCTTGTCCAAATGATAGCTTGAAACTCTGTAGGAACGGACGAGATCCATGGAGCATGTTGTCTGCTTTTAGGAAGAGCTGGTCTGAGCCATGTGGTTTACCAGCACCCAATATAAGTGTGTCCATGCCCCCTCGGCTGTGCCATGGCCGTTGACACTCTGCATTTCTGTAAAGCCCATCAAGTTTTGATTGCCCAGTTTACATCTTTGGAACGACTCAGCATTTTCCCAGCACGGGTGGACCTTTCACACATTGGAAGCACTTCATGCAAATGCAACACTTATGAACATTTCCCCCTGAATTTAGAAAATAGTCATTCATTTTTAAAGGGTAGGCCTACACTCAATACAAAAACAGCAAGTGGCAGACCAAACCTCTAGGTAAAACAGCACCCTCTAATGTTTAAACTGGGTATGCTGAAAGGTTATTGCACTTACTCTTACATAGAATTAAGGAAAGCTTCTCTTTGTAATAATCTAAAAGGGGTCTGTAAATGATCTGAATAAAAAACATGAACACAGGGGAGTCGGTCAGCAAATATTTACCCCAACTTGATAGCACTTTCTACTTTGGTTGAAAAGAAACATGCTAAAGTTAGAGTAGATATCAACTGATTTTCAGTCAAGAGGGCAGGTAAATAAAAACAATGGCTGCCCCAGGTTGTTAGCACTAAAAATATACAAGTTGGAAGCAAAGACATTCACCAAGTACAAAAACATAGAGTGGCAGACCAAGCCTCTGGGTAAAACAGCACCCTCCAGTGTTTACACTGGGAATGCTTTTCTCATGATGGCAGTGAAAGAACCACATCATGAACAAACACCAACATGACTGTCCTCAAGAGAAGCACTTATTCTTACATAGAATCAGGAATACTTCTCTTTGTAATTATCTAGAGAGGCTATTTAAATGTAAAATATTTGAAAAAAAAAACAAACAAACATGGAAACAGGGGAGTCAATCAGTAAATATTTACCCCAACTTGATAGCACTTTCTACTTTGTTTGAAAAGAAAGATGCTAGAGTTAGAGTAGATATCAACATATTTTCAGTCAAGAGGGAACGGAAATGAAAAATGGATTTAGCGGATATCACTTATAGGATAGAGGGATAGGTACAAGGGTTTACCATATTAACTACACTGAAAAATGGAATTCCATTGAAAAGAGGTTGACTCTTGCCTGTAGATCACTTCCTCATTAAAACTACCCCAAAGAGAAGCACTTATGAACACAGGACCAATCAATGCTCCCATTTGAAGTAATCTTAATGTGTAGAACTTTGTGATTAAATGGCCATTGCATGGAGAACACAGTGTAGTTCCAGAAGGCAATTGTCTCTTGAAGCACTGATCACTTGAAACTACCCCAACAAATAGCACTTACCAAATACAACAGACAGTCAGTGCCATTGTGAGGGTACCGAGAGTGAGAGTAGTAGTAGCTGCAAATCTTGTCCAAATGATAGCTTGAAACTCTGTAGGAACGGACGAGATCCATGGAGCATGTTGTCTGCTTTTAGGAAGAGCTGGTCTGAGCCATGTGGTTTACCAGCACCCAATATAAGTGTGTCCATGCCCCCTCGGCTGTGCCATGGCCGTTGACACTCTGCATTTCTGTAAAGCCCATCAAGTTTTGATTGCCCAGTTTACATCTTTGGAACGACTCAGCATTTTCCCAGCACGGGTGGACCTTTCACACATTGGAAGCACTTCATGCAAATGCAACACTTATGAACATTTCCCCCTGAATTTAGAAAATAGTCATTCATTTTTAAAGGATAGGCCTACACTCAATACAAAAACAGCAAGTGGCAGACCAAACCTCTAGGTAAAACAGCACCCTCTAATGTTTAAACTGGGTATGCTGAAAGGTTATTGCACTTACTCTTACATAGAATTAAGGAAAGCTTCTCTTTGTAATCATCTAAAAGGGGTCTGTAAATGATCTGAATAAAAAACATGAACACAGGGGAGTCGGTCAGCAAATATTTACCCCAACTTGATAGCACTTTCTACTTTGGTTGAAAAGAAACATGCTAAAGTTAGAGTAGATATCAACTGATTTTCAGTCAAGAGGGCAGGTAAATAAAAACAATGGCTGCCCCAGGTTGTTAGCACTAAAAATATACAAGTTGGAAGCAAAGACATTCACCAAGTACAAAAACATAGAGTGGCAGACCAAGCCTCTGGGTAAAACAGCACCCTCCAGTGTTTACACTGGGAATACTTTTCTCATGATGGCAGTGAAAGAACCACATCATGAACAAACACCAACATGACTGTCCTCAAGAGAAGCACTTATTCTTACATAGAATCAGGAATACTTCTCTTTGTAATTATCTAGAGAGGCTATTTAAATGTAAAATATTTGAAAAAAAAACAAACAAACATGGAAACAGGGGAGTCAATCAGTAAATATTTACCCCAACTTGATAGCACTTTCTACTTTGTTTGAAAAGAAAGATGCTAGAGTTAGAGTAGATATCAACATATTTTCAGTCAAGAGGGAACGGAAATGAAAAATGGATTTAGCGGATATCACTTATAGGATAGAGGGATAGGTACAAGGGTTTACCATATTAACTACACTGAAAAATGGAATTCCATTGAAAAGAGGTTGAGTCTTGCCTGTAGATCACTTCCTCATTAAAACTACCCCAAAGAGAAGCACTTATGAACACAGGACCAATCAATGCTCCCATTTGAAGTAATCTTAATGTGTAGAACTTTGTGATTAAATGGCCATTGCATGGAGAACACAGTGTAGTTCCAGAAGGCAATTGTCTCTTGAAGCACTGATCACTTGAAACTACCCCAACAAATAGCACTTACCAAATACAACAGACAGTCAGTGCCATTGTGAGGGTACCGAGAGTGAGAGTAGTAGTAGCTGCAAATCTTGTCCAAATGATAGCTTGAAACTCTGTAGGAACGGACGAGATCCATGGAGCATGTTGTCTGCTTTTAGGAAGAGCTGGTCTGAGCCATGTGGTTTACCAGCACCCAATATAAGTGTGTCCATGCCCCCTCGGCTGTGCCATGGCCGTTGACACTCTGCATTTCTGTAAAGCCCATCAAGTTTTGATTGCCCAGTTTACATCTTTGGAACGACTCAGCATTTTCCCAGCACAGGTGGACCTTTCACACATTGGAAGCACTTCATGCAAATGCAACACTTATGAACATTTCCCCCTGAATTTAGAAAATAGTCATTCATTTTTAAAGGATAGGCCTACACTCAATACAAAAACAGCAAGTGGCAGACCAAACCTCTAGGTAAAACAGCACCCTCTAATGTTTAAACTGGGTATGCTGAAAGGTTATTGCACTTACTCTTACATAGAATTAAGGAAAGCTTCTCTTTGTAATCATCTAAAAGGGGTCTGTAAATGATCTGAATAAAAAACATGAACACAGGGGAGTCGGTCAGCAAATATTTACCCCAACTTGATAGCACTTTCTACTTTGGTTGAAAAGAAACATGCTAAAGTTAGAGTAGATATCAACTGATTTTCAGTCAAGAGGGCAGGTAAATAAAAACAATGGCTGCCCCAGGTTGTTAGCACTAAAAATATACAAGTTGGAAGCAAAGACATTCACCAAGTACAAAAACATAGAGTGGCAGACCAAGCCTCTGGGTAAAACAGCACCCTCCAGTGTTTACACTGGGAATGCTTTTCTCATGATGGCAGTGAAAGAACCACATCATGAACAAACACCAACATGACTGTCCTCAAGAGAAGCACTTATTCTTACATAGAATCAGGAATACTTCTCTTTGTAATTATCTAGAGAGGCTATTTAAATGTAAAATATTTGAAAAAAAAACAAACAAACATGGAAACAGGGGAGTCAATCAGTAAATATTTACCCCAACTTGATAGCACTTTCTACTTTGTTTGAAAAGAAAGATGCTAGAGTTAGAGTAGATATCAACATATTTTCAGTCAAGAGGGAACGGAAATGAAAAATGGATTTAGCGGATATCACTTATAGGATAGAGGGATAGGTACAAGGGTTTACCATATTAACTACACTGAAAAATGGAATTCCATTGAAAAGAGGTTGAGTCTTGCCTGTAGATCACTTCCTCATTAAAACTACCCCAAAGAGAAGCACTTATGAACACAGGACCAATCAATGCTCCCATTTGAAGTAATCTTAATGTGTAGAACTTTGTGATTAAATGGCCATTGCATGGAGAACACAGTGTAGTTCCAGAAGGCAATTGTCTCTTGAAGCACTGATCACTTGAAACTACCCCAACAAATAGCACTTACCAAATACAACAGACAGTCAGTGCCATTGTGAGGGTACCGAGAGTGAGAGTAGTAGTAGCTGCAAATCTTGTCCAAATGATAGCTTGAAACTCTGTAGGAACGGACGAGATCCATGGAGCATGTTGTCTGCTTTTAGGAAGAGCTGGTCTGAGCCATGTGGTTTACCAGCACCCAATATAAGTGTGTCCATGCCCCCTCGGCTGTGCCATGGCCGTTGACACTCTGCATTTCTGTAAAGCCCATCAAGTTTTGATTGCCCAGTTTACATCTTTGGAACGACTCAGCATTTTCCCAGCACGGGTGGACCTTTCACACATTGGAAGCACTTCATGCAAATGCAACACTTATGAACATTTCCCCCTGAATTTAGAAAATAGTCATTCATTTTTAAAGGGTAGGCCTACACTCAATACAAAAACAGCAAGTGGCAGACCAAACCTCTAGGTAAAACAGCACCCTCTAATGTTTAAACTGGGTATGCTGAAAGGTTATTGCACTTACTCTTACATAGAATTAAGGAAAGCTTCTCTTTGTAATAATCTAAAAGGGGTCTGTAAATGATCTGAATAAAAAACATGAACACAGGGGAGTCGGTCAGCAAATATTTACCCCAACTTGATAGCACTTTCTACTTTGGTTGAAAAGAAACATGCTAAAGTTAGAGTAGATATCAACTGATTTTCAGTCAAGAGGGCAGGTAAATAAAAACAATGGCTGCCCCAGGTTGTTAGCACTAAAAATATACAAGTTGGAAGCAAAGACATTCACCAAGTACAAAAACATAGAGTGGCAGACCAAGCCTCTGGGTAAAACAGCACCCTCCAGTGTTTACACTGGGAATGCTTTTCTCATGATGGCAGTGAAAGAACCACATCATGAACAAACACCAACATGACTGTCCTCAAGAGAAGCACTTATTCTTACATAGAATCAGGAATACTTCTCTTTGTAATTATCTAGAGAGGCTATTTAAATGTAAAATATTTGAAAAAAAAACAAACAAACATGGAAACAGGGGAGTCAATCAGTAAATATTTACCCCAACTTGATAGCACTTTCTACTTTGTTTGAAAAGAAAGATGCTAGAGTTAGAGTAGATATCAACATATTTTCAGTCAAGAGGGAACGGAAATGAAAAATGGATTTAGCGGATATCACTTATAGGATAGAGGGATAGGTACAAGGGTTTACCATATTAACTACACTGAAAAATGGAATTCCATTGAAAAGAGGTTGACTCTTGCCTGTAGATCACTTCCTCATTAAAACTACCCCAAAGAGAAGCACTTATGAACACAGGACCAATCAATGCTCCCATTTGAAGTAATCTTAATGTGTAGAACTTTGTGATTAAATGGCCATTGCATGGAGAACACAGTGTAGTTCCAGAAGGCAATTGTCTCTTGAAGCACTGATCACTTGAAACTACCCCAACAAATAGCACTTACCAAATACAACAGACAGTCAGTGCCATTGTGAGGGTACCGAGAGTGAGAGTAGTAGTAGCTGCAAATCTTGTCCAAATGATAGCTTGAAACTCTGTAGGAACGGACGAGATCCATGGAGCATGTTGTCTGCTTTTAGGAAGAGCTGGTCTGAGCCATGTGGTTTACCAGCACCCAATATAAGTGTGTCCATGCCCCCTCGGCTGTGCCATGGCCGTTGACACTCTGCATTTCTGTAAAGCCCATCAAGTTTTGATTGCCCAGTTTACATCTTTGGAACGACTCAGCATTTTCCCAGCACGGGTGGACCTTTCACACATTGGAAGCACTTCATGCAAATGCAACACTTATGAACATTTCCCCCTGAATTTAGAAAATAGTCATTCATTTTTAAAGGGTAGGCCTACACTCAATACAAAAACAGCAAGTGGCAGACCAAACCTCTAGGTAAAACAGCACCCTCTAATGTTTAAACTGGGTATGCTGAAAGGTTATTGCACTTACTCTTACATAGAATTAAGGAAAGCTTCTCTTTGTAATAATCTAAAAGGGGTCTGTAAATGATCTGAATAAAAAACATGAACACAGGGGAGTCGGTCAGCAAATATTTACCCCAACTTGATAGCACTTTCTACTTTGGTTGAAAAGAAACATGCTAAAGTTAGAGTAGATATCAACTGATTTTCAGTCAAGAGGGCAGGTAAATAAAAACAATGGCTGCCCCAGGTTGTTAGCACTAAAAATATACAAGTTGGAAGCAAAGACATTCACCAAGTACAAAAACATAGAGTGGCAGACCAAGCCTCTGGGTAAAACAGCACCCTCCAGTGTTTACACTGGGAATGCTTTTCTCATGATGGCAGTGAAAGAACCACATCATGAACAAACACCAACATGACTGTCCTCAAGAGAAGCACTTATTCTTACATAGAATCAGGAATACTTCTCTTTGTAATTATCTAGAGAGGCTATTTAAATGTAAAATATTTGAAAAAAAAACAAACAAACATGGAAACAGGGGAGTCAATCAGTAAATATTTACCCCAACTTGATAGCACTTTCTACTTTGTTTGAAAAGAAAGATGCTAGAGTTAGAGTAGATATCAACATATTTTCAGTCAAGAGGGAACGGAAATGAAAAATGGATTTAGCGGATATCACTTATAGGATAGAGGGATAGGTACAAGGGTTTACCATATTAACTACACTGAAAAATGGAATTCCATTGAAAAGAGGTTGAGTCTTGCCTGTAGATCACTTCCTCATTAAAACTACCCCAAAGAGAAGCACTTATGAACACAGGACCAATCAATGCTCCCATTTGAAGTAATCTTAATGTGTAGAACTTTGTGATTAAATGGCCATTGCATGGAGAACACAGTGTAGTTCCAGAAGGCAATTGTCTCTTGAAGCACTGATCACTTGAAACTACCCCAACAAATAGCACTTACCAAATACAACAGACAGTCAGTGCCATTGTGAGGGTACCGAGAGTGAGAGTAGTAGTAGCTGCAAATCTTGTCCAAATGATAGCTTGAAACTCTGTAGGAACGGACGAGATCCATGGAGCATGTTGTCTGCTTTTAGGAAGAGCTGGTCTGAGCCATGTGGTTTACCAGCACCCAATATAAGTGTGTCCATGCCCCCTCGGCTGTGCCATGGCCGTTGACACTCTGCATTTCTGTAAAGCCCATCAAGTTTTGATTGCCCAGTTTACATCTTTGGAACGACTCAGCATTTTCCCAGCACGGGTGGACCTTTCACACATTGGAAGCACTTCATGCAAATGCAACACTTATGAACATTTCCCCCTGAATTTAGAAAATAGTCATTCATTTTTAAAGGGTAGGCCTACACTCAATACAAAAACAGCAAGTGGCAGACCAAACCTCTAGGTAAAACAGCACCCTCTAATGTTTAAACTGGGTATGCTGAAAGGTTATTGCACTTACTCTTACATAGAATTAAGGAAAGCTTCTCTTTGTAATAATCTAAAAGGGGTCTGTAAATGATCTGAATAAAAAACATGAACACAGGGGAGTCGGTCAGCAAATATTTACCCCAACTTGATAGCACTTTCTACTTTGGTTGAAAAGAAACATGCTAAAGTTAGAGTAGATATCAACTGATTTTCAGTCAAGAGGGCAGGTAAATAAAAACAATGGCTGCCCCAGGTTGTTAGCACTAAAAATATACAAGTTGGAAGCAAAGACATTCACCAAGTACAAAAACATAGAGTGGCAGACCAAGCCTCTGGGTAAAACAGCACCCTCCAGTGTTTACACTGGGAATGCTTTTCTCATGATGGCAGTGAAAGAACCACATCATGAACAAACACCAACATGACTGTCCTCAAGAGAAGCACTTATTCTTACATAGAATCAGGAATACTTCTCTTTGTAATTATCTAGAGAGGCTATTTAAATGTAAAATATTTGAAAAAAAAACAAACAAACATGGAAACAGGGGAGTCAATCAGTAAATATTTACCCCAACTTGATAGCACTTTCTACTTTGTTTGAAAAGAAAGATGCTAGAGTTAGAGTAGATATCAACATATTTTCAGTCAAGAGGGAACGGAAATGAAAAATGGATTTAGCGGATATCACTTATAGGATAGAGGGATAGGTACAAGGGTTTACCATATTAACTACACTGAAAAATGGAATTCCATTGAAAAGAGGTTGAGTCTTGCCTGTAGATCACTTCCTCATTAAAACTACCCCAAAGAGAAGCACTTATGAACACAGGACCAATCAATGCTCCCATTTGAAGTAATCTTAATGTGTAGAACTTTGTGATTAAATGGCCATTGCATGGAGAACACAGTGTAGTTCCAGAAGGCAATTGTCTCTTGAAGCACTGATCACTTGAAACTACCCCAACAAATAGCACTTACCAAATACAACAGACAGTCAGTGCCATTGTGAGGGTACCGAGAGTGAGAGTAGTAGTAGCTGCAAATCTTGTCCAAATGATAGCTTGAAACTCTGTAGGAACGGACGAGATCCATGGAGCATGTTGTCTGCTTTTAGGAAGAGCTGGTCTGAGCCATGTGGTTTACCAGCACCCAATATAAGTGTGTCCATGCCCCCTCGGCTGTGCCATGGCCGTTGACACTCTGCATTTCTGTAAAGCCCATCAAGTTTTGATTGCCCAGTTTACATCTTTGGAACGACTCAGCATTTTCCCAGCACGGGTGGACCTTTCACACATTGGAAGCACTTCATGCAAATGCAACACTTATGAACATTTCCCCCTGAATTTAGAAAATAGTCATTCATTTTTAAAGGGTAGGCCTACACTCAATACAAAAACAGCAAGTGGCAGACCAAACCTCTAGGTAAAACAGCACCCTCTAATGTTTAAACTGGGTATGCTGAAAGGTTATTGCACTTACTCTTACATAGAATTAAGGAAAGCTTCTCTTTGTAATAATCTAAAAGGGGTCTGTAAATGATCTGAATAAAAAACATGAACACAGGGGAGTCGGTCAGCAAATATTTACCCCAACTTGATAGCACTTTCTACTTTGGTTGAAAAGAAACATGCTAAAGTTAGAGTAGATATCAACTGATTTTCAGTCAAGAGGGCAGGTAAATAAAAACAATGGCTGCCCCAGGTTGTTAGCACTAAAAATATACAAGTTGGAAGCAAAGACATTCACCAAGTACAAAAACATAGAGTGGCAGACCAAGCCTCTGGGTAAAACAGCACCCTCCAGTGTTTACACTGGGAATGCTTTTCTCATGATGGCAGTGAAAGAACCACATCATGAACAAACACCAACATGACTGTCCTCAAGAGAAGCACTTATTCTTACATAGAATCAGGAATACTTCTCTTTGTAATTATCTAGAGAGGCTATTTAAATGTAAAATATTTGAAAAAAAAACAAACAAACATGGAAACAGGGGAGTCAATCAGTAAATATTTACCCCAACTTGATAGCACTTTCTACTTTGTTTGAAAAGAAAGATGCTAGAGTTAGAGTAGATATCAACATATTTTCAGTCAAGAGGGAACGGAAATGAAAAATGGATTTAGCGGATATCACTTATAGGATAGAGGGATAGGTACAAGGGTTTACCATATTAACTACACTGAAAAATGGAATTCCATTGAAAAGAGGTTGAGTCTTGCCTGTAGATCACTTCCTCATTAAAACTACCCCAAAGAGAAGCACTTATGAACACAGGACCAATCAATGCTCCCATTTGAAGTAATCTTAATGTGTAGAACTTTGTGATTAAATGGCCATTGCATGGAGAACACAGTGTAGTTCCAGAAGGCAATTGTCTCTTGAAGCACTGATCACTTGAAACTACCCCAACAAATAGCACTTACCAAATACAACAGACAGTCAGTGCCATTGTGAGGGTACCGAGAGTGAGAGTAGTAGTAGCTGCAAATCTTGTCCAAATGATAGCTTGAAACTCTGTAGGAACGGACGAGATCCATGGAGCATGTTGTCTGCTTTTAGGAAGAGCTGGTCTGAGCCATGTGGTTTACCAGCACCCAATATAAGTGTGTCCATGCCCCCTCGGCTGTGCCATGGCCGTTGACACTCTGCATTTCTGTAAAGCCCATCAAGTTTTGATTGCCCAGTTTACATCTTTGGAACGACTCAGCATTTTCCCAGCACGGGTGGACCTTTCACACATTGGAAGCACTTCATGCAAATGCAACACTTATGAACATTTCCCCCTGAATTTAGAAAATAGTCATTCATTTTTAAAGGGTAGGCCTACACTCAATACAAAAACAGCAAGTGGCAGACCAAACCTCTAGGTAAAACAGCACCCTCTAATGTTTAAACTGGGTATGCTGAAAGGTTATTGCACTTACTCTTACATAGAATTAAGGAAAGCTTCTCTTTGTAATCATCTAAAAGGGGTCTGTAAATGATCTGAATAAAAAACATGAACACAGGGGAGTCGGTCAGCAAATATTTACCCCAACTTGATAGCACTTTCTACTTTGGTTGAAAAGAAACATGCTAAAGTTAGAGTAGATATCAACTGATTTTCAGTCAAGAGGGCAGGTAAATAAAAACAATGGCTGCCCCAGGTTGTTAGCACTAAAAATATACAAGTTGGAAGCAAAGACATTCACCAAGTACAAAAACATAGAGTGGCAGACCAAGCCTCTGGGTAAAACAGCACCCTCCAGTGTTTACACTGGGAATGCTTTTCTCATGATGGCAGTGAAAGAACCACATCATGAACAAACACCAACATGACTGTCCTCAAGAGAAGCACTTATTCTTACATAGAATCAGGAATACTTCTCTTTGTAATTATCTAGAGAGGCTATTTAAATGTAAAATATTTGAAAAAAAAACAAACAAACATGGAAACAGGGGAGTCAATCAGTAAATATTTACCCCAACTTGATAGCACTTTCTACTTTGTTTGAAAAGAAAGATGCTAGAGTTAGAGTAGATATCAACATATTTTCAGTCAAGAGGGAACGGAAATGAAAAATGGATTTAGCGGATATCACTTATAGGATAGAGGGATAGGTACAAGGGTTTACCATATTAACTACACTGAAAAATGGAATTCCATTGAAAAGAGGTTGAGTCTTGCCTGTAGATCACTTCCTCATTAAAACTACCCCAAAGAGAAGCACTTATGAACACAGGACCAATCAATGCTCCCATTTGAAGTAATCTTAATGTGTAGAACTTTGTGATTAAATGGCCATTGCATGGAGAACACAGTGTAGTTCCAGAAGGCAATTGTCTCTTGAAGCACTGATCACTTGAAACTACCCCAACAAATAGCACTTACCAAATACAACAGACAGTCAGTGCCATTGTGAGGGTACCGAGAGTGAGAGTAGTAGTAGCTGCAAATCTTGTCCAAATGATAGCTTGAAACTCTGTAGGAACGGACGAGATCCATGGAGCATGTTGTCTGCTTTTAGGAAGAGCTGGTCTGAGCCATGTGGTTTACCAGCACCCAATATAAGTGTGTCCATGCCCCCTCGGCTGTGCCATGGCCGTTGACACTCTGCATTTCTGTAAAGCCCATCAAGTTTTGATTGCCCAGTTTACATCTTTGGAACGACTCAGCATTTTCCCAGCACGGGTGGACCTTTCACACATTGGAAGCACTTCATGCAAATGCAACACTTATGAACATTTCCCCCTGAATTTAGAAAATAGTCATTCATTTTTAAAGGGTAGGCCTACACTCAATACAAAAACAGCAAGTGGCAGACCAAACCTCTAGGTAAAACAGCACCCTCTAATGTTTAAACTGGGTATGCTGAAAGGTTATTGCACTTACTCTTACATAGAATTAAGGAAAGCTTCTCTTTGTAATCATCTAAAAGGGGTCTGTAAATGATCTGAATAAAAAACATGAACACAGGGGAGTCGGTCAGCAAATATTTACCCCAACTTGATAGCACTTTCTACTTTGGTTGAAAAGAAACATGCTAAAGTTAGAGTAGATATCAACTGATTTTCAGTCAAGAGGGCAGGTAAATAAAAACAATGGCTGCCCCAGGTTGTTAGCACTAAAAATATACAAGTTGGAAGCAAAGACATTCACCAAGTACAAAAACATAGAGTGGCAGACCAAGCCTCTGGGTAAAACAGCACCCTCCAGTGTTTACACTGGGAATGCTTTTCTCATGATGGCAGTGAAAGAACCACATCATGAACAAACACCAACATGACTGTCCTCAAGAGAAGCACTTATTCTTACATAGAATCAGGAATACTTCTCTTTGTAATTATCTAGAGAGGCTATTTAAATGTAAAATATTTGAAAAAAAAACAAACAAACATGGAAACAGGGGAGTCAATCAGTAAATATTTACCCCAACTTGATAGCACTTTCTACTTTGTTTGAAAAGAAAGATGCTAGAGTTAGAGTAGATATCAACATATTTTCAGTCAAGAGGGAACGGAAATGAAAAATGGATTTAGCGGATATCACTTATAGGATAGAGGGATAGGTACAAGGGTTTACCATATTAACTACACTGAAAAATGGAATTCCATTGAAAAGAGGTTGAGTCTTGCCTGTAGATCACTTCCTCATTAAAACTACCCCAAAGAGAAGCACTTATGAACACAGGACCAATCAATGCTCCCATTTGAAGTAATCTTAATGTGTAGAACTTTGTGATTAAATGGCCATTGCATGGAGAACACAGTGTAGTTCCAGAAGGCAATTGTCTCTTGAAGCACTGATCACTTGAAACTACCCCAACAAATAGCACTTACCAAATACAACAGACAGTCAGTGCCATTGTGAGGGTACCGAGAGTGAGAGTAGTAGTAGCTGCAAATCTTGTCCAAATGATAGCTTGAAACTCTGTAGGAACGGACGAGATCCATGGAGCATGTTGTCTGCTTTTAGGAAGAGCTGGTCTGAGCCATGTGGTTTACCAGCACCCAATATAAGTGTGTCCATGCCCCCTCGGCTGTGCCATGGCCGTTGACACTCTGCATTTCTGTAAAGCCCATCAAGTTTTGATTGCCCAGTTTACATCTTTGGAACGACTCAGCATTTTCCCAGCACGGGTGGACCTTTCACACATTGGAAGCACTTCATGCAAATGCAACACTTATGAACATTTCCCCCTGAATTTAGAAAATAGTCATTCATTTTTAAAGGGTAGGCCTACACTCAATACAAAAACAGCAAGTGGCAGACCAAACCTCTAGGTAAAACAGCACCCTCTAATGTTTAAACTGGGTATGCTGAAAGGTTATTGCACTTACTCTTACATAGAATTAAGGAAAGCTTCTCTTTGTAATCATCTAAAAGGGGTCTGTAAATGATCTGAATAAAAAACATGAACACAGGGGAGTCGGTCAGCAAATATTTACCCCAACTTGATAGCACTTTCTACTTTGGTTGAAAAGAAACATGCTAAAGTTAGAGTAGATATCAACTGATTTTCAGTCAAGAGGGCAGGTAAATAAAAACAATGGCTGCCCCAGGTTGTTAGCACTAAAAATATACAAGTTGGAAGCAAAGACATTCACCAAGTACAAAAACATAGAGTGGCAGACCAAGCCTCTGGGTAAAACAGCACCCTCCAGTGTTTACACTGGGAATGCTTTTCTCATGATGGCAGTGAAAGAACCACATCATGAACAAACACCAACATGACTGTCCTCAAGAGAAGCACTTATTCTTACATAGAATCAGGAATACTTCTCTTTGTAATTATCTAGAGAGGCTATTTAAATGTAAAATATTTGAAAAAAAAAACAAACAAACATGGAAACAGGGGAGTCAATCAGTAAATATTTACCCCAACTTGATAGCACTTTCTACTTTGTTTGAAAAGAAAGATGCTAGAGTTAGAGTAGATATCAACATATTTTCAGTCAAGAGGGAACGGAAATGAAAAATGGATTTAGCGGATATCACTTATAGGATAGAGGGATAGGTACAAGGGTTTACCATATTAACTACACTGAAAAATGGAATTCCATTGAAAAGAGGTTGAGTCTTGCCTGTAGATCACTTCCTCATTAAAACTACCCCAAAGAGAAGCACTTATGAACACAGGACCAATCAATGCTCCCATTTGAAGTAATCTTAATGTGTAGAACTTTGTGATTAAATGGCCATTGCATGGAGAACACAGTGTAGTTCCAGAAGGCAATTGTCTCTTGAAGCACTGATCACTTGAAACTACCCCAACAAATAGCACTTACCAAATACAACAGACAGTCAGTGCCATTGTGAGGGTACCGAGAGTGAGAGTAGTAGTAGCTGCAAATCTTGTCCAAATGATAGCTTGAAACTCTGTAGGAACGGACGAGATCCATGGAGCATGTTGTCTGCTTTTAGGAAGAGCTGGTCTGAGCCATGTGGTTTACCAGCACCCAATATAAGTGTGTCCATGCCCCCTCGGCTGTGCCATGGCCGTTGACACTCTGCATTTCTGTAAAGCCCATCAAGTTTTGATTGCCCAGTTTACATCTTTGGAACGACTCAGCATTTTCCCAGCACGGGTGGACCTTTCACACATTGGAAGCACTTCATGCAAATGCAACACTTATGAACATTTCCCCCTGAATTTAGAAAATAGTCATTCATTTTTAAAGGGTAGGCCTACACTCAATACAAAAACAGCAAGTGGCAGACCAAACCTCTAGGTAAAACAGCACCCTCTAATGTTTAAACTGGGTATGCTGAAAGGTTATTGCACTTACTCTTACATAGAATTAAGGAAAGCTTCTCTTTGTAATCATCTAAAAGGGGTCTGTAAATGATCTGAATAAAAAACATGAACACAGGGGAGTCGGTCAGCAAATATTTACCCCAACTTGATAGCACTTTCTACTTTGGTTGAAAAGAAACATGCTAAAGTTAGAGTAGATATCAACTGATTTTCAGTCAAGAGGGCAGGTAAATAAAAACAATGGCTGCCCCAGGTTGTTAGCACTAAAAATATACAAGTTGGAAGCAAAGACATTCACCAAGTACAAAAACATAGAGTGGCAGACCAAGCCTCTGGGTAAAACAGCACCCTCCAGTGTTTACACTGGGAATGCTTTTCTCATGATGGCAGTGAAAGAACCACATCATGAACAAACACCAACATGACTGTCCTCAAGAGAAGCACTTATTCTTACATAGAATCAGGAATACTTCTCTTTGTAATTATCTAGAGAGGCTATTTAAATGTAAAATATTTGAAAAAAAAACAAACAAACATGGAAACAGGGGAGTCAATCAGTAAATATTTACCCCAACTTGATAGCACTTTCTACTTTGTTTGAAAAGAAAGATGCTAGAGTTAGAGTAGATATCAACATATTTTCAGTCAAGAGGGAACGGAAATGAAAAATGGATTTAGCGGATATCACTTATAGGATAGAGGGATAGGTACAAGGGTTTACCATATTAACTACACTGAAAAATGGAATTCCATTGAAAAGAGGTTGAGTCTTGCCTGTAGATCACTTCCTCATTAAAACTACCCCAAAGAGAAGCACTTATGAACACAGGACCAATCAATGCTCCCATTTGAAGTAATCTTAATGTGTAGAACTTTGTGATTAAATGGCCATTGCATGGAGAACACAGTGTAGTTCCAGAAGGCAATTGTCTCTTGAAGCACTGATCACTTGAAACTACCCCAACAAATAGCACTTACCAAATACAACAGACAGTCAGTGCCATTGTGAGGGTACCGAGAGTGAGAGTAGTAGTAGCTGCAAATCTTGTCCAAATGATAGCTTGAAACTCTGTAGGAACGGACGAGATCCATGGAGCATGTTGTCTGCTTTTAGGAAGAGCTGGTCTGAGCCATGTGGTTTACCAGCACCCAATATAAGTGTGTCCATGCCCCCTCGGCTGTGCCATGGCCGTTGACACTCTGCATTTCTGTAAAGCCCATCAAGTTTTGATTGCCCAGTTTACATCTTTGGAACGACTCAGCATTTTCCCAGCACGGGTGGACCTTTCACACATTGGAAGCACTTCATGCAAATGCAACACTTATGAACATTTCCCCCTGAATTTAGAAAATAGTCATTCATTTTTAAAGGGTAGGCCTACACTCAATACAAAAACAGCAAGTGGCAGACCAAACCTCTAGGTAAAACAGCACCCTCTAATGTTTAAACTGGGTATGCTGAAAGGTTATTGCACTTACTCTTACATAGAATTAAGGAAAGCTTCTCTTTGTAATCATCTAAAAGGGGTCTGTAAATGATCTGAATAAAAAACATGAACACAGGGGAGTCGGTCAGCAAATATTTACCCCAACTTGATAGCACTTTCTACTTTGGTTGAAAAGAAACATGCTAAAGTTAGAGAAGATATCAACTGATTTTCAGTCAAGAGGGCAGGTAAATAAAAACAATGGCTGCCCCAGGTTGTTAGCACTAAAAATATACAAGTTGGAAGCAAAGACATTCACCAAGTACAAAAACATAGAGTGGCAGACCAAGCCTCTGGGTAAAACAGCACCCTCCAGTGTTTACACTGGGAATGCTTTTCTCATGATGGCAGTGAAAGAACCACATCATGAACAAACACCAACATGACTGTCCTCAAGAGAAGCACTTATTCTTACATAGAATCAGGAATACTTCTCTTTGTAATTATCTAGAGAGGCTATTTAAATGTAAAATATTTGAAAAAAAAACAAACAAACATGGAAACAGGGGAGTCAATCAGTAAATATTTACCCCAACTTGATAGCACTTTCTACTTTGTTTGAAAAGAAAGATGCTAGAGTTAGAGTAGATATCAACATATTTTCAGTCAAGAGGGAACGGAAATGAAAAATGGATTTAGCGGATATCACTTATAGGATAGAGGGATAGGTACAAGGGTTTACCATATTAACTACACTGAAAAATGGAATTCCATTGAAAAGAGGTTGAGTCTTGCCTGTAGATCACTTCCTCATTAAAACTACCCCAAAGAGAAGCACTTATGAACACAGGACCAATCAATGCTCCCATTTGAAGTAATCTTAATGTGTAGAACTTTGTGATTAAATGGCCATTGCATGGAGAACACAGTGTAGTTCCAGAAGGCAATTGTCTCTTGAAGCACTGATCACTTGAAACTACCCCAACAAATAGCACTTACCAAATACAACAGACAGTCAGTGCCATTGTGAGGGTACCGAGAGTGAGAGTAGTAGTAGCTGCAAATCTTGTCCAAATGATAGCTTGAAACTCTGTAGGAACGGACGAGATCCATGGAGCATGTTGTCTGCTTTTAGGAAGAGCTGGTCTGAGCCATGTGGTTTACCAGCACCCAATATAAGTGTGTCCATGCCCCCTCGGCTGTGCCATGGCCGTTGACACTCTGCATTTCTGTAAAGCCCATCAAGTTTTGATTGCCCAGTTTACATCTTTGGAACGACTCAGCATTTTCCCAGCACGGGTGGACCTTTCACACATTGGAAGCACTTCATGCAAATGCAACACTTATGAACATTTCCCCCTGAATTTAGAAAATAGTCATTCATTTTTAAAGGATAGGCCTACACTCAATACAAAAACAGCAAGTGGCAGACCAAACCTCTAGGTAAAACAGCACCCTCTAATGTTTAAACTGGGTATGCTGAAAGGTTATTGCACTTACTCTTACATAGAATTAAGGAAAGCTTCTCTTTGTAATCATCTAAAAGGGGTCTGTAAATGATCTGAATAAAAAACATGAACACAGGGGAGTCGGTCAGCAAATATTTACCCCAACTTGATAGCACTTTCTACTTTGGTTGAAAAGAAACATGCTAAAGTTAGAGTAGATATCAACTGATTTTCAGTCAAGAGGGCAGGTAAATAAAAACAATGGCTGCCCCAGGTTGTTAGCACTAAAAATATACAAGTTGGAAGCAAAGACATTCACCAAGTACAAAAACATAGAGTGGCAGACCAAGCCTCTGGGTAAAACAGCACCCTCCAGTGTTTACACTGGGAATGCTTTTCTCATGATGGCAGTGAAAGAACCACATCATGAACAAACACCAACATGACTGTCCTCAAGAGAAGCACTTATTCTTACATAGAATCAGGAATACTTCTCTTTGTAATTATCTAGAGAGGCTATTTAAATGTAAAATATTTGAAAAAAAAACAAACAAACATGGAAACAGGGGAGTCAATCAGTAAATATTTACCCCAACTTGATAGCACTTTCTACTTTGTTTGAAAAGAAAGATGCTAGAGTTAGAGTAGATATCAACATATTTTCAGTCAAGAGGGAACGGAAATGAAAAATGGATTTAGCGGATATCACTTATAGGATAGAGGGATAGGTACAAGGGTTTACCATATTAACTACACTGAAAAATGGAATTCCATTGAAAAGAGGTTGACTCTTGCCTGTAGATCACTTCCTCATTAAAACTACCCCAAAGAGAAGCACTTATGAACACAGGACCAATCAATGCTCCCATTTGAAGTAATCTTAATGTGTAGAACTTTGTGATTAAATGGCCATTGCATGGAGAACACAGTGTAGTTCCAGAAGGCAATTGTCTCTTGAAGCACTGATCACTTGAAACTACCCCAACAAATAGCACTTACCAAATACAACAGACAGTCAGTGCCATTGTGAGGGTACCGAGAGTGAGAGTAGTAGTAGCTGCAAATCTTGTCCAAATGATAGCTTGAAACTCTGTAGGAACGGACGAGATCCATGGAGCATGTTGTCTGCTTTTAGGAAGAGCTGGTCTGAGCCATGTGGTTTACCAGCACCCAATATAAGTGTGTCCATGCCCCCTCGGCTGTGCCATGGCCGTTGACACTCTGCATTTCTGTAAAGCCCATCAAGTTTTGATTGCCCAGTTTACATCTTTGGAACGACTCAGCATTTTCCCAGCACGGGTGGACCTTTCACACATTGGAAGCACTTCATGCAAATGCAACACTTATGAACATTTCCCCCTGAATTTAGAAAATAGTCATTCATTTTTAAAGGATAGGCCTACACTCAATACAAAAACAGCAAGTGGCAGACCAAACCTCTAGGTAAAACAGCACCCTCTAATGTTTAAACTGGGTATGCTGAAAGGTTATTGCACTTACTCTTACATAGAATTAAGGAAAGCTTCTCTTTGTAATCATCTAAAAGGGGTCTGTAAATGATCTGAATAAAAAACATGAACACAGGGGAGTCGGTCAGCAAATATTTACCCCAACTTGATAGCACTTTCTACTTTGGTTGAAAAGAAACATGCTAAAGTTAGAGTAGATATCAACTGATTTTCAGTCAAGAGGGCAGGTAAATAAAAACAATGGCTGCCCCAGGTTGTTAGCACTAAAAATATACAAGTTGGAAGCAAAGACATTCACCAAGTACAAAAACATAGAGTGGCAGACCAAGCCTCTGGGTAAAACAGCACCCTCCAGTGTTTACACTGGGAATGCTTTTCTCATGATGGCAGTGAAAGAACCACATCATGAACAAACACCAACATGACTGTCCTCAAGAGAAGCACTTATTCTTACATAGAATCAGGAATACTTCTCTTTGTAATTATCTAGAGAGGCTATTTAAATGTAAAATATTTGAAAAAAAAACAAACAAACATGGAAACAGGGGAGTCAATCAGTAAATATTTACCCCAACTTGATAGCACTTTCTACTTTGTTTGAAAAGAAAGATGCTAGAGTTAGAGTAGATATCAACATATTTTCAGTCAAGAGGGAACGGAAATGAAAAATGGATTTAGCGGATATCACTTATAGGATAGAGGGATAGGTACAAGGGTTTACCATATTAACTACACTGAAAAATGGAATTCCATTGAAAAGAGGTTGAGTCTTGCCTGTAGATCACTTCCTCATTAAAACTACCCCAAAGAGAAGCACTTATGAACACAGGACCAATCAATGCTCCCATTTGAAGTAATCTTAATGTGTAGAACTTTGTGATTAAATGGCCATTGCATGGAGAACACAGTGTAGTTCCAGAAGGCAATTGTCTCTTGAAGCACTGATCACTTGAAACTACCCCAACAAATAGCACTTACCAAATACAACAGACAGTCAGTGCCATTGTGAGGGTACCGAGAGTGAGAGTAGTAGTAGCTGCAAATCTTGTCCAAATGATAGCTTGAAACTCTGTAGGAACGGACGAGATCCATGGAGCATGTTGTCTGCTTTTAGGAAGAGCTGGTCTGAGCCATGTGGTTTACCAGCACCCAATATAAGTGTGTCCATGCCCCCTCGGCTGTGCCATGGCCGTTGACACTCTGCATTTCTGTAAAGCCCATCAAGTTTTGATTGCCCAGTTTACATCTTTGGAACGACTCAGCATTTTCCCAGCACGGGTGGACCTTTCACACATTGGAAGCACTTCATGCAAATGCAACACTTATGAACATTTCCCCCTGAATTTAGAAAATAGTCATTCATTTTTAAAGGGTAGGCCTACACTCAATACAAAAACAGCAAGTGGCAGACCAAACCTCTAGGTAAAACAGCACCCTCTAATGTTTAAACTGGGTATGCTGAAAGGTTATTGCACTTACTCTTACATAGAATTAAGGAAAGCTTCTCTTTGTAATCATCTAAAAGGGGTCTGTAAATGATCTGAATAAAAAACATGAACACAGGGGAGTCGGTCAGCAAATATTTACCCCAACTTGATAGCACTTTCTACTTTGGTTGAAAAGAAACATGCTAAAGTTAGAGAAGATATCAACTGATTTTCAGTCAAGAGGGCAGGTAAATAAAAACAATGGCTGCCCCAGGTTGTTAGCACTAAAAATATACAAGTTGGAAGCAAAGACATTCACCAAGTACAAAAACATAGAGTGGCAGACCAAGCCTCTGGGTAAAACAGCACCCTCCAGTGTTTACACTGGGAATGCTTTTCTCATGATGGCAGTGAAAGAACCACATCATGAACAAACACCAACATGACTGTCCTCAAGAGAAGCACTTATTCTTACATAGAATCAGGAATACTTCTCTTTGTAATTATCTAGAGAGGCTATTTAAATGTAAAATATTTGAAAAAAAAACAAACAAACATGGAAACAGGGGAGTCAATCAGTAAATATTTACCCCAACTTGATAGCACTTTCTACTTTGTTTGAAAAGAAAGATGCTAGAGTTAGAGTAGATATCAACATATTTTCAGTCAAGAGGGAACGGAAATGAAAAATGGATTTAGCGGATATCACTTATAGGATAGAGGGATAGGTACAAGGGTTTACCATATTAACTACACTGAAAAATGGAATTCCATTGAAAAGAGGTTGAGTCTTGCCTGTAGATCACTTCCTCATTAAAACTACCCCAAAGAGAAGCACTTATGAACACAGGACCAATCAATGCTCCCATTTGAAGTAATCTTAATGTGTAGAACTTTGTGATTAAATGGCCATTGCATGGAGAACACAGTGTAGTTCCAGAAGGCAATTGTCTCTTGAAGCACTGATCACTTGAAACTACCCCAACAAATAGCACTTACCAAATACAACAGACAGTCAGTGCCATTGTGAGGGTACCGAGAGTGAGAGTAGTAGTAGCTGCAAATCTTGTCCAAATGATAGCTTGAAACTCTGTAGGAACGGACGAGATCC
Organism: Gobio gobio; assembly: GCF_949357685.1. NCBI lineage: Eukaryota > Metazoa > Chordata > Actinopteri > Cypriniformes > Gobionidae > Gobio > Gobio gobio. The sequence continues at coordinate 25,231,599 of NC_137116.1, read as the reverse complement.
ATGGAGCATGTTGTCTGCTTTTAGGAAGAGCTGGTCTGAGCCATGTGGTTTACCAGCACCCAATATAAGTGTGTCCATGCCCCCTCGGCTGTGCCATGGCCGTTGACACTCTGCATTTCTGTAAAGCCCATCAAGTTTTGATTGCCCAGTTTACATCTTTGGAACGACTCAGCATTTTCCCAGCACGGGTGGACCTTTCACACATTGGAAGCACTTCATGCAAATGCAACACTTATGAACATTTCCCCCTGAATTTAGAAAATAGTCATTCATTTTTAAAGGATAGGCCTACACTCAATACAAAAACAGCAAGTGGCAGACCAAACCTCTAGGTAAAACAGCACCCTCTAATGTTTAAACTGGGTATGCTGAAAGGTTATTGCACTTACTCTTACATAGAATTAAGGAAAGCTTCTCTTTGTAATCATCTAAAAGGGGTCTGTAAATGATCTGAATAAAAAACATGAACACAGGGGAGTCGGTCAGCAAATATTTACCCCAACTTGATAGCACTTTCTACTTTGGTTGAAAAGAAACATGCTAAAGTTAGAGTAGATATCAACTGATTTTCAGTCAAGAGGGCAGGTAAATAAAAACAATGGCTGCCCCAGGTTGTTAGCACTAAAAATATACAAGTTGGAAGCAAAGACATTCACCAAGTACAAAAACATAGAGTGGCAGACCAAGCCTCTGGGTAAAACAGCACCCTCCAGTGTTTACACTGGGAATGCTTTTCTCATGATGGCAGTGAAAGAACCACATCATGAACAAACACCAACATGACTGTCCTCAAGAGAAGCACTTATTCTTACATAGAATCAGGAATACTTCTCTTTGTAATTATCTAGAGAGGCTATTTAAATGTAAAATATTTGAAAAAAAAACAAACAAACATGGAAACAGGGGAGTCAATCAGTAAATATTTACCCCAACTTGATAGCACTTTCTACTTTGTTTGAAAAGAAAGATGCTAGAGTTAGAGTAGATATCAACATATTTTCAGTCAAGAGGGAACGGAAATGAAAAATGGATTTAGCGGATATCACTTATAGGATAGAGGGATAGGTACAAGGGTTTACCATATTAACTACACTGAAAAATGGAATTCCATTGAAAAGAGGTTGACTCTTGCCTGTAGATCACTTCCTCATTAAAACTACCCCAAAGAGAAGCACTTATGAACACAGGACCAATCAATGCTCCCATTTGAAGTAATCTTAATGTGTAGAACTTTGTGATTAAATGGCCATTGCATGGAGAACACAGTGTAGTTCCAGAAGGCAATTGTCTCTTGAAGCACTGATCACTTGAAACTACCCCAACAAATAGCACTTACCAAATACAACAGACAGTCAGTGCCATTGTGAGGGTACCGAGAGTGAGAGTAGTAGTAGCTGCAAATCTTGTCCAAATGATAGCTTGAAACTCTGTAGGAACGGACGAGATCCATGGAGCATGTTGTCTGCTTTTAGGAAGAGCTGGTCTGAGCCATGTGGTTTACCAGCACCCAATATAAGTGTGTCCATGCCCCCTCGGCTGTGCCATGGCCGTTGACACTCTGCATTTCTGTAAAGCCCATCAAGTTTTGATTGCCCAGTTTACATCTTTGGAACGACTCAGCATTTTCCCAGCACGGGTGGACCTTTCACACATTGGAAGCACTTCATGCAAATGCAACACTTATGAACATTTCCCCCTGAATTTAGAAAATAGTCATTCATTTTTAAAGGATAGGCCTACACTCAATACAAAAACAGCAAGTGGCAGACCAAACCTCTAGGTAAAACAGCACCCTCTAATGTTTAAACTGGGTATGCTGAAAGGTTATTGCACTTACTCTTACATAGAATTAAGGAAAGCTTCTCTTTGTAATCATCTAAAAGGGGTCTGTAAATGATCTGAATAAAAAACATGAACACAGGGGAGTCGGTCAGCAAATATTTACCCCAACTTGATAGCACTTTCTACTTTGGTTGAAAAGAAACATGCTAAAGTTAGAGTAGATATCAACTGATTTTCAGTCAAGAGGGCAGGTAAATAAAAACAATGGCTGCCCCAGGTTGTTAGCACTAAAAATATACAAGTTGGAAGCAAAGACATTCACCAAGTACAAAAACATAGAGTGGCAGACCAAGCCTCTGGGTAAAACAGCACCCTCCAGTGTTTACACTGGGAATGCTTTTCTCATGATGGCAGTGAAAGAACCACATCATGAACAAACACCAACATGACTGTCCTCAAGAGAAGCACTTATTCTTACATAGAATCAGGAATACTTCTCTTTGTAATTATCTAGAGAGGCTATTTAAATGTAAAATATTTGAAAAAAAAACAAACAAACATGGAAACAGGGGAGTCAATCAGTAAATATTTACCCCAACTTGATAGCACTTTCTACTTTGTTTGAAAAGAAAGATGCTAGAGTTAGAGTAGATATCAACATATTTTCAGTCAAGAGGGAACGGAAATGAAAAATGGATTTAGCGGATATCACTTATAGGATAGAGGGATAGGTACAAGGGTTTACCATATTAACTACACTGAAAAATGGAATTCCATTGAAAAGAGGTTGAGTCTTGCCTGTAGATCACTTCCTCATTAAAACTACCCCAAAGAGAAGCACTTATGAACACAGGACCAATCAATGCTCCCATTTGAAGTAATCTTAATGTGTAGAACTTTGTGATTAAATGGCCATTGCATGGAGAACACAGTGTAGTTCCAGAAGGCAATTGTCTCTTGAAGCACTGATCACTTGAAACTACCCCAACAAATAGCACTTACCAAATACAACAGACAGTCAGTGCCATTGTGAGGGTACCGAGAGTGAGAGTAGTAGTAGCTACAAATCTTGTCCAAATGATAGCTTGAAACTCTGTAGGAACGGACGAGATCCATGGAGTATGTTGTCTGCTTTTAGGAAGAGCTGGTCTGAGCCATGTGGTTTACCAGCACCCAATATAAGTGTGTCCATGCCCCCTCGGCTGTGCCATGGCCGTTGACACTCTGCATTTCTGTAAAGCCCATCAAGTTTTGATTGCCCAGTTTACATCTTTGGAACGACTCAGCATTTTCCCAGCACGGGTGGACCTTTCACACATTGGAAGCACTTCATGCAAATGCAACACTTATGAACATTTCCCCCTGAATTTAGAAAATAGTCATTCATTTTTAAAGGATAGGCCTACACTCAATACAAAAACAGCAAGTGGCAGACCAAACCTCTAGGTAAAACAGCACCCTCTAATGTTTAAACTGGGTATGCTGAAAGGTTATTGCACTTACTCTTACATAGAATTAAGGAAAGCTTCTCTTTGTAATCATCTAAAAGGGGTCTGTAAATGATCTGAATAAAAAACATGAACACAGGGGAGTCGGTCAGCAAATATTTACCCCAACTTGATAGCACTTTCTACTTTGGTTGAAAAGAAACATGCTAAAGTTAGAGTAGATATCAACTGATTTTCAGTCAAGAGGGCAGGTAAATAAAAACAATGGCTGCCCCAGGTTGTTAGCACTAAAAATATACAAGTTGGAAGCAAAGACATTCACCAAGTACAAAAACATAGAGTGGCAGACCAAGCCTCTGGGTAAAACAGCACCCTCCAGTGTTTACACTGGGAATGCTTTTCTCATGATGGCAGTGAAAGAACCACATCATGAACAAACACCAACATGACTGTCCTCAAGAGAAGCACTTATTCTTACATAGAATCAGGAATACTTCTCTTTGTAATTATCTAGAGAGGCTATTTAAATGTAAAATATTTGAAAAAAAAAACAAACAAACATGGAAACAGGGGAGTCAATCAGTAAATATTTACCCCAACTTGATAGCACTTTCTACTTTGTTTGAAAAGAAAGATGCTAGAGTTAGAGTAGATATCAACATATTTTCAGTCAAGAGGGAACGGAAATGAAAAATGGATTTAGCGGATATCACTTATAGGATAGAGGGATAGGTACAAGGGTTTACCATATTAACTACACTGAAAAATGGAATTCCATTGAAAAGAGGTTGAGTCTTGCCTGTAGATCACTTCCTCATTAAAACTACCCCAAAGAGAAGCACTTATGAACACAGGACCAATCAATGCTCCCATTTGAAGTAATCTTAATGTGTAGAACTTTGTGATTAAATGGCCATTGCATGGAGAACACAGTGTAGTTCCAGAAGGCAATTGTCTCTTGAAGCACTGATCACTTGAAACTACCCCAACAAATAGCACTTACCAAATACAACAGACAGTCAGTGCCATTGTGAGGGTACCGAGAGTGAGAGTAGTAGTAGCTGCAAATCTTGTCCAAATGATAGCTTGAAACTCTGTAGGAACGGACGAGATCCATGGAGCATGTTGTCTGCTTTTAGGAAGAGCTGGTCTGAGCCATGTGGTTTACCAGCACCCAATATAAGTGTGTCCATGCCCCCTCGGCTGTGCCATGGCCGTTGACACTCTGCATTTCTGTAAAGCCCATCAAGTTTTGATTGCCCAGTTTACATCTTTGGAACGACTCAGCATTTTCCCAGCACGGGTGGACCTTTCACACATTGGAAGCACTTCATGCAAATGCAACACTTATGAACATTTCCCCCTGAATTTAGAAAATAGTCATTCATTTTTAAAGGGTAGGCCTACACTCAATACAAAAACAGCAAGTGGCAGACCAAACCTCTAGGTAAAACAGCACCCTCTAATGTTTAAACTGGGTATGCTGAAAGGTTATTGCACTTACTCTTACATAGAATTAAGGAAAGCTTCTCTTTGTAATCATCTAAAAGGGGTCTGTAAATGATCTGAATAAAAAACATGAACACAGGGGAGTCGGTCAGCAAATATTTACCCCAACTTGATAGCACTTTCTACTTTGGTTGAAAAGAAACATGCTAAAGTTAGAGTAGATATCAACTGATTTTCAGTCAAGAGGGCAGGTAAATAAAAACAATGGCTGCCCCAGGTTGTTAGCACTAAAAATATACAAGTTGGAAGCAAAGACATTCACCAAGTACAAAAACATAGAGTGGCAGACCAAGCCTCTGGGTAAAACAGCACCCTCCAGTGTTTACACTGGGAATGCTTTTCTCATGATGGCAGTGAAAGAACCACATCATGAACAAACACCAACATGACTGTCCTCAAGAGAAGCACTTATTCTTACATAGAATCAGGAATACTTCTCTTTGTAATTATCTAGAGAGGCTATTTAAATGTAAAATATTTGAAAAAAAAACAAACAAACATGGAAACAGGGGAGTCAATCAGTAAATATTTACCCCAACTTGATAGCACTTTCTACTTTGTTTGAAAAGAAAGATGCTAGAGTTAGAGTAGATATCAACATATTTTCAGTCAAGAGGGAACGGAAATGAAAAATGGATTTAGCGGATATCACTTATAGGATAGAGGGATAGGTACAAGGGTTTACCATATTAACTACACTGAAAAATGGAATTCCATTGAAAAGAGGTTGAGTCTTGCCTGTAGATCACTTCCTCATTAAAACTACCCCAAAGAGAAGCACTTATGAACACAGGACCAATCAATGCTCCCATTTGAAGTAATCTTAATGTGTAGAACTTTGTGATTAAATGGCCATTGCATGGAGAACACAGTGTAGTTCCAGAAGGCAATTGTCTCTTGAAGCACTGATCACTTGAAACTACCCCAACAAATAGCACTTACCAAATACAACAGACAGTCAGTGCCATTGTGAGGGTACCGAGAGTGAGAGTAGTAGTAGCTGCAAATCTTGTCCAAATGATAGCTTGAAACTCTGTAGGAACGGACGAGATCCATGGAGCATGTTGTCTGCTTTTAGGAAGAGCTGGTCTGAGCCATGTGGTTTACCAGCACCCAATATAAGTGTGTCCATGCCCCCTCGGCTGTGCCATGGCCGTTGACACTCTGCATTTCTGTAAAGCCCATCAAGTTTTGATTGCCCAGTTTACATCTTTGGAACGACTCAGCATTTTCCCAGCACGGGTGGACCTTTCACACATTGGAAGCACTTCATGCAAATGCAACACTTATGAACATTTCCCCCTGAATTTAGAAAATAGTCATTCATTTTTAAAGGGTAGGCCTACACTCAATACAAAAACAGCAAGTGGCAGACCAAACCTCTAGGTAAAACATTACCCTCTAATGTTTAAACTGGGTATGCTGAAAGGTTATTGCACTTACTCTTACATAGAATTAAGGAAAGCTTCTCTTTGTAATCATCTAAAAGGGGTCTGTAAATGATCTGAATAAAAAACATGAACACAGGGGAGTCGGTCAGCAAATATTTACCCCAACTTGATAGCACTTTCTACTTTGGTTGAAAAGAAACATGCTAAAGTTAGAGAAGATATCAACTGATTTTCAGTCAAGAGGGCAGGTAAATAAAAACAATGGCTGCCCCAGGTTGTTAGCACTAAAAATATACAAGTTGGAAGCAAAGACATTCACCAAGTACAAAAACATAGAGTGGCAGACCAAGCCTCTGGGTAAAACAGCACCCTCCAGTGTTTACACTGGGAATGCTTTTCTCATGATGGCAGTGAAAGAACCACATCATGAACAAACACCAACATGACTGTCCTCAAGAGAAGCACTTATTCTTACATAGAATCAGGAATACTTCTCTTTGTAATTATCTAGAGAGGCTATTTAAATGTAAAATATTTGAAAAAAAAACAAACAAACATGGAAACAGGGGAGTCAATCAGTAAATATTTACCCCAACTTGATAGCACTTTCTACTTTGTTTGAAAAGAAAGATGCTAGAGTTAGAGTAGATATCAACATATTTTCAGTCAAGAGGGAACGGAAATGAAAAATGGATTTAGCGGATATCACTTATAGGATAGAGGGATAGGTACAAGGGTTTACCATATTAACTACACTGAAAAATGGAATTCCATTGAAAAGAGGTTGAGTCTTGCCTGTAGATCACTTCCTCATTAAAACTACCCCAAAGAGAAGCACTTATGAACACAGGACCAATCAATGCTCCCATTTGAAGTAATCTTAATGTGTAGAACTTTGTGATTAAATGGCCATTGCATGGAGAACACAGTGTAGTTCCAGAAGGCAATTGTCTCTTGAAGCACTGATCACTTGAAACTACCCCAACAAATAGCACTTACCAAATACAACAGACAGTCAGTGCCATTGTGAGGGTACCGAGAGTGAGAGTAGTAGTAGCTGCAAATCTTGTCCAAATGATAGCTTGAAACTCTGTAGGAACGGACGAGATCCATGGAGCATGTTGTCTGCTTTTAGGAAGAGCTGGTCTGAGCCATGTGGTTTACCAGCACCCAATATAAGTGTGTCCATGCCCCCTCGGCTGTGCCATGGCCGTTGACACTCTGCATTTCTGTAAAGCCCATCAAGTTTTGATTGCCCAGTTTACATCTTTGGAACGACTCAGCATTTTCCCAGCACGGGTGGACCTTTCACACATTGGAAGCACTTCATGCAAATGCAACACTTATGAACATTTCCCCCTGAATTTAGAAAATAGTCATTCATTTTTAAAGGATAGGCCTACACTCAATACAAAAACAGCAAGTGGCAGACCAAACCTCTAGGTAAAACAGCACCCTCTAATGTTTAAACTGGGTATGCTGAAAGGTTATTGCACTTACTCTTACATAGAATTAAGGAAAGCTTCTCTTTGTAATCATCTAAAAGGGGTCTGTAAATGATCTGAATAAAAAACATGAACACAGGGGAGTCGGTCAGCAAATATTTACCCCAACTTGATAGCACTTTCTACTTTGGTTGAAAAGAAACATGCTAAAGTTAGAGTAGATATCAACTGATTTTCAGTCAAGAGGGCAGGTAAATAAAAACAATGGCTGCCCCAGGTTGTTAGCACTAAAAATATACAAGTTGGAAGCAAAGACATTCACCAAGTACAAAAACATAGAGTGGCAGACCAAGCCTCTGGGTAAAACAGCACCCTCCAGTGTTTACACTGGGAATGCTTTTCTCATGATGGCAGTGAAAGAACCACATCATGAACAAACACCAACATGACTGTCCTCAAGAGAAGCACTTATTCTTACATAGAATCAGGAATACTTCTCTTTGTAATTATCTAGAGAGGCTATTTAAATGTAAAATATTTGAAAAAAAAACAAACAAACATGGAAACAGGGGAGTCAATCAGTAAATATTTACCCCAACTTGATAGCACTTTCTACTTTGTTTGAAAAGAAAGATGCTAGAGTTAGAGTAGATATCAACATATTTTCAGTCAAGAGGGAACGGAAATGAAAAATGGATTTAGCGGATATCACTTATAGGATAGAGGGATAGGTACAAGGGTTTACCATATTAACTACACTGAAAAATGGAATTCCATTGAAAAGAGGTTGAGTCTTGCCTGTAGATCACTTCCTCATTAAAACTACCCCAAAGAGAAGCACTTATGAACACAGGACCAATCAATGCTCCCATTTGAAGTAATCTTAATGTGTAGAACTTTGTGATTAAATGGCCATTGCATGGAGAACACAGTGTAGTTCCAGAAGGCAATTGTCTCTTGAAGCACTGATCACTTGAAACTACCCCAACAAATAGCACTTACCAAATACAACAGACAGTCAGTGCCATTGTGAGGGTACCGAGAGTGAGAGTAGTAGTAGCTACAAATCTTGTCCAAATGATAGCTTGAAACTCTGTAGGAACGGACGAGATCCATGGAGTATGTTGTCTGCTTTTAGGAAGAGCTGGTCTGAGCCATGTGGTTTACCAGCACCCAATATAAGTGTGTCCATGCCCCCTCGGCTGTGCCATGGCCGTTGACACTCTGCATTTCTGTAAAGCCCATCAAGTTTTGATTGCCCAGTTTACATCTTTGGAACGACTCAGCATTTTCCCAGCACGGGTGGACCTTTCACACATTGGAAGCACTTCATGCAAATGCAACACTTATGAACATTTCCCCCTGAATTTAGAAAATAGTCATTCATTTTTAAAGGATAGGCCTACACTCAATACAAAAACAGCAAGTGGCAGACCAAACCTCTAGGTAAAACAGCACCCTCTAATGTTTAAACTGGGTATGCTGAAAGGTTATTGCACTTACTCTTACATAGAATTAAGGAAAGCTTCTCTTTGTAATCATCTAAAAGGGGTCTGTAAATGATCTGAATAAAAAACATGAACACAGGGGAGTCGGTCAGCAAATATTTACCCCAACTTGATAGCACTTTCTACTTTGGTTGAAAAGAAACATGCTAAAGTTAGAGTAGATATCAACTGATTTTCAGTCAAGAGGGCAGGTAAATAAAAACAATGGCTGCCCCAGGTTGTTAGCACTAAAAATATACAAGTTGGAAGCAAAGACATTCACCAAGTACAAAAACATAGAGTGGCAGACCAAGCCTCTGGGTAAAACAGCACCCTCCAGTGTTTACACTGGGAATGCTTTTCTCATGATGGCAGTGAAAGAACCACATCATGAACAAACACCAACATGACTGTCCTCAAGAGAAGCACTTATTCTTACATAGAATCAGGAATACTTCTCTTTGTAATTATCTAGAGAGGCTATTTAAATGTAAAATATTTGAAAAAAAAACAAACAAACATGGAAACAGGGGAGTCAATCAGTAAATATTTACCCCAACTTGATAGCACTTTCTACTTTGTTTGAAAAGAAAGATGCTAGAGTTAGAGTAGATATCAACATATTTTCAGTCAAGAGGGAACGGAAATGAAAAATGGATTTAGCGGATATCACTTATAGGATAGAGGGATAGGTACAAGGGTTTACCATATTAACTACACTGAAAAATGGAATTCCATTGAAAAGAGGTTGACTCTTGCCTGTAGATCACTTCCTCATTAAAACTACCCCAAAGAGAAGCACTTATGAACACAGGACCAATCAATGCTCCCATTTGAAGTAATCTTAATGTGTAGAACTTTGTGATTAAATGGCCATTGCATGGAGAACACAGTGTAGTTCCAGAAGGCAATTGTCTCTTGAAGCACTGATCACTTGAAACTACCCCAACAAATAGCACTTACCAAATACAACAGACAGTCAGTGCCATTGTGAGGGTACCGAGAGTGAGAGTAGTAGTAGCTGCAAATCTTGTCCAAATGATAGCTTGAAACTCTGTAGGAACGGACGAGATCCATGGAGTATGTTGTCTGCTTTTAGGAAGAGCTGGTCTGAGCCATGTGGTTTACCAGCACCCAATATAAGTGTGTCCATGCCCCCTCGGCTGTGCCATGGCCGTTGACACTCTGCATTTCTGTAAAGCCCATCAAGTTTTGATTGCCCAGTTTACATCTTTGGAACGACTCAGCATTTTCCCAGCACGGGTGGACCTTTCACATATTGGAAGCACTTCATGCAAATGCAACACTTATGAACATTTCCCCCTGAATTTAGAAAATAGTCATTCATTTTTAAAGGATAGGCCTACACTCAATACAAAAACAGCAAGTGGCAGACCAAACCTCTAGGTAAAACAGCACCCTCTAATGTTTAAACTGGGTATGCTGAAAGGTTATTGCACTTACTCTTACATAGAATTAAGGAAAGCTTCTCTTTGTAATCATCTAAAAGGGGTATGTAAATGATCTGAATAAAAAACATGAACACAGGGGAGTCGGTCAGCAAATATTTACCCCAACTTGATAGCACTTTCTACTTTGGTTGAAAAGAAACATGCTAAAGTTAGAGTAGATATCAACTGATTTTCAGTCAAGAGGGCAGGTAAATAAAAACAATGGCTGCCCCAGGTTGTTAGCACTAAAAATATACAAGTTGGAAGCAAAGACATTCACCAAGTACAAAAACATAGAGTGGCAGACCAAGCCTCTGGGTAAAACAGCACCCTCCAGTGTTTACACTGGGAATGCTTTTCTCATGATGACAGTGAAAGAACCACATCATGAACAAACACCAACATGACTGTCCTCAAGAGAAGCACTTATTCTTACATAGAATCAGGAATACTTCTCTTTGTAATTATCTAGAGAGGCTATTTAAATGTAAAATATTTGAAAAAAAAACAAACAAACATGGAAACAGGGGAGTCAATCAGTAAATATTTACCCCAACTTGATAGCACTTTCTACTTTGTTTGAAAAGAAAGATGCTAGAGTTAGAGTAGATATCAACATATTTTCAGTCAAGAGGGAACGGAAATGAAAAATGGCTTTAGCGGATATCACTTATAGGATAGAGGGATAGGTACAAGGGTTTACCATATTAATTACACTGAAAAATTGAATTCCATTGAAAAGAGGTTGAGTCTTGCCTGTAGATCACTTCCTCATTAAAACTACCCCAAAGAGAAGCACTTATGAACACAGGACCAATCAATGCTCCCATTTGAAGTAATCTTAATGTGTAGAACTTTGTGATTAAATGGCCATTGCATGGAGAACACAGTGTAGTTCCAGAAGGCAATTGTCTCTTGAAGCACTGATCACTTGAAACTACCCCAACAAATAGCACTTACCAAATACAACAGACAGTCAGTGCCATTGTGAGGGTACCGAGAGTGAGAGTAGTAGTAGCTGCAAATCTTGTCCAAATGATAGCTTGAAACTCTGTAGGAACGGACGAGATCCATGGAGCATGTTGTCTGCTTTTAGGAAGAGCTGGTCTGAGCCATGTGGTTTACCAGCACCCAATATAAGTGTGTCCATGCCCCCTCGGCTGTGCCATGGCCGTTGACACTCTGCATTTCTGTAAAGCCCATCAAGTTTTGATTGCCCAGTTTACATCTTTGGAACGACTCAGCATTTTCCCAGCACGGGTGGACCTTTCACACATTGGAAGCACTTCATGCAAATGCAACACTTATGAACATTTCCCCCTGAATTTAGAAAATAGTCATTCATTTTTAAAGGATAGGCCTACACTCAATACAAAAACAGCAAGTGGCAGACCAAACCTCTAGGTAAAACAGCACCCTCTAATGTTTAAACTGGGTATGCTGAAAGGTTATTGCACTTACTCTTACATAGAATTAAGGAAAGCTTCTCTTTGTAATCATCTAAAAGGGGTCTGTAAATGATCTGAATAAAAAACATGAACACAGGGGAGTTGGTCAGCAAATATTTACCCCAACTTGATAGCACTTTCTACTTTGGTTGAAAAGAAACATGCTAAAGTTAGAGTAGATATCAACTGATTTTCAGTCAAGAGAGCAGGTAAATAAAAACAATGGCTGCCCCAGGTTGTTAGCACTAAAAATATACAAGTTGGAAGCAAAGACATTCACCAAGTACAAAAACATAGAGTGGCAGACCAAGCCTCTGGGTAAAACAGCACCCTCCAGTGTTTACACTGGGAATGCTTTTCTCATGATGACAGTGAAAGAACCACATCATGAACAAACACCAACATGACTGTCCTCAAGAGAAGCACTTATTCTTACATAGAATCAGGAATACTTCTCTTTGTAATTATCTAGAGAGGCTATTTAAATGTAAAATATTTGAAAAAAAAACAAACAAACATGGAAACAGGGGAGTCAATCAGTAAATATTTACCCCAACTTGATAGCACTTTCTACTTTGTTTGAAAAGAAAGATGCTAGAGTTAGAGTAGATATCAACATATTTTCAGTCAAGAGGGAACGGAAATGAAAAATGGATTTAGCGGATATCACTTATAGGATAGAGGGATAGGTACAAGGGTTTACCATATTAATTACACTGAAAAATGGAATTCCATTGAAAAGAGGTTGAGTCTTGCCTGTAGATCACTTCCTCATTAAAACTACCCCAAAGAGAAGCACTTATGAACACAGGACCAATCAATGCTCCCATTTAAAGTAATCTTAATGTGTAGAACTTTGTGATTAAATGGCCATTGCATGGAGAACACAGTGTAGTTCCAGAAGGCAATTGTCTCTTGAAGCACTGATCACTTGAAACTACCCCAACAAATAGCACTTACCAAATACAACAGACAGTCAGTGCCATTGTGAGGGTACCGAGAGTGAGAGTAGTAGTAGCTGCAAATCTTGTCCAAATGATAGCTTGAAACTCTGTAGGAACGGACGAGATCCATGGAGCATGTTGTCTGCTTTTAGGAAGAGCTGGTCTGAGCCATGTGGTTTACCAGCACCCAATATAAGTGTGTCCATGCCCCCTCGGCTGTGCCATGGCCGTTGACACTCTGCATTTCTGTAAAGCCCATCAAGTTTTGATTGCCCAGTTTACATCTTTGGAACGACTCAGCATTTTCCCAGCACGGGTGGACCTTTCACACATTGGAAGCACTTCATGCAAATGCAACACTTATGAACATTTCCCCCTGAATTTAGAAAATAGTCATTCATTTTTAAAGGATAGGCCTACACTCAATACAAAAACAGCAAGTGGCAGACCAAACCTCTAGGTAAAACAGCACCCTCTAATGTTTAAACTGGGTATGCTGAAAGGTTATTGCACTTACTCTTACATAGAATTAAGGAAAGCTTCTCTTTGTAATCATCTAAAAGGGGTCTGTAAATGATCTGAATAAAAAACATGAACACAGGGGAGTCGGTCAGCAAATATTTACCCCAACTTGATAGCACTTTCTACTTTGGTTGAAAAGAAAAATGCTAAAGTTAGAGTAGATATCAACTGATTTTCAGTCAAGAGGGCAGGTAAATAAAAACAATGGCTGCCCCAGGTTGTTAGCACTAAAAATATACAAGTTGGAAGCAAAGACATTCACCAAGTACAAAAACATAGAGTGGCAGACCAAGCCTCTGGGTAAAACAGCACCCTCTAATGTTTAAACTGGGTATGCTGAAAGGTTATTGCACTTACTCTTACATAGAATTAAGGAAAGCTTCTCTTTGTAATAATCTAAAAGGGGTCTGTAAATGATCTGAATAAAAAACATGAACACAGGGGAGTCGGTCAGCAAATATTTACCCCAACTTGATAGCACTTTCTACTTTGGTTGAAAAGAAACATGCTAAAGTTAGAGTAGATATCAACTGATTTTCAGTCAAGAGGGCAGGTAAATAAAAACAATGGCTGCCCCAGGTTGTTAGCACTAAAAATATACAAGTTGGAAGCAGAGACATTCACCAAGTACAAAAACATAGAGTGGCAGACCAAGCCTCTGGGTAAAACAGCACCCTCCAGTGTTTACACTGGGAATGCTTTTCTCATGATGACAGTGAAAGAACCACATCATGAACAAACACCAACATGACTGTCCTCAAGAGAAGCACTTATTCTTACATAGAATCAGGAATACTTCTCTTTGTAATTATCTAGAGAGGCTATTTAAATGTAAAATATTTGAAAAAAACAAACAAACATGGAAACAGGGGAGTCAATCAGTAAATATTTACCCCAACTTGATAGCACTTTCTACTTTGTTTGAAAAGAAAGATGCTAGAGTTAGAGTAGATATCAACATATTTTCAGTCAAGAGGGAACGGAAATGAAAAATGGCTTTAGCGGATATCACTTATAGGATAGAGGGATAGGTACAAGGGTTTACCATATTAATTACACTGAAAAATTGAATTCCATTGAAAAGAGGTTGAGTCTTGCCTGTAGATCACTTCCTCATTAAAACTACCCCAAAGAGAAGCACTTATGAACACAGGACCAATCAATGCTCCCATTTGAAGTAATCTTAATGTGTAGAACTTTGTGATTAAATGGCCATTGCATGGAGAACACAGTGTAGTTCCAGAAGGCAATTGTCTCTTGAAGCACTGATCACTTGAAACTACCCCAACAAATAGCACTTACCAAATACAACAGACAGTCAGTGCCATTGTGAGGGTACCGAGAGTGAGAGTAGTAGTAGCTGCAAATCTTGTCCAAATGATAGCTTGAAACTCTGTAGGAACGGACGAGATCCATGGAGCATGTTGTCTGCTTTTAGGAAGAGCTGGTCTGAGCCATGTGGTTTACCAGCACCCAATATAAGTGTGTCCATGCCCCCTCGGCTGTGCCATGGCCGTTGACACTCTGCATTTCTGTAAAGCCCATCAAGTTTTGATTGCCCAGTTTACATCTTTGGAACGACTCAGCATTTTCCCAGCACGGGTGGACCTTTCACACATTGGAAGCACTTCATGCAAATGCAACACTTATGAACATTTCCCCCTGAATTTAGAAAATAGTCATTCATTTTTAAAGGATAGGCCTACACTCAATACAAAAACAGCAAGTGGCAGACCAAACCTCTAGGTAAAACAGCACCCTCTAATGTTTAAACTGGGTATGCTGAAAGGTTATTGCACTTACTCTTACATAGAATTAAGGAAAGCTTCTCTTTGTAATCATCTAAAAGGGGTCTGTAAATGATCTGAATAAAAAACATGAACACAGGGGAGTCGGTCAGCAAATATTTACCCCAACTTGATAGCACTTTCTACTTTGGTTGAAAAGAAACATGCTAAAGTTAGAGTAGATATCAACTGATTTTCAGTCAAGAGGGCAGGTAAATAAAAACAATGGCTGCCCCAGGTTGTTAGCACTAAAAATATACAAGTTGGAAGCAAAGACATTCACCAAGTACAAAAACATAGAGTGGCAGACCAAGCCTCTGGGTAAAACAGCACCCTCCAGTGTTTACACTGGGAATGCTTTTCTCATGATGGCAGTGAAAGAACCACATCATGAACAAACACCAACATGACTGTCCTCAAGAGAAGCACTTATTCTTACATAGAATCAGGAATACTTCTCTTTGTAATTATCTAGAGAGGCTATTTAAATGTAAAATATTTGAAAAAAAAACAAACAAACATGGAAACAGGGGAGTCAATCAGTAAATATTTACCCCAACTTGATAGCACTTTCTACTTTGTTTGAAAAGAAAGATGCTAGAGTTAGAGTAGATATCAACATATTTTCAGTCAAGAGGGAACGGAAATGAAAAATGGATTTAGCGGATATCACTTATAGGATAGAGGGATAGGTACAAGGGTTTACCATATTAACTACACTGAAAAATGGAATTCCATTGAAAAGAGGTTGAGTCTTGCCTGTAGATCACTTCCTCATTAAAACTACCCCAAAGAGAAGCACTTATGAACACAGGACCAATCAATGCTCCCATTTGAAGTAATCTTAATGTGTAAAACTTTGTGATTAAATGGCCATTGCATGGAGAACACAGTGTAGTTCCAGAAGGCAATTGTCTCTTGAAGCACTGATCACTTGAAACTACCCCAACAAATAGCACTTACCAAATACAACAGACAGTCAGTGCCATTGTGAGGGTACCGAGAGTGAGAGTAGTAGTAGCTGCAAATCTTGTCCAAATGATAGCTTGAAACTCTGTAGGAACGGACGAGATCCATGGAGCATGTTGTCTGCTTTTAGGAAGAGCTGGTCTGAGCCATGTGGTTTACCAGCACCCAATATAAGTGTGTCCATGCCCCCTCGGCTGTGCCATGGCCGTTGACACTCTGCATTTCTGTAAAGCCCATCAAGTTTTGATTGCCCAGTTTACATCTTTGGAACGACTCAGCATTTTCCCAGCACGGGTGGACCTTTCACACATTGGAAGCACTTCATGCAAATGCAACACTTATGAACATTTCCCCCTGAATTTAGAAAATAGTCATTCATTTTTAAAGGATAGGCCTACACTCAATACAAAAACAGCAAGTGGCAGACCAAACCTCTAGGTAAAACAGCACCCTCTAATGTTTAAACTGGGTATGCTGAAAGGTTATTGCACTTACTCTTACATAGAATTAAGGAAAGCTTCTCTTTGTAATCATCTAAAAGGGGTCTGTAAATGATCTGAATAAAAAACATGAACACAGGGGAGTTGGTCAGCAAATATTTACCCCAACTTGATAGCACTTTCTACTTTGGTTGAAAAGAAACATGCTAAAGTTAGAGTAGATATCAACTGATTTTCAGTCAAGAGGGCAGGTAAATAAAAACAATGGCTGCCCCAGGTTGTTAGCACTAAAAATATACAAGTTGGAAGCAAAGACATTCACCAAGTACAAAAACATAGAGTGGCAGACCAAGCCTCTGGGTAAAACAGCACCCTCCAGTGTTTACACTGGGAATGCTTTTCTCATGATGACAGTGAAAGAACCACATCATGAACAAACACCAACATGACTGTCCTCAAGAGAAGCACTTATTCTTACATAGAATCAGGAATACTTCTCTTTGTAATTATCTAGAGAGGCTATTTAAATGTAAAATATTTGAAAAAAAAACAAACAAACATGGAAACAGGGGAGTCAATCAGTAAATATTTACCCCAACTTGATAGCACTTTCTACTTTGTTTGAAAAGAAAGATGCTAGAGTTAGAGTAGATATCAACATATTTTCAGTCAAGAGGGAACGGAAATGAAAAATGGATTTAGCGGATATCACTTATAGGATAGAGGGATAGGTACAAGGGTTTACCATATTAATTACACTGAAAAATGGAATTCCATTGAAAAGAGGTTGAGTCTTGCCTGTAGATCACTTCCTCATTAAAACTACCCTAAAGAGAAGCACTTATGAACACAGGACCAATCAATGCTCCCATTTGAAGTAATCTTAATGTGTAGAACTTTGTGATTAAATGGCCATTGCATGGAGAACACAGTGTAGTTCCAGAAGGCAATTGTCTCTTGAAGCACTGATCACTTGAAACTACCCCAACAAATAGCACTTACCAAATACAACAGACAGTCAGTGCCATTGTGAGGGTACCGAGAGTGAGAGTAGTAGTAGCTGCAAATCTTGTCCAAATGATAGCTTGAAACTCTGTAGGAACGGACGAGATCCATGGAGCATGTTGTCTGCTTTTAGGAAGAGCTGGTCTGAGCCATGTGGTTTACCAGCACCCAATATAAGTGTGTCCATGCCCCCTCGGCTGTGCCATGGCCGTTGACACTCTGCATTTCTGTAAAGCCCATCAAGTTTTGATTGCCCAGTTTACATCTTTGGAACGACTCAGCATTTTCCCAGCACGGGTGGACCTTTCACACATTGGAAGCACTTCATGCAAATGCAACACTTATGAACATTTCCCCCTGAATTTAGAAAATAGTCATTCATTTTTAAAGGGTAGGCCTACACTCAATACAAAAACAGCAAGTGGCAGACCAAACCTCTAGGTAAAACATTACCCTCTAATGTTTAAACTGGGTATGCTGAAAGGTTATTGCACTTACTCTTACATAGAATTAAGGAAAGCTTCTCTTTGTAATCATCTAAAAGGGGTCTGTAAATGATCTGAATAAAAAACATGAACACAGGGGAGTCGGTCAGCAAATATTTACCCCAACTTGATAGCACTTTCTACTTTGGTTGAAAAGAAACATGCTAAAGTTAGAGAAGATATCAACTGATTTTCAGTCAAGAGGGCAGGTAAATAAAAACAATGGCTGCCCCAGGTTGTTAGCACTAAAAATATACAAGTTGGAAGCAAAGACATTCACCAAGTACAAAAACATAGAGTGGCAGACCAAGCCTCTGGGTAAAACAGCACCCTCCAGTGTTTACACTGGGAATGCTTTTCTCATGATGGCAGTGAAAGAACCACATCATGAACAAACACCAACATGACTGTCCTCAAGAGAAGCACTTATTCTTACATAGAATCAGGAATACTTCTCTTTGTAATTATCTAGAGAGGCTATTTAAATGTAAAATATTTGAAAAAAAAACAAACAAACATGGAAACAGGGGAGTCAATCAGTAAATATTTACCCCAACTTGATAGCACTTTCTACTTTGTTTGAAAAGAAAGATGCTAGAGTTAGAGTAGATATCAACATATTTTCAGTCAAGAGGGAACGGAAATGAAAAATGGATTTAGCGGATATCACTTATAGGATAGAGGGATAGGTACAAGGGTTTACCATATTAACTACACTGAAAAATGGAATTCCATTGAAAAGAGGTTGAGTCTTGCCTGTAGATCACTTCCTCATTAAAACTACCCCAAAGAGAAGCACTTATGAACACAGGACCAATCAATGCTCCCATTTGAAGTAATCTTAATGTGTAGAACTTTGTGATTAAATGGCCATTGCATGGAGAACACAGTGTAGTTCCAGAAGGCAATTGTCTCTTGAAGCACTGATCACTTGAAACTACCCCAACAAATAGCACTTACCAAATACAACAGACAGTCAGTGCCATTGTGAGGGTACCGAGAGTGAGAGTAGTAGTAGCTGCAAATCTTGTCCAAATGATAGCTTGAAACTCTGTAGGAACGGACGAGATCCATGGAGCATGTTGTCTGCTTTTAGGAAGAGCTGGTCTGAGCCATGTGGTTTACCAGCACCCAATATAAGTGTGTCCATGCCCCCTCGGCTGTGCCATGGCCGTTGACACTCTGCATTTCTGTAAAGCCCATCAAGTTTTGATTGCCCAGTTTACATCTTTGGAACGACTCAGCATTTTCCCAGCACGGGTGGACCTTTCACACATTGGAAGCACTTCATGCAAATGCAACACTTATGAACATTTCCCCCTGAATTTAGAAAATAGTCATTCATTTTTAAAGGATAGGCCTACACTCAATACAAAAACAGCAAGTGGCAGACCAAACCTCTAGGTAAAACAGCACCCTCTAATGTTTAAACTGGGTATGCTGAAAGGTTATTGCACTTACTCTTACATAGAATTAAGGAAAGCTTCTCTTTGTAATCATCTAAAAGGGGTCTGTAAATGATCTGAATAAAAAACATGAACACAGGGGAGTCGGTCAGCAAATATTTACCCCAACTTGATAGCACTTTCTACTTTGGTTGAAAAGAAACATGCTAAAGTTAGAGTAGATATCAACTGATTTTCAGTCAAGAGGGCAGGTAAATAAAAACAATGGCTGCCCCAGGTTGTTAGCACTAAAAATATACAAGTTGGAAGCAAAGACATTCACCAAGTACAAAAACATAGAGTGGCAGACCAAGCCTCTGGGTAAAACAGCACCCTCCAGTGTTTACACTGGGAATGCTTTTCTCATGATGGCAGTGAAAGAACCACATCATGAACAAACACCAACATGACTGTCCTCAAGAGAAGCACTTATTCTTACATAGAATCAGGAATACTTCTCTTTGTAATTATCTAGAGAGGCTATTTAAATGTAAAATATTTGAAAAAAAAACAAACAAACATGGAAACAGGGGAGTCAATCAGTAAATATTTACCCCAACTTGATAGCACTTTCTACTTTGTTTGAAAAGAAAGATGCTAGAGTTAGAGTAGATATCAACATATTTTCAGTCAAGAGGGAACGGAAATGAAAAATGGATTTAGCGGATATCACTTATAGGATAGAGGGATAGGTACAAGGGTTTACCATATTAACTACACTGAAAAATGGAATTCCATTGAAAAGAGGTTGACTCTTGCCTGTAGATCACTTCCTCATTAAAACTACCCCAAAGAGAAGCACTTATGAACACAGGACCAATCAATGCTCCCATTTGAAGTAATCTTAATGTGTAGAACTTTGTGATTAAATGGCCATTGCATGGAGAACACAGTGTAGTTCCAGAAGGCAATTGTCTCTTGAAGCACTGATCACTTGAAACTACCCCAACAAATAGCACTTACCAAATACAACAGACAGTCAGTGCCATTGTGAGGGTACCGAGAGTGAGAGTAGTAGTAGCTGCAAATCTTGTCCAAATGATAGCTTGAAACTCTGTAGGAACGGACGAGATCCATGGAGCATGTTGTCTGCTTTTAGGAAGAGCTGGTCTGAGCCATGTGGTTTACCAGCACCCAATATAAGTGTGTCCATGCCCCCTCGGCTGTGCCATGGCCGTTGACACTCTGCATTTCTGTA
This sequence comes from Gobio gobio, assembly GCF_949357685.1. Classification (NCBI taxonomy): domain Eukaryota; kingdom Metazoa; phylum Chordata; class Actinopteri; order Cypriniformes; family Gobionidae; genus Gobio; species Gobio gobio. The sequence continues at coordinate 25,210,843 of NC_137116.1, read as the reverse complement.
AAGCCCATCAAGTTTTGATTGCCCAGTTTACATCTTTGGAACGACTCAGCATTTTCCCAGCACGGGTGGACCTTTCACACATTGGAAGCACTTCATGCAAATGCAACACTTATGAACATTTCCCCCTGAATTTAGAAAATAGTCATTCATTTTTAAAGGATAGGCCTACACTCAATACAAAAACAGCAAGTGGCAGACCAAACCTCTAGGTAAAACAGCACCCTCTAATGTTTAAACTGGGTATGCTGAAAGGTTATTGCACTTACTCTTACATAGAATTAAGGAAAGCTTCTCTTTGTAATCATCTAAAAGGGGTCTGTAAATGATCTGAATAAAAAACATGAACACAGGGGAGTTGGTCAGCAAATATTTACCCCAACTTGATAGCACTTTCTACTTTGGTTGAAAAGAAACATGCTAAAGTTAGAGTAGATATCAACTGATTTTCAGTCAAGAGAGCAGGTAAATAAAAACAATGGCTGCCCCAGGTTGTTAGCACTAAAAATATACAAGTTGGAAGCAAAGACATTCACCAAGTACAAAAACATAGAGTGGCAGACCAAGCCTCTGGGTAAAACAGCACCCTCCAGTGTTTACACTGGGAATGCTTTTCTCATGATGACAGTGAAAGAACCACATCATGAACAAACACCAACATGACTGTCCTCAAGAGAAGCACTTATTCTTACATAGAATCAGGAATACTTCTCTTTGTAATTATCTAGAGAGGCTATTTAAATGTAAAATATTTGAAAAAAAAACAAACAAACATGGAAACAGGGGAGTCAATCAGTAAATATTTACCCCAACTTGATAGCACTTTCTACTTTGTTTGAAAAGAAAGATGCTAGAGTTAGAGTAGATATCAACATATTTTCAGTCAAGAGGGAACGGAAATGAAAAATGGATTTAGCGGATATCACTTATAGGATAGAGGGATAGGTACAAGGGTTTACCATATTAATTACACTGAAAAATGGAATTCCATTGAAAAGAGGTTGAGTCTTGCCTGTAGATCACTTCCTCATTAAAACTACCCCAAAGAGAAGCACTTATGAACACAGGACCAATCAATGCTCCCATTTGAAGTAATCTTAATGTGTAGAACTTTGTGATTAAATGGCCATTGCATGGAGAACACAGTGTAGTTCCAGAAGGCAATTGTCTCTTGAAGCACTGATCACTTGAAACTACCCCAACAAATAGCACTTACCAAATACAACAGACAGTCAGTGCCATTGTGAGGGTACCGAGAGTGAGAGTAGTAGTAGCTGCAAATCTTGTCCAAATGATAGCTTGAAACTCTGTAGGAACGGACGAGATCCATGGAGCATGTTGTCTGCTTTTAGGAAGAGCTGGTCTGAGCCATGTGGTTTACCAGCACCCAATATAAGTGTGTCCATGCCCCCTCGGCTGTGCCATGGCCGTTGACACTCTGCATTTCTGTAAAGCCCATCAAGTTTTGATTGCCCAGTTTACATCTTTGGAACGACTCAGCATTTTCCCAGCACGGGTGGACCTTTCACACATTGGAAGCACTTCATGCAAATGCAACACTTATGAACATTTCCCCCTGAATTTAGAAAATAGTCATTCATTTTTAAAGGATAGGCCTACACTCAATACAAAAACAGCAAGTGGCAGACCAAACCTCTAGGTAAAACAGCACCCTCTAATGTTTAAACTGGGTATGCTGAAAGGTTATTGCACTTACTCTTACATAGAATTAAGGAAAGCTTCTCTTTGTAATCATCTAAAAGGGGTCTGTAAATGATCTGAATAAAAAACATGAACACAGGGGAGTCGGTCAGCAAATATTTACCCCAACTTGATAGCACTTTCTACTTTGGTTGAAAAGAAAAATGCTAAAGTTAAGAGTAGATATCAACTGATTTTCAGTCAAGAGGGCAGGTAAATAAAAACAATGGCTGCCCCAGGTTGTTAGCACTAAAAATATACAAGTTGGAAGCAAAGACATTCACCAAGTACAAAAACATAGAGTGGCAGACCAAGCCTCTGGGTAAAACAGCACCCTCTAATGTTTAAACTGGGTATGCTGAAAGGTTATTGCACTTACTCTTACATAGAATTAAGGAAAGCTTCTCTTTGTAATAATCTAAAAGGGGTCTGTAAATGATCTGAATAAAAAACATGAACACAGGGGAGTCGGTCAGCAAATATTTACCCCAACTTGATAGCACTTTCTACTTTGGTTGAAAAGAAACATGCTAAAGTTAGAGTAGATATCAACTGATTTTCAGTCAAGAGGGCAGGTAAATAAAAACAATGGCTGCCCCAGGTTGTTAGCACTAAAAATATACAAGTTGGAAGCAGAGACATTCACCAAGTACAAAAACATAGAGTGGCAGACCAAGCCTCTGGGTAAAACAGCACCCTCCAGTGTTTACACTGGGAATGCTTTTCTCATGATGACAGTGAAAGAACCACATCATGAACAAACACCAACATGACTGTCCTCAAGAGAAGCACTTATTCTTACATAGAATCAGGAATACTTCTCTTTGTAATTATCTAGAGAGGCTATTTAAATGTAAAATATTTGAAAAAAACAAACAAACATGGAAACAGGGGAGTCAATCAGTAAATATTTACCCCAACTTGATAGCACTTTCTACTTTGTTTGAAAAGAAAGATGCTAGAGTTAGAGTAGATATCAACATATTTTCAGTCAAGAGGGAACGGAAATGAAAAATGGCTTTAGCGGATATCACTTATAGGATAGAGGGATAGGTACAAGGGTTTACCATATTAATTACACTGAAAAATTGAATTCCATTGAAAAGAGGTTGAGTCTTGCCTGTAGATCACTTCCTCATTAAAACTACCCCAAAGAGAAGCACTTATGAACACAGGACCAATCAATGCTCCCATTTGAAGTAATCTTAATGTGTAGAACTTTGTGATTAAATGGCCATTGCATGGAGAACACAGTGTAGTTCCAGAAGGCAATTGTCTCTTGAAGCACTGATCACTTGAAACTACCCCAACAAATAGCACTTACCAAATACAACAGACAGTCAGTGCCATTGTGAGGGTACCGAGAGTGAGAGTAGTAGTAGCTGCAAATCTTGTCCAAATGATAGCTTGAAACTCTGTAGGAACGGACGAGATCCATGGAGCATGTTGTCTGCTTTTAGGAAGAGCTGGTCTGAGCCATGTGGTTTACCAGCACCCAATATAAGTGTGTCCATGCCCCCTCGGCTGTGCCATGGCCGTTGACACTCTGCATTTCTGTAAAGCCCATCAAGTTTTGATTGCCCAGTTTACATCTTTGGAACGACTCAGCATTTTCCCAGCACGGGTGGACCTTTCACACATTGGAAGCACTTCATGCAAATGCAACACTTATGAACATTTCCCCCTGAATTTAGAAAATAGTCATTCATTTTTAAAGGATAGGCCTACACTCAATACAAAAACAGCAAGTGGCAGACCAAACCTCTAGGTAAAACAGCACCCTCTAATGTTTAAACTGGGTATGCTGAAAGGTTATTGCACTTACTCTTACATAGAATTAAGGAAAGCTTCTCTTTGTAATCATCTAAAAGGGGTCTGTAAATGATCTGAATAAAAAACATGAACACAGGGGAGTCGGTCAGCAAATATTTACCCCAACTTGATAGCACTTTCTACTTTGGTTGAAAAGAAACATGCTAAAGTTAGAGTAGATATCAACTGATTTTCAGTCAAGAGGGCAGGTAAATAAAAACAATGGCTGCCCCAGGTTGTTAGCACTAAAAATATACAAGTTGGAAGCAAAGACATTCACCAAGTACAAAAACATAGAGTGGCAGACCAAGCCTCTGGGTAAAACAGCACCCTCCAGTGTTTACACTGGGAATGCTTTTCTCATGATGGCAGTGAAAGAACCACATCATGAACAAACACCAACATGACTGTCCTCAAGAGAAGCACTTATTCTTACATAGAATCAGGAATACTTCTCTTTGTAATTATCTAGAGAGGCTATTTAAATGTAAAATATTTGAAAAAAAAACAAACAAACATGGAAACAGGGGAGTCAATCAGTAAATATTTACCCCAACTTGATAGCACTTTCTACTTTGTTTGAAAAGAAAGATGCTAGAGTTAGAGTAGATATCAACATATTTTCAGTCAAGAGGGAACGGAAATGAAAAATGGATTTAGCGGATATCACTTATAGGATAGAGGGATAGGTACAAGGGTTTACCATATTAACTACACTGAAAAATGGAATTCCATTGAAAAGAGGTTGAGTCTTGCCTGTAGATCACTTCCTCATTAAAACTACCCCAAAGAGAAGCACTTATGAACACAGGACCAATCAATGCTCCCATTTGAAGTAATCTTAATGTGTAAAACTTTGTGATTAAATGGCCATTGCATGGAGAACACAGTGTAGTTCCAGAAGGCAATTGTCTCTTGAAGCACTGATCACTTGAAACTACCCCAACAAATAGCACTTACCAAATACAACAGACAGTCAGTGCCATTGTGAGGGTACCGAGAGTGAGAGTAGTAGTAGCTGCAAATCTTGTCCAAATGATAGCTTGAAACTCTGTAGGAACGGACGAGATCCATGGAGCATGTTGTCTGCTTTTAGGAAGAGCTGGTCTGAGCCATGTGGTTTACCAGCACCCAATATAAGTGTGTCCATGCCCCCTCGGCTGTGCCATGGCCGTTGACACTCTGCATTTCTGTAAAGCCCATCAAGTTTTGATTGCCCAGTTTACATCTTTGGAACGACTCAGCATTTTCCCAGCACGGGTGGACCTTTCACACATTGGAAGCACTTCATGCAAATGCAACACTTATGAACATTTCCCCCTGAATTTAGAAAATAGTCATTCATTTTTAAAGGATAGGCCTACACTCAATACAAAAACAGCAAGTGGCAGACCAAACCTCTAGGTAAAACAGCACCCTCTAATGTTTAAACTGGGTATGCTGAAAGGTTATTGCACTTACTCTTACATAGAATTAAGGAAAGCTTCTCTTTGTAATCATCTAAAAGGGGTCTGTAAATGATCTGAATAAAAAACATGAACACAGGGGAGTTGGTCAGCAAATATTTACCCCAACTTGCTAGCACTTTCTACTTTGGTTGAAAAGAAACATGCTAAAGTTAGAGTAGATATCAACTGATTTTCAGTCAAGAGGGCAGGTAAATAAAAACAATGGCTGCCCCAGGTTGTTAGCACTAAAAATATACAAGTTGGAAGCAAAGACATTCACCAAGTACAAAAACATAGAGTGGCAGACCAAGCCTCTGGGTAAAACAGCACCCTCCAGTGTTTACACTGGGAATGCTTTTCTCATGATGACAGTGAAAGAACCACATCATGAACAAACACCAACATGACTGTCCTCAAGAGAAGCACTTATTCTTACATAGAATCAGGAATACTTCTCTTTGTAATTATCTAGAGAGGCTATTTAAATGTAAAATATTTGAAAAAAAAACAAACAAACATGGAAACAGGGGAGTCAATCAGTAAATATTTACCCCAACTTGATAGCACTTTCTACTTTGTTTGAAAAGAAAGATGCTAGAGTTAGAGTAGATATCAACATATTTTCAGTCAAGAGGGAACGGAAATGAAAAATGGATTTAGCGGATATCACTTATAGGATAGAGGGATAGGTACAAGGGTTTACCATATTAATTACACTGAAAAATGGAATTCCATTGAAAAGAGGTTGAGTCTTGCCTGTAGATCACTTCCTCATTAAAACTACCCTAAAGAGAAGCACTTATGAACACAGGACCAATCAATGCTCCCATTTGAAGTAATCTTAATGTGTAGAACTTTGTGATTAAATGGCCATTGCATGGAGAACACAGTGTAGTTCCAGAAGGCAATTGTCTCTTGAAGCACTGATCACTTGAAACTACCCCAACAAATAGCACTTACCAAATACAACAGACAGTCAGTGCCATTGTGAGGGTACCGAGAGTGAGAGTAGTAGTAGCTGCAAATCTTGTCCAAATGATAGCTTGAAACTCTGTAGGAACGGACGAGATCCATGGAGCATGTTGTCTGCTTTTAGGAAGAGCTGGTCTGAGCCATGTGGTTTACCAGCACCCAATATAAGTGTGTCCATGCCCCCTCGGCTGTGCCATGGCCGTTGACACTCTGCATTTCTGTAAAGCCCATCAAGTTTTAGAATCAGGAATACTTCTCTTTGTAATTATCTAGAGAGGCTATTTAAATGTAAAATATTTGAAAAAAAAAACAAACAAACATGGAAACAGGGGAGTCAATCAGTAAATATTTACCCCAACTTGATAGCACTTTCTACTTTGTTTGAAAAGAAAGATGCTAGAGTTAGAGTAGATATCAACATATTTTCAGTCAAGAGGGAACGGAAATGAAAAATGGATTTAGCGGACATCACTTATAGGATAGAGGGATAGGTACAAGGGTTTACCATATTAATTACACTGAAAAATGGAATTCCATTGAAAAGAGGTTGAGTCTTGCCTGTAGATCACTTCCTCATTAAAACTACCCCAAAGAGAAGCACTTATGAACACAGGACCAATCAATGCTCCCATTTGAAGTAATCTTAATGTGTAGAACTTTGTGATTAAATGGCCATTGCATGGAGAACACAGTGTAGTTCCAGAAGGCAATTGTCTCTTGAAGCACTGATCACTTGAAACTACCCCAACAAATAGCACTTACCAAATACAACAGACAGTCAGTGCCATTGTGAGGGTACCGAGAGTGAGAGTAGTAGTAGCTGCAAATCTTGTCCAAATGATAGCTTGAAACTCTGTAGGAACGGACAAGATCCATGGAGCATGTTGTCTGCTTTTAGGAAGAGCTGGTCTGAGCCATGTGGTTTACCAGCACCCAATATAAGTGTGTCCATGCCCCCTCGGCTGTGCCATGGCCGTTGACACTCTGCATTTCTGCAAAGCCCATCAAGTTTTGATTGCCCAGTTTACATCTTTGGAACGACTCAGCATTTTCCCAGCACGGGTGGACCTTTCACACATTGGAAGCACTTCATGCAAATGCAACACTTATGAACATTTCCCCCTGAATTTAGAAAATAGTCATTCATTTTTAAAGCATAGGCCTACACTCAATACAAAAACAGCAAGTGGCAGACCAAACCTCTAGGTAAAACAGCACCCTCTAATGTTTAAACTGGGTATGGTGAAAGGTTATTGCACTTACTCTTACATAGAATTAAGGAAAGCTTCTCTTTGTAATCATCTAAAAGGGGTCTGTAAATGATCTGAATAAAAAACATGAACACAGGGGAGTCGGTCAGCAAATATTTACCCCAACTTGATAGCACTTTCTACTTTGGTTGAAAAGAAACATGCTAAAGTTAGAGTAGATATCAACTGATTTTCAGTCAAGAGGGCAGGTAAATAAAAACAATGGCTGCCCCAGGTTGTTAGCACTAAAAATATACAAGTTGGAAGCAAAGACATTCACCAAGTACAAAAACATAGAGTGGCAGACCAAGCCTCTGGGTAAAACAGCACCCTCCAGTGTTTACACTGGGAATGCTTTTCTCATGATGACAGTGAAAGAACCACATCATGAACAAACACCAACATGACTGTCCTCAAGAGAAGCACTTATTCTTACATAGAATCAGGAATACTTCTCTTTGTAATTATCTAGAGAGGCTATTTAAATGTAAAATATTTGAAAAAAAAACAAACAAACATGGAAACAGGGGAGTCAATCAGTAAATATTTACCCCAACTTGATAGCACTTTCTACTTTGTTTGAAAAGAAAGATGCTAGAGTTATAGAGTAGATATCAACATATTTTCAGTCAAGAGGGAACGGAAATGAAAAATGGATTTAGCGGATATCACTTATAGGATAGAGGGATAGGTACAAGGGTTTACCATATTAACTACACTGAAAAATGGAATTCCATTGAAAAGAGGTTGAGTCTTGCCTGTAGATCACTTCCTCATTAAAACTACCCCAAAGAGAAGCACTTATGAACACAGGACCAATCAATGCTCCCATTTGAAGTAATCTTAATGTGTAAAACTTTGTGATTAAATGGCCATTGCATGGAGAACACAGTGTAGTTCCAGAAGGCAATTGTCTCTTGAAGCACTGATCACTTGAAACTACCCCAACAAATAGCACTTACCAAATACAACAGACAGTCAGTGCCATTGTGAGGGTACCGAGAGTGAGAGTAGTAGTAGCTGCAAATCTTGTCCAAATGATAGCTTGAAACTCTGTAGGAACGGACGAGATCCATGGAGCATGTTGTCTGCTTTTAGGAAGAGCTGGTCTGAGCCATGTGGTTTACCAGCACCCAATATAAGTGTGTCCATGCCCCCTCGGCTGTGCCATGGCCGTTGACACTCTGCATTTCTGTAAAGCCCATCAAGTTTTGATTGCCCAGTTTACATCTTTGGAACGACTCAGCATTTTCCCAGCACGGGTGGACCTTTCACACATTGGAAGCACTTCATGCAAATGCAACACTTATGAACATTTCCCCCTGAATTTAGAAAATAGTCATTCATTTTTAAAGGATAGGCCTACACTCAATACAAAAACAGCAAGTGGCAGACCAAACCTCTAGGTAAAACAGCACCCTCTAATGTTTAAACTGGGTATGCTGAAAGGTTATTGCACTTACTCTTACATAGAATTAAGGAAAGCTTCTCTTTGTAATCATCTAAAAGGGGTCTGTAAATGATCTGAATAAAAAACATGAACACAGGGGAGTCGGTCAGCAAATATTTACCCCAACTTGATAGCACTTTCTACTTTGGTTGAAAAGAAAAATGCTAAAGTTAGAGTAGATATCAACTGATTTTCAGTCAAGAGGGCAGGTAAATAAAAACAATGGCTGCCCCAGGTTGTTAGCACTAAAAATATACAAGTTGGAAGCAAAGACATTCACCAAGTACAAAAACATAGAGTGGCAGACCAAGCCTCTGGGTAAAACAGCACCCTCTAATGTTTAAACTGGGTATGCTGAAAGGTTATTGCACTTACTCTTACATAGAATTAAGGAAAGCTTCTCTTTGTAATAATCTAAAAGGGGTCTGTAAATGATCTGAATAAAAAACATGAACACAGGGGAGTCGGTCAGCAAATATTTACCCCAACTTGATAGCACTTTCTACTTTGGTTGAAAAGAAACATGCTAAAGTTAGAGTAGATATCAACTGATTTTCAGTCAAGAGGGCAGGTAAATAAAAACAATGGCTGCCCCAGGTTGTTAGCACTAAAAATATACAAGTTGGAAGCAGAGACATTCACCAAGTACAAAAACATAGAGTGGCAGACCAAGCCTCTGGGTAAAACAGCACCCTCCAGTGTTTACACTGGGAATGCTTTTCTCATGATGACAGTGAAAGAACCACATCATGAACAAACACCAACATGACTGTCCTCAAGAGAAGCACTTATTCTTACATAGAATCAGGAATACTTCTCTTTGTAATTATCTAGAGAGGCTATTTAAATGTAAAATATTTGAAAAAAACAAACAAACATGGAAACAGGGGAGTCAATCAGTAAATATTTACCCCAACTTGATAGCACTTTCTACTTTGTTTGAAAAGAAAGATGCTAGAGTTAGAGTAGATATCAACATATTTTCAGTCAAGAGGGAACGGAAATGAAAAATGGCTTTAGCGGATATCACTTATAGGATAGAGGGATAGGTACAAGGGTTTACCATATTAATTACACTGAAAAATGGAATTCCATTGAAAAGAGGTTGAGTCTTGCCTGTAGATCACTTCCTCATTAAAACTACCCCAAAGAGAAGCACTTATGAACACAGGACCAATCAATGCTCCCATTTGAAGTAATCTTAATGTGTAGAACTTTGTGATTAAATGGCCATTGCATGGAGAACACAGTGTAGTTCCAGAAGGCAATTGTCTCTTGAAGCACTGATCACTTGAAACTACCCCAACAAATAGCACTTACCAAATACAACAGACAGTCAGTGCCATTGTGAGGGTACCGAGAGTGAGAGTAGTAGTAGCTGCAAATCTTGTCCAAATGATAGCTTGAAACTCTGTAGGAACGGACGAGATCCATGGAGCATGTTGTCTGCTTTTAGGAAGAGCTGGTCTGAGCCATGTGGTTTACCAGCACCCAATATAAGTGTGTCCATGCCCCCTCGGCTGTGCCATGGCCGTTGACACTCTGCATTTCTGTAAAGCCCATCAAGTTTTGATTGCCCAGTTTACATCTTTGGAACGACTCAGCATTTTCCCAGCACGGGTGGACCTTTCACACATTGGAAGCACTTCATGCAAATGCAACACTTATGAACATTTCCCCCTGAATTTAGAAAATAGTCATTCATTTTTAAAGGATAGGCCTACACTCAATACAAAAACAGCAAGTGGCAGACCAAACCTCTAGGTAAAACAGCACCCTCTAATGTTTAAACTGGGTATGCTGAAAGGTTATTGCACTTACTCTTACATAGAATTAAGGAAAGCTTCTCTTTGTAATCATCTAAAAGGGGTCTGTAAATGATCTGAATAAAAAACATGAACACAGGGGAGTCGGTCAGCAAATATTTACCCCAACTTGATAGCACTTTCTACTTTGGTTGAAAAGAAACATGCTAAAGTTAGAGTAGATATCAACTGATTTTCAGTCAAGAGGGCAGGTAAATAAAAACAATGGCTGCCCCAGGTTGTTAGCACTAAAAATATACAAGTTGGAAGCAAAGACATTCACCAAGTACAAAAACATAGAGTGGCAGACCAAGCCTCTGGGTAAAACAGCACCCTCCAGTGTTTACACTGGGAATGCTTTTCTCATGATGGCAGTGAAAGAACCACATCATGAACAAACACCAACATGACTGTCCTCAAGAGAAGCACTTATTCTTACATAGAATCAGGAATACTTCTCTTTGTAATTATCTAGAGAGGCTATTTAAATGTAAAATATTTGAAAAAAAAACAAACAAACATGGAAACAGGGGAGTCAATCAGTAAATATTTACCCCAACTTGATAGCACTTTCTACTTTGTTTGAAAAGAAAGATGCTAGAGTTAGAGTAGATATCAACATATTTTCAGTCAAGAGGGAACGGAAATGAAAAATGGATTTAGCGGATATCACTTATAGGATAGAGGGATAGGTACAAGGGTTTACCATATTAACTACACTGAAAAATGGAATTCCATTGAAAAGAGGTTGAGTCTTGCCTGTAGATCACTTCCTCATTAAAACTACCCCAAAGAGAAGCACTTATGAACACAGGACCAATCAATGCTCCCATTTGAAGTAATCTTAATGTGTAAAACTTTGTGATTAAATGGCCATTGCATGGAGAACACAGTGTAGTTCCAGAAGGCAATTGTCTCTTGAAGCACTGATCACTTGAAACTACCCCAACAAATAGCACTTACCAAATACAACAGACAGTCAGTGCCATTGTGAGGGTACCGAGAGTGAGAGTAGTAGTAGCTGCAAATCTTGTCCAAATGATAGCTTGAAACTCTGTAGGAACGGACGAGATCCATGGAGCATGTTGTCTGCTTTTAGGAAGAGCTGGTCTGAGCCATGTGGTTTACCAGCACCCAATATAAGTGTGTCCATGCCCCCTCGGCTGTGCCATGGCCGTTGACACTCTGCATTTCTGTAAAGCCCATCAAGTTTTGATTGCCCAGTTTACATCTTTGGAACGACTCAGCATTTTCCCAGCACGGGTGGACCTTTCACACATTGGAAGCACTTCATGCAAATGCAACACTTATGAACATTTCCCCCTGAATTTAGAAAATAGTCATTCATTTTTAAAGGATAGGCCTACACTCAATACAAAAACAGCAAGTGGCAGACCAAACCTCTAGGTAAAACAGCACCCTCTAATGTTTAAACTGGGTATGCTGAAAGGTTATTGCACTTACTCTTACATAGAATTAAGGAAAGCTTCTCTTTGTAATCATCTAAAAGGGGTCTGTAAATGATCTGAATAAAAAACATGAACACAGGGGAGTTGGTCAGCAAATATTTACCCCAACTTGCTAGCACTTTCTACTTTGGTTGAAAAGAAACATGCTAAAGTTAGAGTAGATATCAACTGATTTTCAGTCAAGAGGGCAGGTAAATAAAAACAATGGCTGCCCCAGGTTGTTAGCACTAAAAATATACAAGTTGGAAGCAAAGACATTCACCAAGTACAAAAACATAGAGTGGCAGACCAAGCCTCTGGGTAAAACAGCACCCTCCAGTGTTTACACTGGGAATGCTTTTCTCATGATGACAGTGAAAGAACCACATCATGAACAAACACCAACATGACTGTCCTCAAGAGAAGCACTTATTCTTACATAGAATCAGGAATACTTCTCTTTGTAATTATCTAGAGAGGCTATTTAAATGTAAAATATTTGAAAAAAAAACAAACAAACATGGAAACAGGGGAGTCAATCAGTAAATATTTACCCCAACTTGATAGCACTTTCTACTTTGTTTGAAAAGAAAGATGCTAGAGTTAGAGTAGATATCAACATATTTTCAGTCAAGAGGGAACGGAAATGAAAAATGGATTTAGCGGATATCACTTATAGGATAGAGGGATAGGTACAAGGGTTTACCATATTAATTACACTGAAAAATGGAATTCCATTGAAAAGAGGTTGAGTCTTGCCTGTAGATCACTTCCTCATTAAAACTACCCTAAAGAGAAGCACTTATGAACACAGGACCAATCAATGCTCCCATTTGAAGTAATCTTAATGTGTAGAACTTTGTGATTAAATGGCCATTGCATGGAGAACACAGTGTAGTTCCAGAAGGCAATTGTCTCTTGAAGCACTGATCACTTGAAACTACCCCAACAAATAGCACTTACCAAATACAACAGACAGTCAGTGCCATTGTGAGGGTACCGAGAGTGAGAGTAGTAGTAGCTGCAAATCTTGTCCAAATGATAGCTTGAAACTCTGTAGGAACGGACGAGATCCATGGAGCATGTTGTCTGCTTTTAGGAAGAGCTGGTCTGAGCCATGTGGTTTACCAGCACCCAATATAAGTGTGTCCATGCCCCCTCGGCTGTGCCATGGCCGTTGACACTCTGCATTTCTGTAAAGCCCATCAAGTTTTAGAATCAGGAATACTTCTCTTTGTAATTATCTAGAGAGGCTATTTAAATGTAAAATATTTGAAAAAAAAAACAAACAAACATGGAAACAGGGGAGTCAATCAGTAAATATTTACCCCAACTTGATAGCACTTTCTACTTTGTTTGAAAAGAAAGATGCTAGAGTTAGAGTAGATATCAACATATTTTCAGTCAAGAGGGAACGGAAATGAAAAATGGATTTAGCGGACATCACTTATAGGATAGAGGGATAGGTACAAGGGTTTACCATATTAATTACACTGAAAAATGGAATTCCATTGAAAAGAGGTTGAGTCTTGCCTGTAGATCACTTCCTCATTAAAACTACCCCAAAGAGAAGCACTTATGAACACAGGACCAATCAATGCTCCCATTTGAAGTAATCTTAATGTGTAGAACTTTGTGATTAAATGGCCATTGCATGGAGAACACAGTGTAGTTCCAGAAGGCAATTGTCTCTTGAAGCACTGATCACTTGAAACTACCCCAACAAATAGCACTTACCAAATACAACAGACAGTCAGTGCCATTGTGAGGGTACCGAGAGTGAGAGTAGTAGTAGCTGCAAATCTTGTCCAAATGATAGCTTGAAACTCTGTAGGAACGGACAAGATCCATGGAGCATGTTGTCTGCTTTTAGGAAGAGCTGGTCTGAGCCATGTGGTTTACCAGCACCCAATATAAGTGTGTCCATGCCCCCTCGGCTGTGCCATGGCCGTTGACACTCTGCATTTCTGCAAAGCCCATCAAGTTTTGATTGCCCAGTTTACATCTTTGGAACGACTCAGCATTTTCCCAGCACGGGTGGACCTTTCACACATTGGAAGCACTTCATGCAAATGCAACACTTATGAACATTTCCCCCTGAATTTAGAAAATAGTCATTCATTTTTAAAGCATAGGCCTACACTCAATACAAAAACAGCAAGTGGCAGACCAAACCTCTAGGTAAAACAGCACCCTCTAATGTTTAAACTGGGTATGGTGAAAGGTTATTGCACTTACTCTTACATAGAATTAAGGAAAGCTTCTCTTTGTAATCATCTAAAAGGGGTCTGTAAATGATCTGAATAAAAAACATGAACACAGGGGAGTCGGTCAGCAAATATTTACCCCAACTTGATAGCACTTTCTACTTTGGTTGAAAAGAAACATGCTAAAGTTAGAGTAGATATCAACTGATTTTCAGTCAAGAGGGCAGGTAAATAAAAACAATGGCTGCCCCAGGTTGTTAGCACTAAAAATATACAAGTTGGAAGCAAAGACATTCACCAAGTACAAAAACATAGAGTGGCAGACCAAGCCTCTGGGTAAAACAGCACCCTCCAGTGTTTACACTGGGAATGCTTTTCTCATGATGACAGTGAAAGAACCACATCATGAACAAACACCAACATGACTGTCCTCAAGAGAAGCACTTATTCTTACATAGAATCAGGAATACTTCTCTTTGTAATTATCTAGAGAGGCTATTTAAATGTAAAATATTTGAAAAAAAAACAAACAAACATGGAAACAGGGGAGTCAATCAGTAAATATTTACCCCAACTTGATAGCACTTTCTACTTTGTTTGAAAAGAAAGATGCTAGAGTTATAGAGTAGATATCAACATATTTTCAGTCAAGAGGGAACGGAAATGAAAAATGGATTTAGCGGATATCACTTATAGGATAGAGGGATAGGTACAAGGGTTTACCATATTAACTACACTGAAAAATGGAATTCCATTGAAAAGAGGTTGAGTCTTGCCTGTAGATCACTTCCTCATTAAAACTACCCCAAAGAGAAGCACTTATGAACACAGGACCAATCAATGCTCCCATTTGAAGTAATCTTAATGTGTAAAACTTTGTGATTAAATGGCCATTGCATGGAGAACACAGTGTAGTTCCAGAAGGCAATTGTCTCTTGAAGCACTGATCACTTGAAACTACCCCAACAAATAGCACTTACCAAATACAACAGACAGTCAGTGCCATTGTGAGGGTACCGAGAGTGAGAGTAGTAGTAGCTGCAAATCTTGTCCAAATGATAGCTTGAAACTCTGTAGGAACGGACGAGATCCATGGAGCATGTTGTCTGCTTTTAGGAAGAGCTGGTCTGAGCCATGTGGTTTACCAGCACCCAATATAAGTGTGTCCATGCCCCCTCGGCTGTGCCATGGCCGTTGACACTCTGCATTTCTGTAAAGCCCATCAAGTTTTGATTGCCCAGTTTACATCTTTGGAACGACTCAGCATTTTCCCAGCACGGGTGGACCTTTCACACATTGGAAGCACTTCATGCAAATGCAACACTTATGAACATTTCCCCCTGAATTTAGAAAATAGTCATTCATTTTTAAAGGATAGGCCTACACTCAATACAAAAACAGCAAGTGGCAGACCAAACCTCTAGGTAAAACAGCACCCTCTAATGTTTAAACTGGGTATGCTGAAAGGTTATTGCACTTACTCTTACATAGAATTAAGGAAAGCTTCTCTTTGTAATCATCTAAAAGGGGTCTGTAAATGATCTGAATAAAAAACATGAACACAGGGGAGTTGGTCAGCAAATATTTACCCCAACTTGCTAGCACTTTCTACTTTGGTTGAAAAGAAACATGCTAAAGTTAGAGTAGATATCAACTGATTTTCAGTCAAGAGGGCAGGTAAATAAAAACAATGGCTGCCCCAGGTTGTTAGCACTAAAAATATACAAGTTGGAAGCAAAGACATTCACCAAGTACAAAAACATAGAGTGGCAGACCAAGCCTCTGGGTAAAACAGCACCCTCCAGTGTTTACACTGGGAATGCTTTTCTCATGATGACAGTGAAAGAACCACATCATGAACAAACACCAACATGACTGTCCTCAAGAGAAGCACTTATTCTTACATAGAATCAGGAATACTTCTCTTTGTAATTATCTAGAGAGGCTATTTAAATGTAAAATATTTGAAAAAAAAACAAACAAACATGGAAACAGGGGAGTCAATCAGTAAATATTTACCCCAACTTGATAGCACTTTCTACTTTGTTTGAAAAGAAAGATGCTAGAGTTAGAGTAGATATCAACATATTTTCAGTCAAGAGGGAACGGAAATGAAAAATGGATTTAGCGGATATCACTTATAGGATAGAGGGATAGGTTCAAGGGTTTACCATATTAATTACACTGAAAAATGGAATTCCATTGAAAAGAGGTTGAGTCTTGCCTGTAGATCACTTCCTCATTAAAACTACCCCAAAGAGAAGCACTTATGAACACAGGACCAATCAATGCTCCCATTTGAAGTAATCTTAATGTGTAGAACTTTGTGATTAAATGGCCATTGCATGGAGAACACAGTGTAGTTCCAGAAGGCAATTGTCTCTTGAAGCACTGATCACTTGAAACTACCCCAACAAATAGCACTTACCAAATACAACAGACAGTCAGTGCCATTGTGAGGGTACCGAGAGTGAGAGTAGTAGTAGCTGCAAATCTTGTCCAAATGATAGCTTGAAACTCTGTAGGAACGGACAAGATCCATGGAGCATGTTGTCTGCTTTTAGGAAGAGCTGGTCTGAGCCATGTGGTTTACCAGCACCCAATATAAGTGTGTCCATGCCCCCTCGGCTGTGCCATGGCCGTTGACACTCTGCATTTCTGCAAAGCCCATCAAGTTTTGATTGCCCAGTTTACATCTTTGGAACGACTCAGCATTTTCCCAGCACGGGTGGACCTTTCACACATTGGAAGCACTTCATGCAAATGCAACACTTATGAACATTTCCCCCTGAATTTAGAAAATAGTCATTCATTTTTAAAGGATAGGCCTACACTCAATACAAAAACAGCAAGTGGCAGACCAAACCTCTAGGTAAAACAGCACCCTCTAATGTTTAAACTGGGTATGGTGAAAGGTTATTGCACTTACTCTTACATAGAATTAAGGAAAGCTTCTCTTTGTAATCATCTAAAAGGGGTCTGTAAATGATCTGAATAAAAAAACATGAACACAGGGGAGTCGGTCAGCAAATATTTACCCCAACTTGATAGCACTTTCTACTTTGGTTGAAAAGAAACATGCTAAAGTTAGAGTAGATATCAACTGATTTTCAGTCAAGAGGGCAGGTAAATAAAAACAATGGCTGCCCCAGGTTGTTAGCACTAAAAATATACAAGTTGGAAGCAAAGACATTCACCAAGTACAAAAACATAGAGTGGCAGACCAAGCCTCTGGGTAAAACAGCACCCTCCAGTGTTTACACTGGGAATGCTTTTCTCATGATGACAGTGAAAGAACCACATCATGAACAAACACCAACATGACTGTCCTCAAGAGAAGCACTTATTCTTACATAGAATCAGGAATACTTCTCTTTGTAATTATCTAGAGAGGCTATTTAAATGTAAAATATTTGAAAAAAAAACAAACAAACATGGAAACAGGGGAGTCAATCAGTAAATATTTACCCCAACTTGATAGCACTTTCTACTTTGTTTGAAAAGAAAGATGCTAGAGTTATAGAGTAGATATCAACATATTTTCAGTCAAGAGGGAACGGAAATGAAAAATGGATTTAGCGGATATCACTTATAGGATAGAGGGATAGGTACAAGGGTTTACCATATTAACTACACTGAAAAATGGAATTCCATTGAAAAGAGGTTGAGTCTTGCCTGTAGATCACTTCCTCATTAAAACTACCCCAAAGAGAAGCACTTATGAACACAGGACCAATCAATGCTCCCATTTGAAGTAATCTTAATGTGTAAAACTTTGTGATTAAATGGCCATTGCATGGAGAACACAGTGTAGTTCCAGAAGGCAATTGTCTCTTGAAGCACTGATCACTTGAAACTACCCCAACAAATAGCACTTACCAAATACAACAGACAGTCAGTGCCATTGTGAGGGTACCGAGAGTGAGAGTAGTAGTAGCTGCAAATCTTGTCCAAATGATAGCTTGAAACTCTGTAGGAACGGACGAGATCCATGGAGCATGTTGTCTGCTTTTAGGAAGAGCTGGTCTGAGCCATGTGGTTTACCAGCACCCAATATAAGTGTGTCCATGCCCCCTCGGCTGTGCCATGGCCGTTGACACTCTGCATTTCTGTAAAGCCCATCAAGTTTTGATTGCCCAGTTTACATCTTTGGAACGACTCAGCATTTTCCCAGCACGGGTGGACCTTTCACACATTGGAAGCACTTCATGCAAATGCAACACTTATGAACATTTCCCCCTGAATTTAGAAAATAGTCATTCATTTTTAAAGGATAGGCCTACACTCAATACAAAAACAGCAAGTGGCAGACCAAACCTCTAGGTAAAACAGCACCCTCTAATGTTTAAACTGGGTATGCTGAAAGGTTATTGCACTTACTCTTACATAGAATTAAGGAAAGCTTCTCTTTGTAATCATCTAAAAGGGGTCTGTAAATGATCTGAATAAAAAACATGAACACAGGGGAGTTGGTCAGCAAATATTTACCCCAACTTGCTAGCACTTTCTACTTTGGTTGAAAAGAAACATGCTAAAGTTAGAGTAGATATCAACTGATTTTCAGTCAAGAGGGCAGGTAAATAAAAACAATGGCTGCCCCAGGTTGTTAGCACTAAAAATATACAAGTTGGAAGCAAAGACATTCACCAAGTACAAAAACATAGAGTGGCAGACCAAGCCTCTGGGTAAAACAGCACCCTCCAGTGTTTACACTGGGAATGCTTTTCTCATGATGACAGTGAAAGAACCACATCATGAACAAACACCAACATGACTGTCCTCAAGAGAAGCACTTATTCTTACATAGAATCAGGAATACTTCTCTTTGTAATTATCTAGAGAGGCTATTTAAATGTAAAATATTTGAAAAAAAAACAAACAAACATGGAAACAGGGGAGTCAATCAGTAAATATTTACCCCAACTTGATAGCACTTTCTACTTTGTTTGAAAAGAAAGATGCTAGAGTTAGAGTAGATATCAACATATTTTCAGTCAAGAGGGAACGGAAATGAAAAATGGATTTAGCGGATATCACTTATAGGATAGAGGGATAGGTACAAGGGTTTACCATATTAATTACACTGAAAAATGGAATTCCATTGAAAAGAGGTTGAGTCTTGCCTGTAGATCACTTCCTCATTAAAACTACCCCAAAGAGAAGCACTTATGAACACAGGACCAATCAATGCTCCCATTTGAAGTAATCTTAATGTGTAGAACTTTGTGATTAAATGGCCATTGCATGGAGAACACAGTGTAGTTCCAGAAGGCAATTGTCTCTTGAAGCACTGATCACTTGAAACTACCCCAACAAATAGCACTTACCAAATACAACAGACAGTCAGTGCCATTGTGAGGGTACCGAGAGTGAGAGTAGTAGTAGCTGCAAATCTTGTCCAAATGATAGCTTGAAACTCTGTAGGAACGGACGAGATCCATGGAGCATGTTGTCTGCTTTTAGGAAGAGCTGGTCTGAGCCATGTGGTTTACCAGCACCCAATATAAGTGTGTCCATGCCCCCTCGGCTGTGCCATGGCCGTTGACACTCTGCATTTCTGTAAAGCCCATCAAGTTTTAGAATCAGGAATACTTCTCTTTGTAATTATCTAGAGAGGCTATTTAAATGTAAAATATTTGAAAAAAAAAACAAACAAACATGGAAACAGGGGAGTCAATCAGTAAATATTTACCCCAACTTGATAGCACTTTCTACTTTGTTTGAAAAGAAAGATGCTAGAGTTAGAGTAGATATCAACATATTTTCAGTCAAGAGGGAACGGAAATGAAAAATGGATTTAGCGGACATCACTTATAGGATAGAGGGATAGGTACAAGGGTTTACCATATTAATTACACTGAAAAATGGAATTCCATTGAAAAGAGGTTGAGTCTTGCCTGTAGATCACTTCCTCATTAAAACTACCCCAAAGAGAAGCACTTATGAACACAGGACCAATCAATGCTCCCATTTGAAGTAATCTTAATGTGTAGAACTTTGTGATTAAATGGCCATTGCATGGAGAACACAGTGTAGTTCCAGAAGGCAATTGTCTCTTGAAGCACTGATCACTTGAAACTACCCCAACAAATAGCACTTACCAAATACAACAGACAGTCAGTGCCATTGTGAGGGTACCGAGAGTGAGAGTAGTAGTAGCTGCAAATCTTGTCCAAATGATAGCTTGAAACTCTGTAGGAACGGACAAGATCCATGGAGCATGTTGTCTGCTTTTAGGAAGAGCTGGTCTGAGCCATGTGGTTTACCAGCACCCAATATAAGTGTGTCCATGCCCCCTCGGCTGTGCCATGGCCGTTGACACTCTGCATTTCTGCAAAGCCCATCAAGTTTTGATTGCCCAGTTTACATCTTTGGAACGACTCAGCATTTTCCCAGCACGGGTGGACCTTTCACACATTGGAAGCACTTCATGCAAATGCAACACTTATGAACATTTCCCCCTGAATTTAGAAAATAGTCATTCATTTTTAAAGGATAGGCCTACACTCAATACAAAAACAGCAAGTGGCAGACCAAACCTCTAGGTAAAACAGCACCCTCTAATGTTTAAACTGGGTATGGTGAAAGGTTATTGCACTTACTCTTACATAGAATTAAGGAAAGCTTCTCTTTGTAATCATCTAAAAGGGGTCTGTAAATGATCTGAATAAAAAACATGAACACAGGGGAGTCGGTCAGCAAATATTTACCCCAACTTGATAGCACTTTCTACTTTGGTTGAAAAGAAACATGCTAAAGTTAGAGTAGATATCAACTGATTTTCAGTCAAGAGGGCAGGTAAATAAAAACAATGGCTGCCCCAGGTTGTTAGCACTAAAAATATACAAGTTGGAAGCAAAGACATTCACCAAGTACAAAAACATAGAGTGGCAGACCAAGCCTCTGGGTAAAACAGCACCCTCCAGTGTTTACACTGGGAATGCTTTTCTCATGATGACAGTGAAAGAACCACATCATGAACAAACACCAACATGACTGTCCTCAAGAGAAGCACTTATTCTTACATAGAATCAGGAATACTTCTCTTTGTAATTATCTAGAGAGGCTATTTAAATGTAAAATATTTGAAAAAAAAAACAAACAAACATGGAAACAGGGGAGTCAATCAGTAAATATTTACCCCAACTTGATAGCACTTTCTACTTTGTTTGAAAAGAAAGATGCTAGAGTTATAGAGTAGATATCAACATATTTTCAGTCAAGAGGGAACGGAAATGAAAAATGGATTTAGCGGATATCACTTATAGGATAGAGGGATAGGTACAAGGGTTTACCATATTAACTACACTGAAAAATGGAATTCCATTGAAAAGAGGTTGAGTCTTGCCTGTAGATCACTTCCTCATTAAAACTACCCCAAAGAGAAGCACTTATGAACACAGGACCAATCAATGCTCCCATTTGAAGTAATCTTAATGTGTAGAACTTTGTGATTAAATGGCCATTGCATGGAGAACACAGTGTAGTTCCAGAAGGCAATTGTCTCTTGAAGCACTGATCACTTGAAACTACCCCAACAAATAGCACTTACCAAATACAACAGACAGTCAGTGCCATTGTGAGGGTACCGAGAGTGAGAGTAGTAGTAGCTGCAAATCTTGTCCAAATGATAGCTTGAAACTCTGTAGGAACGGACGAGATCCATGGAGCATGTTGTCTGCTTTTAGGAAGAGCTGGTCTGAGCCATGTGGTTTACCAGCACCCAATATAAGTGTGTCCATGCCCCCTCGGCTGTGCCATGGCCGTTGACACTCTGCATTTCTGTAAAGCCCATCAAGTTTTGATTGCCCAGTTTACATCTTTGGAACGACTCAGCATTTTCCCAGCACGGGTGGACCTTTCACACATTGGAAGCACTTCATGCAAATGCAACACTTATGAACATTTCCCCCTGAATTTAGAAAATAGTCATTCATTTTTAAAGGATAGGCCTACACTAAATACAAAAACAGCAAGTGGCAGACCAAACCTCTAGGTAAAACAGCACCCTCTAATGTTTAAACTGGGTATGCTGAAAGGTTATTGCACTTACTCTTACATAGAATTAAGGAAAGCTTCTCTTTGTAATCATCTAAAAGGGGTCTGTAAATGATCTGAATAAAAAACATGAACACAGGGGAGTCGGTCAGCAAATATTTACCCCAACTTGATAGCACTTTCTACTTTGGTTGAAAAGAAAAATGCTAAAGTTAGAGTAGATATCAACTGATTTTCAGTCAAGAGGGCAGGTAAATAAAAACAATGGCTGCCCCAGGTTGTTAGCACTAAAAATATACAAGTTGGAAGCAAAGACATTCACCAAGTACAAAAACATAGAGTGGCAGACCAAGCCTCTGGGTAAAACAGCACCCTCTAATGTTTAAACTGGGTATGCTGAAAGGTTATTGCACTTACTCTTACATAGAATTAAGGAAAGCTTCTCTTTGTAATAATCTAAAAGGGGTCTGTAAATGATCTGAATAAAAAACATGAACACAGGGGAGTCGGTCAGCAAATATTTACCCCAACTTGATAGCACTTTCTACTTTGGTTGAAAAGAAACATGCTAAAGTTAGAGTAGATATCAACTGATTTTCAGTCAAGAGGGCAGGTAAATAAAAACAATGGCTGCCCCAGGTTGTTAGCACTAAAAATATACAAGTTGGAAGCAGAGACATTCACCAAGTACAAAAACATAGAGTGGTAGACCAAGCCTCTGGGTAAAACAGCACCCTCCAGTGTTTACACTGGGAATGCTTTTCTCATGATGACAGTGAAAGAACCACATCATGAACAAACACCAACATGACTGTCCTCAAGAGAAGCACTTATTCTTACATAGAATCAGGAATACTTCTCTTTGTAATTATCTAGAGAGGCTATTTAAATGTAAAATATTTGAAAAAAACAAACAAACATGGAAACAGGGGAGTCAATCAGTAAATATTTACCCCAACTTGATAGCACTTTCTACTTTGTTTGAAAAGAAAGATGCTAGAGTTAGAGTAGATATCAACATATTTTCAGTCAAGAGGGAACGGAAATGAAAAATGGCTTTAGCGGATATCACTTATAGGATAGAGGGATAGGTACAAGGGTTTACCATATTAATTACACTGAAAAATTGAATTCCATTGAAAAGAGGTTGAGTCTTGCCTGTAGATCACTTCCTCATTAAAACTACCCCAAAGAGAAGCACTTATGAACACAGGACCAATCAATGCTCCCATTTGAAGTAATCTTAATGTGTAGAACTTTGTGATTAAATGGCCATTGCATGGAGAACACAGTGTAGTTCCAGAAGGCAATTGTCTCTTGAAGCACTGATCACTTGAAACTACCCCAACAAATAGCACTTACCAAATACAACAGACAGTCAGTGCCATTGTGAGGGTACCGAGAGTGAGAGTAGTAGTAGCTGCAAATCTTGTCCAAATGATAGCTTGAAACTCTGTAGGAACGGACGAGATCCATGGAGCATGTTGTCTGCTTTTAGGAATAGCTGGTCTGAGCCATGTGGTTTACCAGCACCCAATATAAGTGTGTCCATGCCCCCTCGGCTGTGCCATGGCCGTTGACACTCTGCATTTCTGTAAAGCCCATCAAGTTTTGATTGCCCAGTTTACATCTTTGGAACAACTCAGCATTTTCCCAGCACGGGTGGACCTTTCACACATTGGAAGCACTTCATGCAAATGCAACACTTATGAACATTTCCCCCTGAATTTAGAAAATAGTCATTCATTTTTAAAGGATAGGCCTACACTCAATACAAAAACAGCAAGTGGCAGACCAAACCTCTAGGTAAAACAGCACCCTCTAATGTTTAAACTGGGTATGGTGAAAGGTTATTGCACTTACTCTTACATAGAATTAAGGAAAGCTTCTCTTTGTAATCATCTAAAAGGGGTCTGTAAATGATCTGAATAAAAAACATGAACACAGGGGAGTCGGTCAGCAAATATTTACCCCAACTTGATAGCACTTTCTACTTTGGTTGAAAAGAAACATGCTAAAGTTAGAGTAGATATCAACTGATTTTCAGTCAAGAGGGCAGGTAAATAAAAACAATGGCTGCCCCAGGTTGTTAGCACTAAAAATATACAAGTTGGAAGCAAAGACATTCACCAAGTACAAAAACATAGAGTGGCAGACCAAGCCTCTGGGTAAAACAGCACCCTCCAGTGTTTACACTGGGAATGCTTTTCTCATGATGACAGTGAAAGAACCACATCATGAACAAACACCAACATGACTGTCCTCAAAAGAAGCACTTATTCTTACATAGAATCAGGAATACTTCTCTTTGTAATTATCTAGAGAGGCTATTTAAATGTAAAATATTTGAAAAAAAAACAAACAAACATGGAAACAGGGGAGTCAATCAGTAAATATTTACCCCAACTTGATAGCACTTTCTACTTTGTTTGAAAAGAAAGATGCTAGAGTTATAGAGTAGATATCAACATATTTTCAGTCAAGAGGGAACGGAAATGAAAAATGGATTTAGCGGATATCACTTATAGGATAGAGGGATAGGTACAAGGGTTTACCATATTAACTACACTGAAAAATGGAATTCCATTGAAAAGAGGTTGAGTCTTGCCTGTAGATCACTTCCTCATTAAAACTACCCCAAAGAGAAGCACTTATGAACACAGGACCAATCAATGCTCCCATTTGAAGTAATCTTAATGTGTAGAACTTTGTGATTAAATGGCCATTGCATGGAGAACACAGTGTAGTTCCAGAAGGCAATTGTCTCTTGAAGCACTGATCACTTGAAACTACCCCAACAAATAGCACTTACCAAATACAACAGACAGTCAGTGCCATTGTGAGGGTACCGAGAGTGAGAGTAGTAGTAGCTGCAAATCTTGTCCAAATGATAGCTTGAAACTCTGTAGGAACGGACGAGATCCATGGAGCATGTTGTCTGCTTTTAGGAAGAGCTGGTCTGAGCCATGTGGTTTACCAGCACCCAATATAAGTGTGTCCATGCCCCCTCGGCTGTGCCATGGCCGTTGACACTCTGCATTTCTGTAAAGCCCATCAAGTTTTGATTGCCCAGTTTACATCTTTGGAACGACTCAGCATTTTCCCAGCACGGGTGGACCTTTCACACATTGGAAGCACTTCATGCAAATGCAACACTTATGAACATTTCCCCCTGAATTTAGAAAATAGTCATTCATTTTTAAAGGATAGGCCTACACTAAATACAAAAACAGCAAGTGGCAGACCAAACCTCTAGGTAAAACAGCACCCTCTAATGTTTAAACTGGGTATGCTGAAAGGTTATTGCACTTACTCTTACATAGAATTAAGGAAAGCTTCTCTTTGTAATCATCTAAAAGGGGTCTGTAAATGATCTGAATAAAAAACATGAACACAGGGGAGTCGGTCAGCAAATATTTACCCCAACTTGATAGCACTTTCTACTTTGGTTGAAAAGAAAAATGCTAAAGTTAGAGTAGATATCAACTGATTTTCAGTCAAGAGGGCAGGTAAATAAAAACAATGGCTGCCCCAGGTTGTTAGCACTAAAAATATACAAGTTGGAAGCAAAGACATTCACCAAGTACAAAAACATAGAGTGGCAGACCAAGCCTCTGGGTAAAACAGCACCCTCTAATGTTTAAACTGGGTATGCTGAAAGGTTATTGCACTTACTCTTACATAGAATTAAGGAAAGCTTCTCTTTGTAATAATCTAAAAGGGGTCTGTAAATGATCTGAATAAAAAACATGAACACAGGGGAGTCGGTCAGCAAATATTTACCCCAACTTGATAGCACTTTCTACTTTGGTTGAAAAGAAACATGCTAAAGTTAGAGTAGATATCAACTGATTTTCAGTCAAGAGGGCAGGTAAATAAAAACAATGGCTGCCCCAGGTTGTTAGCACTAAAAATATACAAGTT
Source organism: Gobio gobio (assembly GCF_949357685.1). Classification (NCBI taxonomy): domain Eukaryota; kingdom Metazoa; phylum Chordata; class Actinopteri; order Cypriniformes; family Gobionidae; genus Gobio; species Gobio gobio. The sequence continues at coordinate 25,184,831 of NC_137116.1, read as the reverse complement.
GGAAGCAGAGACATTCACCAAGTAGAGTAGATATCAACTGATTTTCAGTCAAGAGGGCAGGTAAATAAAAACAATGGCTGCCCCAGGTTGTTAGCACTAAAAATATACAAGTTGGAAGCAAAGACATTCACCAAGTACAAAAACATAGAGTGGCAGACCAAGCCTCTGGGTAAAACAGCACCCTCCAGTGTTTACACTGGGAATGCTTTTCTCATGATGACAGTGAAAGAACCACATCATGAACAAACACCAACATGACTGTCCTCAAGAGAAGCACTTATTCTTACATAGAATCAGGAATACTTCTCTTTGTAATTATCTAGAGAGGCTATTTAAATGTAAAATATTTGAAAAAAAAACAAACAAACATGGAAACAGGGGAGTCAATCAGTAAATATTTACCCCAACTTGATAGCACTTTCTACTTTGTTTGAAAAGAAAGATGCTAGAGTTATAGAGTAGATATCAACATATTTTCAGTCAAGAGGGAACGGAAATGAAAAATGGATTTAGCGGATATCACTTATAGGATAGAGGGATAGGTACAAGGGTTTACCATATTAACTACACTGAAAAATGGAATTCCATTGAAAAGAGGTTGAGTCTTGCCTGTAGATCACTTCCTCATTAAAACTACCCCAAAGAGAAGCACTTATGAACACAGGACCAATCAATGCTCCCATTTGAAGTAATCTTAATGTGTAGAACTTTGTGATTAAATGGCCATTGCATGGAGAACACAGTGTAGTTCCAGAAGGCAATTGTCTCTTGAAGCACTGATCACTTGAAACTACCCCAACAAATAGCACTTACCAAATACAACAGACAGTCAGTGCCATTGTGAGGGTACCGAGAGTGAGAGTAGTAGTAGCTGCAAATCTTGTCCAAATGATAGCTTGAAACTCTGTAGGAACGGACGAGATCCATGGAGCATGTTGTCTGCTTTTAGGAAGAGCTGGTCTGAGCCATGTGGTTTACCAGCACCCAATATAAGTGTGTCCATGCCCCCTCGGCTGTGCCATGGCCGTTGACACTCTGCATTTCTGTAAAGCCCATCAAGTTTTGATTGCCCAGTTTACATCTTTGGAACGACTCAGCATTTTCCCAGCACGGGTGGACCTTTCACACATTGGAAGCACTTCATGCAAATGCAACACTTATGAACATTTCCCCCTGAATTTAGAAAATAGTCATTCATTTTTAAAGGATAGGCCTACACTAAATACAAAAACAGCAAGTGGCAGACCAAACCTCTAGGTAAAACAGCACCCTCTAATGTTTAAACTGGGTATGCTGAAAGGTTATTGCACTTACTCTTACATAGAATTAAGGAAAGCTTCTCTTTGTAATCATCTAAAAGGGGTCTGTAAATGATCTGAATAAAAAACATGAACACAGGGGAGTCGGTCAGCAAATATTTACCCCAACTTGATAGCACTTTCTACTTTGGTTGAAAAGAAAAATGCTAAAGTTAGAGTAGATATCAACTGATTTTCAGTCAAGAGGGCAGGTAAATAAAAACAATGGCTGCCCCAGGTTGTTAGCACTAAAAATATACAAGTTGGAAGCAAAGACATTCACCAAGTACAAAAACATAGAGTGGCAGACCAAGCCTCTGGGTAAAACAGCACCCTCTAATGTTTAAACTGGGTATGCTGAAAGGTTATTGCACTTACTCTTACATAGAATTAAGGAAAGCTTCTCTTTGTAATAATCTAAAAGGGGTCTGTAAATGATCTGAATAAAAAACATGAACACAGGGGAGTCGGTCAGCAAATATTTACCCCAACTTGATAGCACTTTCTACTTTGGTTGAAAAGAAACATGCTAAAGTTAGAGTAGATATCAACTGATTTTCAGTCAAGAGGGCAGGTAAATAAAAACAATGGCTGCCCCAGGTTGTTAGCACTAAAAATATACAAGTTGGAAGCAGAGACATTCACCAAGTACAAAAACATAGAGTGGTAGACCAAGCCTCTGGGTAAAACAGCACCCTCCAGTGTTTACACTGGGAATGCTTTTCTCATGATGACAGTGAAAGAACCACATCATGAACAAACACCAACATGACTGTCCTCAAGAGAAGCACTTATTCTTACATAGAATCAGGAATACTTCTCTTTGTAATTATCTAGAGAGGCTATTTAAATGTAAAATATTTGAAAAAAACAAACAAACATGGAAACAGGGGAGTCAATCAGTAAATATTTACCCCAACTTGATAGCACTTTCTACTTTGTTTGAAAAGAAAGATGCTAGAGTTAGAGTAGATATCAACATATTTTCAGTCAAGAGGGAACGGAAATGAAAAATGGCTTTAGCGGATATCACTTATAGGATAGAGGGATAGGTACAAGGGTTTACCATATTAATTACACTGAAAAATTGAATTCCATTGAAAAGAGGTTGAGTCTTGCCTGTAGATCACTTCCTCATTAAAACTACCCCAAAGAGAAGCACTTATGAACACAGGACCAATCAATGCTCCCATTTGAAGTAATCTTAATGTGTAGAACTTTGTGATTAAATGGCCATTGCATGGAGAACACAGTGTAGTTCCAGAAGGCAATTGTCTCTTGAAGCACTGATCACTTGAAACTACCCCAACAAATAGCACTTACCAAATACAACAGACAGTCAGTGCCATTGTGAGGGTACCGAGAGTGAGAGTAGTAGTAGCTGCAAATCTTGTCCAAATGATAGCTTGAAACTCTGTAGGAACGGACGAGATCCATGGAGCATGTTGTCTGCTTTTAGGAATAGCTGGTCTGAGCCATGTGGTTTACCAGCACCCAATATAAGTGTGTCCATGCCCCCTCGGCTGTGCCATGGCCGTTGACACTCTGCATTTCTGTAAAGCCCATCAAGTTTTGATTGCCCAGTTTACATCTTTGGAACAACTCAGCATTTTCCCAGCACGGGTGGACCTTTCACACATTGGAAGCACTTCATGCAAATGCAACACTTATGAACATTTCCCCCTGAATTTAGAAAATAGTCATTCATTTTTAAAGGATAGGCCTACACTCAATACAAAAACAGCAAGTGGCAGACCAAACCTCTAGGTAAAACAGCACCCTCTAATGTTTAAACTGGGTATGGTGAAAGGTTATTGCACTTACTCTTACATAGAATTAAGGAAAGCTTCTCTTTGTAATCATCTAAAAGGGGTCTGTAAATGATCTGAATAAAAAACATGAACACAGGGGAGTCGGTCAGCAAATATTTACCCCAACTTGATAGCACTTTCTACTTTGGTTGAAAAGAAACATGCTAAAGTTAGAGTAGATATCAACTGATTTTCAGTCAAGAGGGCAGGTAAATAAAAACAATGGCTGCCCCAGGTTGTTAGCACTAAAAATATACAAGTTGGAAGCAAAGACATTCACCAAGTACAAAAACATAGAGTGGCAGACCAAGCCTCTGGGTAAAACAGCACCCTCCAGTGTTTACACTGGGAATGCTTTTCTCATGATGACAGTGAAAGAACCACATCATGAACAAACACCAACATGACTGTCCTCAAGAGAAGCACTTATTCTTACATAGAATCAGGAATACTTCTCTTTGTAATTATCTAGAGAGGCTATTTAAATGTAAAATATTTGAAAAAAAAACAAACAAACATGGAAACAGGGGAGTCAATCAGTAAATATTTACCCCAACTTGATAGCACTTTCTACTTTGTTTGAAAAGAAAGATGCTAGAGTTATAGAGTAGATATCAACATATTTTCAGTCAAGAGGGAACGGAAATGAAAAATGGATTTAGCGGATATCACTTATAGGATAGAGGGATAGGTACAAGGGTTTACCATATTAACTACACTGAAAAATGGAATTCCATTGAAAAGAGGTTGAGTCTTGCCTGTAGATCACTTCCTCATTAAAACTACCCCAAAGAGAAGCACTTATGAACACAGGACCAATCAATGCTCCCATTTGAAGTAATCTTAATGTGTAGAACTTTGTGATTAAATGGCCATTGCATGGAGAACACAGTGTAGTTCCAGAAGGCAATTGTCTCTTGAAGCACTGATCACTTGAAACTACCCCAACAAATAGCACTTACCAAATACAACAGACAGTCAGTGCCATTGTGAGGGTACCGAGAGTGAGAGTAGTAGTAGCTGCAAATCTTGTCCAAATGATAGCTTGAAACTCTGTAGGAACGGACGAGATCCATGGAGCATGTTGTCTGCTTTTAGGAAGAGCTGGTCTGAGCCATGTGGTTTACCAGCACCCAATATAAGTGTGTCCATGCCCCCTCGGCTGTGCCATGGCCGTTGACACTCTGCATTTCTGTAAAGCCCATCAAGTTTTGATTGCCCAGTTTACATCTTTGGAACGACTCAGCATTTTCCCAGCACGGGTGGACCTTTCACACATTGGAAGCACTTCATGCAAATGCAACACTTATGAACATTTCCCCCTGAATTTAGAAAATAGTCATTCATTTTTAAAGGATAGGCCTACACTAAATACAAAAACAGCAAGTGGCAGACCAAACCTCTAGGTAAAACAGCACCCTCTAATGTTTAAACTGGGTATGCTGAAAGGTTATTGCACTTACTCTTACATAGAATTAAGGAAAGCTTCTCTTTGTAATCATCTAAAAGGGGTCTGTAAATGATCTGAATAAAAAACATGAACACAGGGGAGTCGGTCAGCAAATATTTACCCCAACTTGATAGCACTTTCTACTTTGGTTGAAAAGAAAAATGCTAAAGTTAGAGTAGATATCAACTGATTTTCAGTCAAGAGGGCAGGTAAATAAAAACAATGGCTGCCCCAGGTTGTTAGCACTAAAAATATACAAGTTGGAAGCAAAGACATTCACCAAGTACAAAAACATAGAGTGGCAGACCAAGCCTCTGGGTAAAACAGCACCCTCTAATGTTTAAACTGGGTATGCTGAAAGGTTATTGCACTTACTCTTACATAGAATTAAGGAAAGCTTCTCTTTGTAATAATCTAAAAGGGGTCTGTAAATGATCTGAATAAAAAACATGAACACAGGGGAGTCGGTCAGCAAATATTTACCCCAACTTGATAGCACTTTCTACTTTGGTTGAAAAGAAACATGCTAAAGTTAGAGTAGATATCAACTGATTTTCAGTCAAGAGGGCAGGTAAATAAAAACAATGGCTGCCCCAGGTTGTTAGCACTAAAAATATACAAGTTGGAAGCAGAGACATTCACCAAGTACAAAAACATAGAGTGGTAGACCAAGCCTCTGGGTAAAACAGCACCCTCCAGTGTTTACACTGGGAATGCTTTTCTCATGATGACAGTGAAAGAACCACATCATGAACAAACACCAACATGACTGTCCTCAAGAGAAGCACTTATTCTTACATAGAATCAGGAATACTTCTCTTTGTAATTATCTAGAGAGGCTATTTAAATGTAAAATATTTGAAAAAAACAAACAAACATGGAAACAGGGGAGTCAATCAGTAAATATTTACCCCAACTTGATAGCACTTTCTACTTTGTTTGAAAAGAAAGATGCTAGAGTTAGAGTAGATATCAACATATTTTCAGTCAAGAGGGAACGGAAATGAAAAATGGCTTTAGCGGATATCACTTATAGGATAGAGGGATAGGTACAAGGGTTTACCATATTAATTACACTGAAAAATTGAATTCCATTGAAAAGAGGTTGAGTCTTGCCTGTAGATCACTTCCTCATTAAAACTACCCCAAAGAGAAGCACTTATGAACACAGGACCAATCAATGCTCCCATTTGAAGTAATCTTAATGTGTAGAACTTTGTGATTAAATGGCCATTGCATGGAGAACACAGTGTAGTTCCAGAAGGCAATTGTCTCTTGAAGCACTGATCACTTGAAACTACCCCAACAAATAGCACTTACCAAATACAACAGACAGTCAGTGCCATTGTGAGGGTACCGAGAGTGAGAGTAGTAGTAGCTGCAAATCTTGTCCAAATGATAGCTTGAAACTCTGTAGGAACGGACGAGATCCATGGAGCATGTTGTCTGCTTTTAGGAATAGCTGGTCTGAGCCATGTGGTTTACCAGCACCCAATATAAGTGTGTCCATGCCCCCTCGGCTGTGCCATGGCCGTTGACACTCTGCATTTCTGTAAAGCCCATCAAGTTTTGATTGCCCAGTTTACATCTTTGGAACAACTCAGCATTTTCCCAGCACGGGTGGACCTTTCACACATTGGAAGCACTTCATGCAAATGCAACACTTATGAACATTTCCCCCTGAATTTAGAAAATAGTCATTCATTTTTAAAGGATAGGCCTACACTCAATACAAAAACAGCAAGTGGCAGACCAAACCTCTAGGTAAAACAGCACCCTCTAATGTTTAAACTGGGTATGCTGAAAGGTTATTGCACTTACTCTTACATAGAATTAAGGAAAGCTTCTCTTTGTAATCATCTAAAAGGGGTCTGTAAATGATCTGAATAAAAAACATGAACACAGGGGAGTCGGTCAGCAAATATTTACCCCAACTTGATAGCACTTTCTACTTTGGTTGAAAAGAAAAATGCTAAAGTTAGAGTAGATATCAACTGATTTTCAGTCAAGAGGGCAGGTAAATAAAAACAATGGCTGCCCCAGGTTGTTAGCACTAAAAATATACAAGTTGGAAGCAAAGACATTCACCAAGTACAAAAACATAGAGTGGCAGACCAAGCCTCTGGGTAAAACAGCACCCTCTAATGTTTAAACTGGGTATGCTGAAAGGTTATTGCACTTACTCTTACATAGAATTAAGGAAAGCTTCTCTTTGTAATAATCTAAAAGGGGTCTGTAAATGATCTGAATAAAAAACATGAACACAGGGGAGTCGGTCAGCAAATATTTACCCCAACTTGATAGCACTTTCTACTTTGGTTGAAAAGAAACATGCTAAAGTTAGAGTAGATATCAACTGATTTTCAGTCAAGAGGGCAGGTAAATAAAAACAATGGCTGCCCCAGGTTGTTAGCACTAAAAATATACAAGTTGGAAGCAGAGACATTCACCAAGTACAAAAACATAGAGTGGTAGACCAAGCCTCTGGGTAAAACAGCACCCTCCAGTGTTTACACTGGGAATGCTTTTCTCATGATGACAGTGAAAGAACCACATCATGAACAAACACCAACATGACTGTCCTCAAGAGAAGCACTTATTCTTACATAGAATCAGGAATACTTCTCTTTGTAATTATCTAGAGAGGCTATTTAAATGTAAAATATTTGAAAAAAACAAACAAACATGGAAACAGGGGAGTCAATCAGTAAATATTTACCCCAACTTGATAGCACTTTCTACTTTGTTTGAAAAGAAAGATGCTAGAGTTAGAGTAGATATCAACATATTTTCAGTCAAGAGGGAACGGAAATGAAAAATGGCTTTAGCGGATATCACTTATAGGATAGAGGGATAGGTACAAGGGTTTACCATATTAATTACACTGAAAAATTGAATTCCATTGAAAAGAGGTTGAGTCTTGCCTGTAGATCACTTCCTCATTAAAACTACCCCAAAGAGAAGCACTTATGAACACAGGACCAATCAATGCTCCCATTTGAAGTAATCTTAATGTGTAGAACTTTGTGATTAAATGGCCATTGCATGGAGAACACAGTGTAGTTCCAGAAGGCAATTGTCTCTTGAAGCACTGATCACTTGAAACTACCCCAACAAATAGCACTTACCAAATACAACAGACAGTCAGTGCCATTGTGAGGGTACCGAGAGTGAGAGTAGTAGTAGCTGCAAATCTTGTCCAAATGATAGCTTGAAACTCTGTAGGAACGGACGAGATCCATGGAGCATGTTGTCTGCTTTTAGGAATAGCTGGTCTGAGCCATGTGGTTTACCAGCACCCAATATAAGTGTGTCCATGCCCCCTCGGCTGTGCCATGGCCGTTGACACTCTGCATTTCTGTAAAGCCCATCAAGTTTTGATTGCCCAGTTTACATCTTTGGAACAACTCAGCATTTTCCCAGCACGGGTGGACCTTTCACACATTGGAAGCACTTCATGCAAATGCAACACTTATGAACATTTCCCCCTGAATTTAGAAAATAGTCATTCATTTTTAAAGGATAGGCCTACACTCAATACAAAAACAGCAAGTGGCAGACCAAACCTCTAGGTAAAACAGCACCCTCTAATGTTTAAACTGGGTATGGTGAAAGGTTATTGCACTTACTCTTACATAGAATTAAGGAAAGCTTCTCTTTGTAATCATCTAAAAGGGGTCTGTAAATGATCTGAATAAAAAACATGAACACAGGGGAGTCGGTCAGCAAATATTTACCCCAACTTGATAGCACTTTCTACTTTGGTTGAAAAGAAACATGCTAAAGTTAGAGTAGATATCAACTGATTTTCAGTCAAGAGGGCAGGTAAATAAAAACAATGGCTGCCCCAGGTTGTTAGCACTAAAAATATACAAGTTGGAAGCAAAGACATTCACCAAGTACAAAAACATAGAGTGGCAGACCAAGCCTCTGGGTAAAACAGCACCCTCCAGTGTTTACACTGGGAATGCTTTTCTCATGATGACAGTGAAAGAACCACATCATGAACAAACACCAACATGACTGTCCTCAAAAGAAGCACTTATTCTTACATAGAATCAGGAATACTTCTCTTTGTAATTATCTAGAGAGGCTATTTAAATGTAAAATATTTGAAAAAAAAACAAACAAACATGGAAACAGGGGAGTCAATCAGTAAATATTTACCCCAACTTGATAGCACTTTCTACTTTGTTTGAAAAGAAAGATGCTAGAGTTATAGAGTAGATATCAACATATTTTCAGTCAAGAGGGAACGGAAATGAAAAATGGATTTAGCGGATATCACTTATAGGATAGAGGGATAGGTACAAGGGTTTACCATATTAACTACACTGAAAAATGGAATTCCATTGAAAAGAGGTTGAGTCTTGCCTGTAGATCACTTCCTCATTAAAACTACCCCAAAGAGAAGCACTTATGAACACAGGACCAATCAATGCTCCCATTTGAAGTAATCTTAATGTGTAGAACTTTGTGATTAAATGGCCATTGCATGGAGAACACAGTGTAGTTCCAGAAGGCAATTGTCTCTTGAAGCACTGATCACTTGAAACTACCCCAACAAATAGCACTTACCAAATACAACAGACAGTCAGTGCCATTGTGAGGGTACCGAGAGTGAGAGTAGTAGTAGCTGCAAATCTTGTCCAAATGATAGCTTGAAACTCTGTAGGAACGGACGAGATCCATGGAGCATGTTGTCTGCTTTTAGGAAGAGCTGGTCTGAGCCATGTGGTTTACCAGCACCCAATATAAGTGTGTCCATGCCCCCTCGGCTGTGCCATGGCCGTTGACACTCTGCATTTCTGTAAAGCCCATCAAGTTTTGATTGCCCAGTTTACATCTTTGGAACGACTCAGCATTTTCCCAGCACGGGTGGACCTTTCACACATTGGAAGCACTTCATGCAAATGCAACACTTATGAACATTTCCCCCTGAATTTAGAAAATAGTCATTCATTTTTAAAGGATAGGCCTACACTAAATACAAAAACAGCAAGTGGCAGACCAAACCTCTAGGTAAAACAGCACCCTCTAATGTTTAAACTGGGTATGCTGAAAGGTTATTGCACTTACTCTTACATAGAATTAAGGAAAGCTTCTCTTTGTAATCATCTAAAAGGGGTCTGTAAATGATCTGAATAAAAAACATGAACACAGGGGAGTCGGTCAGCAAATATTTACCCCAACTTGATAGCACTTTCTACTTTGGTTGAAAAGAAAAATGCTAAAGTTAGAGTAGATATCAACTGATTTTCAGTCAAGAGGGCAGGTAAATAAAAACAATGGCTGCCCCAGGTTGTTAGCACTAAAAATATACAAGTTGGAAGCAAAGACATTCACCAAGTACAAAAACATAGAGTGGCAGACCAAGCCTCTGGGTAAAACAGCACCCTCTAATGTTTAAACTGGGTATGCTGAAAGGTTATTGCACTTACTCTTACATAGAATTAAGGAAAGCTTCTCTTTGTAATAATCTAAAAGGGGTCTGTAAATGATCTGAATAAAAAACATGAACACAGGGGAGTCGGTCAGCAAATATTTACCCCAACTTGATAGCACTTTCTACTTTGGTTGAAAAGAAACATGCTAAAGTTAGAGTAGATATCAACTGATTTTCAGTCAAGAGGGCAGGTAAATAAAAACAATGGCTGCCCCAGGTTGTTAGCACTAAAAATATACAAGTTGGAAGCAGAGACATTCACCAAGTAGAGTAGATATCAACTGATTTTCAGTCAAGAGGGCAGGTAAATAAAAACAATGGCTGCCCCAGGTTGTTAGCACTAAAAATATACAAGTTGGAAGCAAAGACATTCACCAAGTACAAAAACATAGAGTGGCAGACCAAGCCTCTGGGTAAAACAGCACCCTCCAGTGTTTACACTGGGAATGCTTTTCTCATGATGACAGTGAAAGAACCACATCATGAACAAACACCAACATGACTGTCCTCAAGAGAAGCACTTATTCTTACATAGAATCAGGAATACTTCTCTTTGTAATTATCTAGAGAGGCTATTTAAATGTAAAATATTTGAAAAAAAAACAAACAAACATGGAAACAGGGGAGTCAATCAGTAAATATTTACCCCAACTTGATAGCACTTTCTACTTTGTTTGAAAAGAAAGATGCTAGAGTTATAGAGTAGATATCAACATATTTTCAGTCAAGAGGGAACGGAAATGAAAAATGGATTTAGCGGATATCACTTATAGGATAGAGGGATAGGTACAAGGGTTTACCATATTAACTACACTGAAAAATGGAATTCCATTGAAAAGAGGTTGAGTCTTGCCTGTAGATCACTTCCTCATTAAAACTACCCCAAAGAGAAGCACTTATGAACACAGGACCAATCAATGCTCCCATTTGAAGTAATCTTAATGTGTAGAACTTTGTGATTAAATGGCCATTGCATGGAGAACACAGTGTAGTTCCAGAAGGCAATTGTCTCTTGAAGCACTGATCACTTGAAACTACCCCAACAAATAGCACTTACCAAATACAACAGACAGTCAGTGCCATTGTGAGGGTACCGAGAGTGAGAGTAGTAGTAGCTGCAAATCTTGTCCAAATGATAGCTTGAAACTCTGTAGGAACGGACGAGATCCATGGAGCATGTTGTCTGCTTTTAGGAAGAGCTGGTCTGAGCCATGTGGTTTACCAGCACCCAATATAAGTGTGTCCATGCCCCCTCGGCTGTGCCATGGCCGTTGACACTCTGCATTTCTGTAAAGCCCATCAAGTTTTGATTGCCCAGTTTACATCTTTGGAACGACTCAGCATTTTCCCAGCACGGGTGGACCTTTCACACATTGGAAGCACTTCATGCAAATGCAAAACTTATGAACATTTCCCCCTGAATTTAGAAAATAGTCATTCATTTTTAAAGGATAGGCCTACACTAAATACAAAAACAGCAAGTGGCAGACCAAACCTCTAGGTAAAACAGCACCCTCTAATGTTTAAACTGGGTATGCTGAAAGGTTATTGCACTTACTCTTACATAGAATTAAGGAAAGCTTCTCTTTGTAATCATCTAAAAGGGGTCTGTAAATGATCTGAATAAAAAACATGAACACAGGGGAGTCGGTCAGCAAATATTTACCCCAACTTGATAGCACTTTCTACTTTGGTTGAAAAGAAAAATGCTAAAGTTAGAGTAGATATCAACTGATTTTCAGTCAAGAGGGCAGGTAAATAAAAACAATGGCTGCCCCAGGTTGTTAGCACTAAAAATATACAAGTTGGAAGCAAAGACATTCACCAAGTACAAAAACATAGAGTGGCAGACCAAGCCTCTGGGTAAAACAGCACCCTCTAATGTTTAAACTGGGTATGCTGAAAGGTTATTGCACTTACTCTTACATAGAATTAAGGAAAGCTTCTCTTTGTAATAATCTAAAAGGGGTCTGTAAATGATCTGAATAAAAAACATGAACACAGGGGAGTCGGTCAGCAAATATTTACCCCAACTTGATAGCACTTTCTACTTTGGTTGAAAAGAAACATGCTAAAGTTAGAGTAGATATCAACTGATTTTCAGTCAAGAGGGCAGGTAAATAAAAACAATGGCTGCCCCAGGTTGTTAGCACTAAAAATATACAAGTTGGAAGCAGAGACATTCACCAAGTAGAGTAGATATCAACTGATTTTCAGTCAAGAGGGCAGGTAAATAAAAACAATGGCTGCCCCAGGTTGTTAGCACTAAAAATATACAAGTTGGAAGCAAAGACATTCACCAAGTACAAAAACATAGAGTGGCAGACCAAGCCTCTGGGTAAAACAGCACCCTCCAGTGTTTACACTGGGAATGCTTTTCTCATGATGACAGTGAAAGAACCACATCATGAACAAACACCAACATGACTGTCCTCAAGAGAAGCACTTATTCTTACATAGAATCAGGAATACTTCTCTTTGTAATTATCTAGAGAGGCTATTTAAATGTAAAATATTTGAAAAAAAAACAAACAAACATGGAAACAGGGGAGTCAATCAGTAAATATTTACCCCAACTTGATAGCACTTTCTACTTTGTTTGAAAAGAAAGATGCTAGAGTTATAGAGTAGATATCAACATATTTTCAGTCAAGAGGGAACGGAAATGAAAAATGGATTTAGCGGATATCACTTATAGGATAGAGGGATAGGTACAAGGGTTTACCATATTAACTACACTGAAAAATGGAATTCCATTGAAAAGAGGTTGAGTCTTGCCTGTAGATCACTTCCTCATTAAAACTACCCCAAAGAGAAGCACTTATGAACACAGGACCAATCAATGCTCCCATTTGAAGTAATCTTAATGTGTAGAACTTTGTGATTAAATGGCCATTGCATGGAGAACACAGTGTAGTTCCAGAAGGCAATTGTCTCTTGAAGCACTGATCACTTGAAACTACCCCAACAAATAGCACTTACCAAATACAACAGACAGTCAGTGCCATTGTGAGGGTACCGAGAGTGAGAGTAGTAGTAGCTGCAAATCTTGTCCAAATGATAGCTTGAAACTCTGTAGGAACGGACGAGATCCATGGAGCATGTTGTCTGCTTTTAGGAAGAGCTGGTCTGAGCCATGTGGTTTACCAGCACCCAATATAAGTGTGTCCATGCCCCCTCGGCTGTGCCATGGCCGTTGACACTCTGCATTTCTGTAAAGCCCATCAAGTTTTGATTGCCCAGTTTACATCTTTGGAACGACTCAGCATTTTCCCAGCACGGGTGGACCTTTCACACATTGGAAGCACTTCATGCAAATGCAACACTTATGAACATTTCCCCCTGAATTTAGAAAATAGTCATTCATTTTTAAAGGATAGGCCTACACTAAATACAAAAACAGCAAGTGGCAGACCAAACCTCTAGGTAAAACAGCACCCTCTAATGTTTAAACTGGGTATGCTGAAAGGTTATTGCACTTACTCTTACATAGAATTAAGGAAAGCTTCTCTTTGTAATCATCTAAAAGGGGTCTGTAAATGATCTGAATAAAAAACATGAACACAGGGGAGTCGGTCAGCAAATATTTACCCCAACTTGATAGCACTTTCTACTTTGGTTGAAAAGAAAAATGCTAAAGTTAGAGTAGATATCAACTGATTTTCAGTCAAGAGGGCAGGTAAATAAAAACAATGGCTGCCCCAGGTTGTTAGCACTAAAAATATACAAGTTGGAAGCAAAGACATTCACCAAGTACAAAAACATAGAGTGGCAGACCAAGCCTCTGGGTAAAACAGCACCCTCTAATGTTTAAACTGGGTATGCTGAAAGGTTATTGCACTTACTCTTACATAGAATTAAGGAAAGCTTCTCTTTGTAATAATCTAAAAGGGGTCTGTAAATGATCTGAATAAAAAACATGAACACAGGGGAGTCGGTCAGCAAATATTTACCCCAACTTGATAGCACTTTCTACTTTGGTTGAAAAGAAACATGCTAAAGTTAGAGTAGATATCAACTGATTTTCAGTCAAGAGGGCAGGTAAATAAAAACAATGGCTGCCCCAGGTTGTTAGCACTAAAAATATACAAGTTGGAAGCAGAGACATTCACCAAGTACAAAAACATAGAGTGGTAGACCAAGCCTCTGGGTAAAACAGCACCCTCCAGTGTTTACACTGGGAATGCTTTTCTCATGATGACAGTGAAAGAACCACATCATGAACAAACACCAACATGACTGTCCTCAAGAGAAGCACTTATTCTTACATAGAATCAGGAATACTTCTCTTTGTAATTATCTAGAGAGGCTATTTAAATGTAAAATATTTGAAAAAAACAAACAAACATGGAAACAGGGGAGTCAATCAGTAAATATTTACCCCAACTTGATAGCACTTTCTACTTTGTTTGAAAAGAAAGATGCTAGAGTTAGAGTAGATATCAACATATTTTCAGTCAAGAGGGAACGGAAATGAAAAATGGCTTTAGCGGATATCACTTATAGGATAGAGGGATAGGTACAAGGGTTTACCATATTAATTACACTGAAAAATTGAATTCCATTGAAAAGAGGTTGAGTCTTGCCTGTAGATCACTTCCTCATTAAAACTACCCCAAAGAGAAGCACTTATGAACACAGGACCAATCAATGCTCCCATTTGAAGTAATCTTAATGTGTAGAACTTTGTGATTAAATGGCCATTGCATGGAGAACACAGTGTAGTTCCAGAAGGCAATTGTCTCTTGAAGCACTGATCACTTGAAACTACCCCAACAAATAGCACTTACCAAATACAACAGACAGTCAGTGCCATTGTGAGGGTACCGAGAGTGAGAGTAGTAGTAGCTGCAAATCTTGTCCAAATGATAGCTTGAAACTCTGTAGGAACGGACGAGATCCATGGAGCATGTTGTCTGCTTTTAGGAATAGCTGGTCTGAGCCATGTGGTTTACCAGCACCCAATATAAGTGTGTCCATGCCCCCTCGGCTGTGCCATGGCCGTTGACACTCTGCATTTCTGTAAAGCCCATCAAGTTTTGATTGCCCAGTTTACATCTTTGGAACAACTCAGCATTTTCCCAGCACGGGTGGACCTTTCACACATTGGAAGCACTTCATGCAAATGCAACACTTATGAACATTTCCCCCTGAATTTAGAAAATAGTCATTCATTTTTAAAGGATAGGCCTACACTCAATACAAAAACAGCAAGTGGCAGACCAAACCTCTAGGTAAAACAGCACCCTCTAATGTTTAAACTGGGTATGGTGAAAGGTTATTGCACTTACTCTTACATAGAATTAAGGAAAGCTTCTCTTTGTAATCATCTAAAAGGGGTCTGTAAATGATCTGAATAAAAAACATGAACACAGGGGAGTCGGTCAGCAAATATTTACCCCAACTTGATAGCACTTTCTACTTTGGTTGAAAAGAAACATGCTAAAGTTAGAGTAGATATCAACTGATTTTCAGTCAAGAGGGCAGGTAAATAAAAACAATGGCTGCCCCAGGTTGTTAGCACTAAAAATATACAAGTTGGAAGCAAAGACATTCACCAAGTACAAAAACATAGAGTGGCAGACCAAGCCTCTGGGTAAAACAGCACCCTCCAGTGTTTACACTGGGAATGCTTTTCTCATGATGACAGTGAAAGAACCACATCATGAACAAACACCAACATGACTGTCCTCAAGAGAAGCACTTATTCTTACATAGAATCAGGAATACTTCTCTTTGTAATTATCTAGAGAGGCTATTTAAATGTAAAATATTTGAAAAAAAAACAAACAAACATGGAAACAGGGGAGTCAATCAGTAAATATTTACCCCAACTTGATAGCACTTTCTACTTTGTTTGAAAAGAAAGATGCTAGAGTTATAGAGTAGATATCAACATATTTTCAGTCAAGAGGGAACGGAAATGAAAAATGGATTTAGCGGATATCACTTATAGGATAGAGGGATAGGTACAAGGGTTTACCATATTAACTACACTGAAAAATGGAATTCCATTGAAAAGAGGTTGAGTCTTGCCTGTAGATCACTTCCTCATTAAAACTACCCCAAAGAGAAGCACTTATGAACACAGGACCAATCAATGCTCCCATTTGAAGTAATCTTAATGTGTAGAACTTTGTGATTAAATGGCCATTGCATGGAGAACACAGTGTAGTTCCAGAAGGCAATTGTCTCTTGAAGCACTGATCACTTGAAACTACCCCAACAAATAGCACTTACCAAATACAACAGACAGTCAGTGCCATTGTGAGGGTACCGAGAGTGAGAGTAGTAGTAGCTGCAAATCTTGTCCAAATGATAGCTTGAAACTCTGTAGGAACGGACGAGATCCATGGAGCATGTTGTCTGCTTTTAGGAAGAGCTGGTCTGAGCCATGTGGTTTACCAGCACCCAATATAAGTGTGTCCATGCCCCCTCGGCTGTGCCATGGCCGTTGACACTCTGCATTTCTGTAAAGCCCATCAAGTTTTGATTGCCCAGTTTACATCTTTGGAACGACTCAGCATTTTCCCAGCACGGGTGGACCTTTCACACATTGGAAGCACTTCATGCAAATGCAACACTTATGAACATTTCCCCCTGAATTTAGAAAATAGTCATTCATTTTTAAAGGATAGGCCTACACTAAATACAAAAACAGCAAGTGGCAGACCAAACCTCTAGGTAAAACAGCACCCTCTAATGTTTAAACTGGGTATGCTGAAAGGTTATTGCACTTACTCTTACATAGAATTAAGGAAAGCTTCTCTTTGTAATCATCTAAAAGGGGTCTGTAAATGATCTGAATAAAAAACATGAACACAGGGGAGTCGGTCAGCAAATATTTACCCCAACTTGATAGCACTTTCTACTTTGGTTGAAAAGAAAAATGCTAAAGTTAGAGTAGATATCAACTGATTTTCAGTCAAGAGGGCAGGTAAATAAAAACAATGGCTGCCCCAGGTTGTTAGCACTAAAAATATACAAGTTGGAAGCAAAGACATTCACCAAGTACAAAAACATAGAGTGGCAGACCAAGCCTCTGGGTAAAACAGCACCCTCTAATGTTTAAACTGGGTATGCTGAAAGGTTATTGCACTTACTCTTACATAGAATTAAGGAAAGCTTCTCTTTGTAATAATCTAAAAGGGGTCTGTAAATGATCTGAATAAAAAACATGAACACAGGGGAGTCGGTCAGCAAATATTTACCCCAACTTGATAGCACTTTCTACTTTGGTTGAAAAGAAACATGCTAAAGTTAGAGTAGATATCAACTGATTTTCAGTCAAGAGGGCAGGTAAATAAAAACAATGGCTGCCCCAGGTTGTTAGCACTAAAAATATACAAGTTGGAAGCAGAGACATTCACCAAGTACAAAAACATAGAGTGGTAGACCAAGCCTCTGGGTAAAACAGCACCCTCCAGTGTTTACACTGGGAATGCTTTTCTCATGATGACAGTGAAAGAACCACATCATGAACAAACACCAACATGACTGTCCTCAAGAGAAGCACTTATTCTTACATAGAATCAGGAATACTTCTCTTTGTAATTATCTAGAGAGGCTATTTAAATGTAAAATATTTGAAAAAAACAAACAAACATGGAAACAGGGGAGTCAATCAGTAAATATTTACCCCAACTTGATAGCACTTTCTACTTTGTTTGAAAAGAAAGATGCTAGAGTTAGAGTAGATATCAACATATTTTCAGTCAAGAGGGAACGGAAATGAAAAATGGCTTTAGCGGATATCACTTATAGGATAGAGGGATAGGTACAAGGGTTTACCATATTAATTACACTGAAAAATTGAATTCCATTGAAAAGAGGTTGAGTCTTGCCTGTAGATCACTTCCTCATTAAAACTACCCCAAAGAGAAGCACTTATGAACACAGGACCAATCAATGCTCCCATTTGAAGTAATCTTAATGTGTAGAACTTTGTGATTAAATGGCCATTGCATGGAGAACACAGTGTAGTTCCAGAAGGCAATTGTCTCTTGAAGCACTGATCACTTGAAACTACCCCAACAAATAGCACTTACCAAATACAACAGACAGTCAGTGCCATTGTGAGGGTACCGAGAGTGAGAGTAGTAGTAGCTGCAAATCTTGTCCAAATGATAGCTTGAAACTCTGTAGGAACGGACGAGATCCATGGAGCATGTTGTCTGCTTTTAGGAATAGCTGGTCTGAGCCATGTGGTTTACCAGCACCCAATATAAGTGTGTCCATGCCCCCTCGGCTGTGCCATGGCCGTTGACACTCTGCATTTCTGTAAAGCCCATCAAGTTTTGATTGCCCAGTTTACATCTTTGGAACAACTCAGCATTTTCCCAGCACGGGTGGACCTTTCACACATTGGAAGCACTTCATGCAAATGCAACACTTATGAACATTTCCCCCTGAATTTAGAAAATAGTCATTCATTTTTAAAGGATAGGCCTACACTCAATACAAAAACAGCAAGTGGCAGACCAAACCTCTAGGTAAAACAGCACCCTCTAATGTTTAAACTGGGTATGCTGAAAGGTTATTGCACTTACTCTTACATAGAATTAAGGAAAGCTTCTCTTTGTAATCATCTAAAAGGGGTCTGTAAATGATCTGAATAAAAAACATGAACACAGAGGAGTTGGTCAGCAAATATTTACCCCAACTTGATAGCACTTTCTACTTTGGTTGAAAAGAAACATGCTAAAGTTAGAGTAGATATCAACTGATTTTCAGTCAAGAGGGCAGGTAAATAAAAACAATGGCTGCCCCAGGTTGTTAGCACTAAAAATATACAAGTTGGAAGCAAAGACATTCACCAAGTACAAAAACATAGAGTGGCAGACCAAGCCTCTGGGTAAAACAGCACCCTCCAGTGTTTACACTGGGAATGCTTTTCTCATGATGACAGTGAAAGAACCACATCATGAACAAACACCAACATGACTGTCCTCAAGAGAAGCACTTATTCTTACATAGAATCAGGAATACTTCTCTTTGTAATTATCTAGAGAGGCTATTTAAATGTAAAATATTTGAAAAAAAAACAAACAAACATGGAAACAGGGGAGTCAATCAGTAAATATTTACCCCAACTTGATAGCACTTTCTACTTTGTTTGAAAAGAAAGATGCTAGAGTTAGAGTAGATATCAACATATTTTCAGTCAAGAGGGAACGGAAATGAAAAATGGATTTAGCGGATATCACTTATAGGATAGAGGGATAGGTACAAGGGTTTACCATATTAATTACACTGAAAAATGGAATTCCATTGAAAAGAGGTTGAGTCTTGCCTGTAGATCACTTCCTCATTAAAACTACCCCAAAGAGAAGCACTTATGAACACAGGACCAATCAATGCTCCCATTTGAAGTAATCTTAATGTGTAGAACTTTGTGATTAAATGGCCATTGCATGGAGAACACAGTGTAGTTCCAGAAGGCAATTGTCTCTTGAAGCACTGATCACTTGAAACTACCCCAACAAATAGCACTTACCAAATACAACAGACAGTCAGTGCCATTGTGAGGGTACCGAGAGTGAGAGTAGTAGTAGCTGCAAATCTTGTCCAAATGATAGCTTGAAACTCTGTAGGAACGGACGAGATCCATGGAGCATGTTGTCTGCTTTTAGGAAGAGCTGGTCTGAGCCATGTGGTTTACCAGCACCCAATATAAGTGTGTCCATGCCCCCTCGGCTGTGCCATGGCCGTTGACACTCTGCATTTCTGTAAAGCCCATCAAGTTTTAGAATCAGGAATACTTCTCTTTGTAATTATCTAGAGAGGCTATTTAAATGTAAAATATTTGAAAAAAAAAAAAAAACAAACATGGAAACAGGGGAGTCAATCAGTAAATATTTACCCCAACTTGATAGCACTTTCTACTTTGTTTGAAAAGAAAGATGCTAGAGTTAGAGTAGATATCAACATATTTTCAGTCAAGAGGGAACGGAAATGAAAAATGGATTTAGCGGACATCACTTATAGGATAGAGGGATAGGTACAAGGGTTTACCATATTAATTACACTGAAAAATGGAATTCCATTGAAAAGAGGTTGAGTCTTGCCTGTAGATCACTTCCTCATTAAAACTACCCCAAAGAGAAGCACTTATGAACACAGGACCAATCAATGCTCCCATTTGAAGTAATCTTAATGTGTAGAACTTTGTGATTAAATGGCCATTGCATGGAGAACACAGTGTAGTTCCAGAAGGCAATTGTCTCTTGAAGCACTGATCACTTGAAACTACCCCAACAAATAGCACTTACCAAATACAACAGACAGTCAGTGCCATTGTGAGGGTACCGAGAGTGAGAGTAGTAGTAGCTGCAAATCTTGTCCAAATGATAGCTTGAAACTCTGTAGGAACGGACGAGATCCATGGAGCATGTTGTCTGCTTTTAGGAAGAGCTGGTCTGAGCCATGTGGTTTACCAGCACCCAATATAAGTGTGTCCATGCCCCCTCGGCTGTGCCATGGCCGTTGACACTCTGCATTTCTGTAAAGCCCATCAAGTTTTGATTGCCCAGTTTACATCTTTGGAACGACTCAGCATTTTCCCAGCACGGGTGGACCTTTCACACATTGGAAGCACTTCATGCAAATGCAACACTTATGAACATTTCCCCCTGAATTTAGAAAATAGTCATTCATTTTTAAAGGATAGGCCTACACTCAATACAAAAACAGCAAGTGGCAGACCAAACCTCTAGGTAAAACAGCACCCTCTAATGTTTAAACTGGGTATGCTGAAAGGTTATTGCACTTACTCTTACATAGAATTAAGGAAAGCTTCTCTTTGTAATCATCTAAAAGGGGTCTGTAAATGATCTGAATAAAAAACATGAACACAGGGGAGTCGGTCAGCAAATATTTACCCCAACTTGATAGCACTTTCTACTTTGGTTGAAAAGAAAAATGCTAAAGTTAGAGTAGATATCAACTGATTTTCAGTCAAGAGGGCAGGTAAATAAAAACAATGGCTGCCCCAGGTTGTTAGCACTAAAAATATACAAGTTGGAAGCAAAGACATTCACCAAGTACAAAAACATAGAGTGGCAGACCAAGCCTCTGGGTAAAACAGCACCCTCTAATGTTTAAACTGGGTATGCTGAAAGGTTATTGCACTTACTCTTACTTAGAATTAAGGAAAGCTTCTCTTTGTAATAATCTAAAAGGGGTCTGTAAATGATCTGAATAAAAAACATGAACACAGGGGAGTCGGTCAGCAAATATTTACCCCAACTTGATAGCACTTTCTACTTTGGTTGAAAAGAAACATGCTAAAGTTAGAGTAGATATCAACTGATTTTCAGTCAAGGGGGCAGGTAAATAAAAACAATGGCTGCCCCAGGTTGTTAGCACTAAAAATATACAAGTTGGAAGCAGAGACATTCACCAAGTACAAAAACATAGAGTGGCAGACCAAGCCTCTGGGTAAAACAGCACCCTCCAGTGTTTACACTGGGAATGCTTTTCTCATGATGACAGTGAAAGAACCACATCATGAACAAACACCAACATGACTGTCCTCAAGAGAAGCACTTATTCTTACATAGAATCAGGAATACTTCTCTTTGTAATTATCTAGAGAGGCTATTTAAATGTAAAATATTTGAAAAAAAAAACAAACAAACATGGAAACAGGGGAGTCAATCAGTAAATATTTACCCCAACTTGATAGCACTTTCTACTTTGTTTGAAAAGAAAGATGCTAGAGTTAGAGTAGATATCAACATATTTTCAGTCAAGAGGGAACGGAAATGAAAAATGGATTTAGCGGATATCACTTATAGGATAGAGGGATAGGTACAAGGGTTTACCATATTAATTACACTGAAAAATGGAATTCCATTGAAAAGAGGTTGAGTCTTGCCTGTAGATCACTTCCTCATTAAAACTACCCCAAAGAGAAGCACTTATGAACACAGGACCAATCAATGCTCCCATTTGAAGTAATCTTAATGTGTAGAACTTTGTGATTAAATGGCCATTGCATGGAGAACACAGTGTAGTTCCAGAAGGCAATTGTCTCTTGAAGCACTGATCACTTGAAACTACCCCAACAAATAGCACTTACCAAATACAACAGACAGTCAGTGCCATTGTGAGGGTACCGAGAGTGAGAGTAGTAGTAGCTGCAAATCTTGTCCAAATGATAGCTTGAAACTCTGTAGGAACGGACGAGATCCATGGAGCATGTTGTCTGCTTTTAGGAAGAGCTGGTCTGAGCCATGTGGTTTACCAGCACCCAATATAAGTGTGTCCATGCCCCCTCGGCTGTGCCATGGCCGTTGACACTCTGCATTTCTGTAAAGCCCATCAAGTTTTGATTGCCCAGTTTACATCTTTGGAACGACTCAGCATTTTCCCAGCACGGGTGGACCTTTCACACATTGGAAGCACTTCATGCAAATGCAACACTTATGAACATTTCCCCCTGAATTTAGAAAATAGTCATTCATTTTTAAAGGATAGGCCTACACTCAATACAAAAACAGCAAGTGGCAGACCAAACCTCTAGGTAAAACAGCACCCTCTAATGTTTAAACTGGGTATGGTGAAAGGTTATTGCACTTACTCTTACATAGAATTAAGGAAAGCTTCTCTTTGTAATCATCTAAAAGGGGTCTGTAAATGATCTGAATAAAAAACATGAACACAGGGGAGTCGGTCAGCAAATATTTACCCCAACTTGATAGCACTTTCTACTTTGGTTGAAAAGAAACATGCTAAAGTTAGAGTAGATATCAACTGATTTTCAGTCAAGAGGGCAGGTAAATAAAAACAATGGCTGCCCCAGGTTGTTAGCACTAAAAATATACAAGTTGGAAGCAAAGACATTCACCAAGTACAAAAACATAGAGTGGCAGACCAAGCCTCTGGGTAAAACAGCACCCTCCAGTGTTTACACTGGGAATGCTTTTCTCATGATGACAGTGAAAGAACCACATCATGAACAAACACCAACATGACTGTCCTCAAAAGAAGCACTTATTCTTACATAGAATCAGGAATACTTCTCTTTGTAATTATCTAGAGAGGCTATTTAAATGTAAAATATTTGAAAAAAAAACAAACAAACATGGAAACAGGGGAGTCAATCAGTAAATATTTACCCCAACTTGATAGCACTTTCTACTTTGTTTGAAAAGAAAGATGCTAGAGTTATAGAGTAGATATCAACATATTTTCAGTCAAGAGGGAACGGAAATGAAAAATGGATTTAGCGGATATCACTTATAGGATAGAGGGATAGGTACAAGGGTTTACCATATTAACTACACTGAAAAATGGAATTCCATTGAAAAGAGGTTGAGTCTTGCCTGTAGATCACTTCCTCATTAAAACTACCCCAAAGAGAAGCACTTATGAACACAGGACCAATCAATGCTCCCATTTGAAGTAATCTTAATGTGTAGAACTTTGTGATTAAATGGCCATTGCATGGAGAACACAGTGTAGTTCCAGAAGGCAATTGTCTCTTGAAGCACTGATCACTTGAAACTACCCCAACAAATAGCACTTACCAAATACAACAGACAGTCAGTGCCATTGTGAGGGTACCGAGAGTGAGAGTAGTAGTAGCTGCAAATCTTGTCCAAATGATAGCTTGAAACTCTGTAGGAACGGACGAGATCCATGGAGCATGTTGTCTGCTTTTAGGAAGAGCTGGTCTGAGCCATGTGGTTTACCAGCACCCAATATAAGTGTGTCCATGCCCCCTCGGCTGTGCCATGGCCGTTGACACTCTGCATTTCTGTAAAGCCCATCAAGTTTTGATTGCCCAGTTTACATCTTTGGAACGACTCAGCATTTTCCCAGCACGGGTGGACCTTTCACACATTGGAAGCACTTCATGCAAATGCAACACTTATGAACATTTCCCCCTGAATTTAGAAAATAGTCATTCATTTTTAAAGGATAGGCCTACACTAAATACAAAAACAGCAAGTGGCAGACCAAACCTCTAGGTAAAACAGCACCCTCTAATGTTTAAACTGGGTATGCTGAAAGGTTATTGCACTTACTCTTACATAGAATTAAGGAAAGCTTCTCTTTGTAATCATCTAAAAGGGGTCTGTAAATGATCTGAATAAAAAACATGAACACAGGGGAGTCGGTCAGCAAATATTTACCCCAACTTGATAGCACTTTCTACTTTGGTTGAAAAGAAAAATGCTAAAGTTAGAGTAGATATCAACTGATTTTCAGTCAAGAGGGCAGGTAAATAAAAACAATGGCTGCCCCAGGTTGTTAGCACTAAAAATATACAAGTTGGAAGCAAAGACATTCACCAAGTACAAAAACATAGAGTGGCAGACCAAGCCTCTGGGTAAAACAGCACCCTCTAATGTTTAAACTGGGTATGCTGAAAGGTTATTGCACTTACTCTTACATAGAATTAAGGAAAGCTTCTCTTTGTAATAATCTAAAAGGGGTCTGTAAATGATCTGAATAAAAAACATGAACACAGGGGAGTCGGTCAGCAAATATTTACCCCAACTTGATAGCACTTTCTACTTTGGTTGAAAAGAAACATGCTAAAGTTAGAGTAGATATCAACTGATTTTCAGTCAAGAGGGCAGGTAAATAAAAACAATGGCTGCCCCAGGTTGTTAGCACTAAAAATATACAAGTTGGAAGCAGAGACATTCACCAAGTAGAGTAGATATCAACTGATTTTCAGTCAAGAGGGCAGGTAAATAAAAACAATGGCTGCCCCAGGTTGTTAGCACTAAAAATATACAAGTTGGAAGCAAAGACATTCACCAAGTACAAAAACATAGAGTGGCAGACCAAGCCTCTGGGTAAAACAGCACCCTCCAGTGTTTACACTGGGAATGCTTTTCTCATGATGACAGTGAAAGAACCACATCATGAACAAACACCAACATGACTGTCCTCAAGAGAAGCACTTATTCTTACATAGAATCAGGAATACTTCTCTTTGTAATTATCTAGAGAGGCTATTTAAATGTAAAATATTTGAAAAAAAAACAAACAAACATGGAAACAGGGGAGTCAATCAGTAAATATTTACCCCAACTTGATAGCACTTTCTACTTTGTTTGAAAAGAAAGATGCTAGAGTTATAGAGTAGATATCAACATATTTTCAGTCAAGAGGGAACGGAAATGAAAAATGGATTTAGCGGATATCACTTATAGGATAGAGGGATAGGTACAAGGGTTTACCATATTAACTACACTGAAAAATGGAATTCCATTGAAAAGAGGTTGAGTCTTGCCTGTAGATCACTTCCTCATTAAAACTACCCCAAAGAGAAGCACTTATGAACACAGGACCAATCAATGCTCCCATTTGAAGTAATCTTAATGTGTAGAACTTTGTGATTAAATGGCCATTGCATGGAGAACACAGTGTAGTTCCAGAAGGCAATTGTCTCTTGAAGCACTGATCACTTGAAACTACCCCAACAAATAGCACTTACCAAATACAACAGACAGTCAGTGCCATTGTGAGGGTACCGAGAGTGAGAGTAGTAGTAGCTGCAAATCTTGTCCAAATGATAGCTTGAAACTCTGTAGGAACGGACGAGATCCATGGAGCATGTTGTCTGCTTTTAGGAAGAGCTGGTCTGAGCCATGTGGTTTACCAGCACCCAATATAAGTGTGTCCATGCCCCCTCGGCTGTGCCATGGCCGTTGACACTCTGCATTTCTGTAAAGCCCATCAAGTTTTGATTGCCCAGTTTACATCTTTGGAACGACTCAGCATTTTCCCAGCACGGGTGGACCTTTCACACATTGGAAGCACTTCATGCAAATGCAACACTTATGAACATTTCCCCCTGAATTTAGAAAATAGTCATTCATTTTTAAAGGATAGGCCTACACTAAATACAAAAACAGCAAGTGGCAGACCAAACCTCTAGGTAAAACAGCACCCTCTAATGTTTAAACTGGGTATGCTGAAAGGTTATTGCACTTACTCTTACATAGAATTAAGGAAAGCTTCTCTTTGTAATCATCTAAAAGGGGTCTGTAAATGATCTGAATAAAAAACATGAACACAGGGGAGTCGGTCAGCAAATATTTACCCCAACTTGATAGCACTTTCTACTTTGGTTGAAAAGAAAAATGCTAAAGTTAGAGTAGATATCAACTGATTTTCAGTCAAGAGGGCAGGTAAATAAAAACAATGGCTGCCCCAGGTTGTTAGCACTAAAAATATACAAGTTGGAAGCAAAGACATTCACCAAGTACAAAAACATAGAGTGGCAGACCAAGCCTCTGGGTAAAACAGCACCCTCTAATGTTTAAACTGGGTATGCTGAAAGGTTATTGCACTTACTCTTACATAGAATTAAGGAAAGCTTCTCTTTGTAATAATCTAAAAGGGGTCTGTAAATGATCTGAATAAAAAACATGAACACAGGGGAGTCGGTCAGCAAATATTTACCCCAACTTGATAGCACTTTCTACTTTGGTTGAAAAGAAACATGCTAAAGTTAGAGTAGATATCAACTGATTTTCAGTCAAGAGGGCAGGTAAATAAAAACAATGGCTGCCCCAGGTTGTTAGCACTAAAAATATACAAGTTGGAAGCAGAGACATTCACCAAGTACAAAAACATAGAGTGGTAGACCAAGCCTCTGGGTAAAACAGCACCCTCCAGTGTTTACACTGGGAATGCTTTTCTCATGATGACAGTGAAAGAACCACATCATGAACAAACACCAACATGACTGTCCTCAAGAGAAGCACTTATTCTTACATAGAATCAGGAATACTTCTCTTTGTAATTATCTAGAGAGGCTATTTAAATGTAAAATATTTGAAAAAAACAAACAAACATGGAAACAGGGGAGTCAATCAGTAAATATTTACCCCAACTTGATAGCACTTTCTACTTTGTTTGAAAAGAAAGATGCTAGAGTTAGAGTAGATATCAACATATTTTCAGTCAAGAGGGAACGGAAATGAAAAATGGCTTTAGCGGATATCACTTATAGGATAGAGGGATAGGTACAAGGGTTTACCATATTAATTACACTGAAAAATTGAATTCCATTGAAAAGAGGTTGAGTCTTGCCTGTAGATCACTTCCTCATTAAAACTACCCCAAAGAGAAGCACTTATGAACACAGGACCAATCAATGCTCCCATTTGAAGTAATCTTAATGTGTAGAACTTTGTGATTAAATGGCCATTGCATGGAGAACACAGTGTAGTTCCAGAAGGCAATTGTCTCTTGAAGCACTGATCACTTGAAACTACCCCAACAAATAGCACTTACCAAATACAACAGACAGTCAGTGCCATTGTGAGGGTACCGAGAGTGAGAGTAGTAGTAGCTGCAAATCTTGTCCAAATGATAGCTTGAAACTCTGTAGGAACGGACGAGATCCATGGAGCATGTTGTCTGCTTTTAGGAATAGCTGGTCTGAGCCATGTGGTTTACCAGCACCCAATATAAGTGTGTCCATGCCCCCTCGGCTGTGCCATGGCCGTTGACACTCTGCATTTCTGTAAAGCCCATCAAGTTTTGATTGCCCAGTTTACATCTTTGGAACAACTCAGCATTTTCCCAGCACGGGTGGACCTTTCACACATTGGAAGCACTTCATGCAAATGCAACACTTATGAACATTTCCCCCTGAATTTAGAAAATAGTCATTCATTTTTAAAGGATAGGCCTACACTCAATACAAAAACAGCAAGTGGCAGACCAAACCTCTAGGTAAAACAGCACCCTCTAATGTTTAAACTGGGTATGGTGAAAGGTTATTGCACTTACTCTTACATAGAATTAAGGAAAGCTTCTCTTTGTAATCATCTAAAAGGGGTCTGTAAATGATCTGAATAAAAAACATGAACACAGGGGAGTCGGTCAGCAAATATTTACCCCAACTTGATAGCACTTTCTACTTTGGTTGAAAAGAAACATGCTAAAGTTAGAGTAGATATCAACTGATTTTCAGTCAAGAGGGCAGGTAAATAAAAACAATGGCTGCCCCAGGTTGTTAGCACTAAAAATATACAAGTTGGAAGCAAAGACATTCACCAAGTACAAAAACATAGAGTGGCAGACCAAGCCTCTGGGTAAAACAGCACCCTCCAGTGTTTACACTGGGAATGCTTTTCTCATGATGACAGTGAAAGAACCACATCATGAACAAACACCAACATGACTGTCCTCAAGAGAAGCACTTATTCTTACATAGAATCAGGAATACTTCTCTTTGTAATTATCTAGAGAGGCTATTTAAATGTAAAATATTTGAAAAAAAAACAAACAAACATGGAAACAGG
Organism: Gobio gobio; assembly: GCF_949357685.1. NCBI lineage: Eukaryota > Metazoa > Chordata > Actinopteri > Cypriniformes > Gobionidae > Gobio > Gobio gobio. Next base: position 25,156,545 of record NC_137116.1, on the reverse strand, counting down.
GGAGTCAATCAGTAAATATTTACCCCAACTTGATAGCACTTTCTACTTTGTTTGAAAAGAAAGATGCTAGAGTTATAGAGTAGATATCAACATATTTTCAGTCAAGAGGGAACGGAAATGAAAAATGGATTTAGCGGATATCACTTATAGGATAGAGGGATAGGTACAAGGGTTTACCATATTAACTACACTGAAAAATGGAATTCCATTGAAAAGAGGTTGAGTCTTGCCTGTAGATCACTTCCTCATTAAAACTACCCCAAAGAGAAGCACTTATGAACACAGGACCAATCAATGCTCCCATTTGAAGTAATCTTAATGTGTAGAACTTTGTGATTAAATGGCCATTGCATGGAGAACACAGTGTAGTTCCAGAAGGCAATTGTCTCTTGAAGCACTGATCACTTGAAACTACCCCAACAAATAGCACTTACCAAATACAACAGACAGTCAGTGCCATTGTGAGGGTACCGAGAGTGAGAGTAGTAGTAGCTGCAAATCTTGTCCAAATGATAGCTTGAAACTCTGTAGGAACGGACGAGATCCATGGAGCATGTTGTCTGCTTTTAGGAAGAGCTGGTCTGAGCCATGTGGTTTACCAGCACCCAATATAAGTGTGTCCATGCCCCCTCGGCTGTGCCATGGCCGTTGACACTCTGCATTTCTGTAAAGCCCATCAAGTTTTGATTGCCCAGTTTACATCTTTGGAACGACTCAGCATTTTCCCAGCACGGGTGGACCTTTCACACATTGGAAGCACTTCATGCAAATGCAACACTTATGAACATTTCCCCCTGAATTTAGAAAATAGTCATTCATTTTTAAAGGATAGGCCTACACTAAATACAAAAACAGCAAGTGGCAGACCAAACCTCTAGGTAAAACAGCACCCTCTAATGTTTAAACTGGGTATGCTGAAAGGTTATTGCACTTACTCTTACATAGAATTAAGGAAAGCTTCTCTTTGTAATCATCTAAAAGGGGTCTGTAAATGATCTGAATAAAAAACATGAACACAGGGGAGTCGGTCAGCAAATATTTACCCCAACTTGATAGCACTTTCTACTTTGGTTGAAAAGAAAAATGCTAAAGTTAGAGTAGATATCAACTGATTTTCAGTCAAGAGGGCAGGTAAATAAAAACAATGGCTGCCCCAGGTTGTTAGCACTAAAAATATACAAGTTGGAAGCAAAGACATTCACCAAGTACAAAAACATAGAGTGGCAGACCAAGCCTCTGGGTAAAACAGCACCCTCTAATGTTTAAACTGGGTATGCTGAAAGGTTATTGCACTTACTCTTACATAGAATTAAGGAAAGCTTCTCTTTGTAATAATCTAAAAGGGGTCTGTAAATGATCTGAATAAAAAACATGAACACAGGGGAGTCGGTCAGCAAATATTTACCCCAACTTGATAGCACTTTCTACTTTGGTTGAAAAGAAACATGCTAAAGTTAGAGTAGATATCAACTGATTTTCAGTCAAGAGGGCAGGTAAATAAAAACAATGGCTGCCCCAGGTTGTTAGCACTAAAAATATACAAGTTGGAAGCAGAGACATTCACCAAGTACAAAAACATAGAGTGGTAGACCAAGCCTCTGGGTAAAACAGCACCCTCCAGTGTTTACACTGGGAATGCTTTTCTCATGATGACAGTGAAAGAACCACATCATGAACAAACACCAACATGACTGTCCTCAAGAGAAGCACTTATTCTTACATAGAATCAGGAATACTTCTCTTTGTAATTATCTAGAGAGGCTATTTAAATGTAAAATATTTGAAAAAAACAAACAAACATGGAAACAGGGGAGTCAATCAGTAAATATTTACCCCAACTTGATAGCACTTTCTACTTTGTTTGAAAAGAAAGATGCTAGAGTTAGAGTAGATATCAACATATTTTCATTCAAGAGGGAACGGAAATGAAAAATGGCTTTAGCGGATATCACTTATAGGATAGAGGGATAGGTACAAGGGTTTACCATATTAATTACACTGAAAAATTGAATTCCATTGAAAAGAGGTTGAGTCTTGCCTGTAGATCACTTCCTCATTAAAACTACCCCAAAGAGAAGCACTTATGAACACAGGACCAATCAATGCTCCCATTTGAAGTAATCTTAATGTGTAGAACTTTGTGATTAAATGGCCATTGCATGGAGAACACAGTGTAGTTCCAGAAGGCAATTGTCTCTTGAAGCACTGATCACTTGAAACTACCCCAACAAATAGCACTTACCAAATACAACAGACAGTCAGTGCCATTGTGAGGGTACCGAGAGTGAGAGTAGTAGTAGCTGCAAATCTTGTCCAAATGATAGCTTGAAACTCTGTAGGAACGGACGAGATCCATGGAGCATGTTGTCTGCTTTTAGGAATAGCTGGTCTGAGCCATGTGGTTTACCAGCACCCAATATAAGTGTGTCCATGCCCCCTCGGCTGTGCCATGGCCGTTGACACTCTGCATTTCTGTAAAGCCCATCAAGTTTTGATTGCCCAGTTTACATCTTTGGAACAACTCAGCAGTTTCCCAGCACGGGTGGACCTTTCACACATTGGAAGCACTTCATGCAAATGCAACACTTATGAACATTTCCCCCTGAATTTAGAAAATAGTCATTCATTTTTAAAGGATAGGCCTACACTCAATACAAAAACAGCAAGTGGCAGACCAAACCTCTAGGTAAAACAGCACCCTCTAATGTTTAAACTGGGTATGCTGAAAGGTTATTGCACTTACTCTTACATAGAATTAAGGAAAGCTTCTCTTTGTAATCATCTAAAAGGGGTCTGTAAATGATCTGAATAAAAAACATGAACACAGAGGAGTTGGTCAGCAAATATTTACCCCAACTTGATAGCACTTTCTACTTTGGTTGAAAAGAAACATGCTAAAGTTAGAGTAGATATCAACTGATTTTCAGTCAAGAGGGCAGGTAAATAAAAACAATGGCTGCCCCAGGTTGTTAGCACTAAAAATATACAAGTTGGAAGCAAAGACATTCACCAAGTACAAAAACATAGAGTGGCAGACCAAGCCTCTGGGTAAAACAGCACCCTCCAGTGTTTACACTGGGAATGCTTTTCTCATGATGACAGTGAAAGAACCACATCATGAACAAACACCAACATGACTGTCCTCAAGAGAAGCACTTATTCTTACATAGAATCAGGAATACTTCTCTTTGTAATTATCTAGAGAGGCTATTTAAATGTAAAATATTTGAAAAAAAAACAAACAAACATGGAAACAGGGGAGTCAATCAGTAAATATTTACCCCAACTTGATAGCACTTTCTACTTTGTTTGAAAAGAAAGATGCTAGAGTTAGAGTAGATATCAACATATTTTCAGTCAAGAGGGAACGGAAATGAAAAATGGATTTAGCGGATATCACTTATAGGATAGAGGGATAGGTACAAGGGTTTACCATATTAATTACACTGAAAAATGGAATTCCATTGAAAAGAGGTTGAGTCTTGCCTGTAGATCACTTCCTCATTAAAACTACCCCAAAGAGAAGCACTTATGAACACAGGACCAATCAATGCTCCCATTTGAAGTAATCTTAATGTGTAGAACTTTGTGATTAAATGGCCATTGCATGGAGAACACAGTGTAGTTCCAGAAGGCAATTGTCTCTTGAAGCACTGATCACTTGAAACTACCCCAACAAATAGCACTTACCAAATACAACAGACAGTCAGTGCCATTGTGAGGGTACCGAGAGTGAGAGTAGTAGTAGCTGCAAATCTTGTCCAAATGATAGCTTGAAACTCTGTAGGAACGGACGAGATCCATGGAGCATGTTGTCTGCTTTTAGGAAGAGCTGGTCTGAGCCATGTGGTTTACCAGCACCCAATATAAGTGTGTCCATGCCCCCTCGGCTGTGCCATGGCCGTTGACACTCTGCATTTCTGTAAAGCCCATCAAGTTTTAGAATCAGGAATACTTCTCTTTGTAATTATCTAGAGAGGCTATTTAAATGTAAAATATTTGAAAAAAAAAACAAACAAACATGGAAACAGGGGAGTCAATCAGTAAATATTTACCCCAACTTGATAGCACTTTCTACTTTGTTTGAAAAGAAAGATGCTAGAGTTAGAGTAGATATCAACATATTTTCAGTCAAGAGGGAACGGAAATGAAAAATGGATTTAGCGGACATCACTTATAGGATAGAGGGATAGGTACAAGGGTTTACCATATTAATTACACTGAAAAATGGAATTCCATTGAAAAGAGGTTGAGTCTTGCCTGTAGATCACTTCCTCATTAAAACTACCCCAAAGAGAAGCACTTATGAACACAGGACCAATCAATGCTCCCATTTGAAGTAATCTTAATGTGTAGAACTTTGTGATTAAATGGCCATTGCATGGAGAACACAGTGTAGTTCCAGAAGGCAATTGTCTCTTGAAGCACTGATCACTTGAAACTACCCCAACAAATAGCACTTACCAAATACAACAGACAGTCAGTGCCATTGTGAGGGTACCGAGAGTGAGAGTAGTAGTAGCTGCAAATCTTGTCCAAATGATAGCTTGAAACTCTGTAGGAACGGACGAGATCCATGGAGCATGTTGTCTGCTTTTAGGAAGAGCTGGTCTGAGCCATGTGGTTTACCAGCACCCAATATAAGTGTGTCCATGCCCCCTCGGCTGTGCCATGGCCGTTGACACTCTGCATTTCTGTAAAGCCCATCAAGTTTTGATTGCCCAGTTTACATCTTTGGAACGACTCAGCATTTTCCCAGCACGGGTGGACCTTTCACACATTGGAAGCACTTCATGCAAATGCAACACTTATGAACATTTCCCCCTGAATTTAGAAAATAGTCATTCATTTTTAAAGGATAGGCCTACACTCAATACAAAAACAGCAAGTGGCAGACCAAACCTCTAGGTAAAACAGCACCCTCTAATGTTTAAACTGGGTATGCTGAAAGGTTATTGCACTTACTCTTACATAGAATTAAGGAAAGCTTCTCTTTGTAATCATCTAAAAGGGGTCTGTAAATGATCTGAATAAAAAACATGAACACAGGGGAGTCGGTCAGCAAATATTTACCCCAACTTGATAGCACTTTCTACTTTGGTTGAAAAGAAAAATGCTAAAGTTAGAGTAGATATCAACTGATTTTCAGTCAAGAGGGCAGGTAAATAAAAACAATGGCTGCCCCAGGTTGTTAGCACTAAAAATATACAAGTTGGAAGCAAAGACATTCACCAAGTACAAAAACATAGAGTGGCAGACCAAGCCTCTGGGTAAAACAGCACCCTCTAATGTTTAAACTGGGTATGCTGAAAGGTTATTGCACTTACTCTTACTTAGAATTAAGGAAAGCTTCTCTTTGTAATAATCTAAAAGGGGTCTGTAAATGATCTGAATAAAAAACATGAACACAGGGGAGTCGGTCAGCAAATATTTACCCCAACTTGATAGCACTTTCTACTTTGGTTGAAAAGAAACATGCTAAAGTTAGAGTAGATATCAACTGATTTTCAGTCAAGGGGGCAGGTAAATAAAAACAATGGCTGCCCCAGGTTGTTAGCACTAAAAATATACAAGTTGGAAGCAGAGACATTCACCAAGTACAAAAACATAGAGTGGCAGACCAAGCCTCTGGGTAAAACAGCACCCTCCAGTGTTTACACTGGGAATGCTTTTCTCATGATGACAGTGAAAGAACCACATCATGAACAAACACCAACATGACTGTCCTCAAGAGAAGCACTTATTCTTACATAGAATCAGGAATACTTCTCTTTGTAATTATCTAGAGAGGCTATTTAAATGTAAAATATTTGAAAAAAAAACAAACAAACATGGAAACAGGGGAGTCAATCAGTAAATATTTACCCCAACTTGATAGCACTTTCTACTTTGTTTGAAAAGAAAGATGCTAGAGTTAGAGTAGATATCAACATATTTTCAGTCAAGAGGGAACGGAAATGAAAAATGGATTTAGCGGATATCACTTATAGGATAGAGGGATAGGTACAAGGGTTTACCATATTAACTACACTGAAAAATGGAATTCCATTGAAAAGAGGTTGAGTCTTGCCTGTAGATCACTTCCTCATTAAAACTACCCCAAAGAGAAGCACTTATGAACACAGGACCAATCAATGCTCCCATTTGAAGTAATCTTAATGTGTAAAACTTTGTGATTAAATGGCCATTGCATGGAGAACACAGTGTAGTTCCAGAAGGCAATTGTCTCTTGAAGCACTGATCACTTGAAACTACCCCAACAAATAGCACTTACCAAATACAACAGACAGTCAGTGCCATTGTGAGGGTACCGAGAGTGAGAGTAGTAGTAGCTGCAAATCTTGTCCAAATGATAGCTTGAAACTCTGTAGGAACGGACGAGATCCATGGAGCATGTTGTCTGCTTTTAGGAAGAGCTGGTCTGAGCCATGTGGTTTACCAGCACCCAATATAAGTGTGTCCATGCCCCCTCGGCTGTGCCATGGCCGTTGACACTCTGCATTTCTGTAAAGCCCATCAAGTTTTGATTGCCCAGTTTACATCTTTGGAACGACTCAGCATTTTCCCAGCACGGGTGGACCTTTCACACATTGGAAGCACTTCATGCAAATGCAACACTTATGAACATTTCCCCCTGAATTTAGAAAATAGTCATTCATTTTTAAAGGATAGGCCTACACTCAATACAAAAACAGCAAGTGGCAGACCAAACCTCTAGGTAAAACAGCACCCTCTAATGTTTAAACTGGGTATGCTGAAAGGTTATTGCACTTACTCTTACATAGAATTAAGGAAAGCTTCTCTTTGTAATCATCTAAAAGGGGTCTGTAAATGATCTGAATAAAAAACATGAACACAGGGGAGTTGGTCAGCAAATATTTACCCCAACTTGCTAGCACTTTCTACTTTGGTTGAAAAGAAACATGCTAAAGTTAGAGTAGATATCAACTGATTTTCAGTCAAGAGGGCAGGTAAATAAAAACAATGGCTGCCCCAGGTTGTTAGCACTAAAAATATACAAGTTGGAAGCAAAGACATTCACCAAGTACAAAAACATAGAGTGGCAGACCAAGCCTCTGGGTAAAACAGCACCCTCCAGTGTTTACACTGGGAATGCTTTTCTCATGATGACAGTGAAAGAACCACATCATGAACAAACACCAACATGACTGTCCTCAAGAGAAGCACTTATTCTTACATAGAATCAGGAATACTTCTCTTTGTAATTATCTAGAGAGGCTATTTAAATGTAAAATATTTGAAAAAAAAAACAAACAAACATGGAAACAGGGGAGTCAATCAGTAAATATTTACCCCAACTTGATAGCACTTTCTACTTTGTTTGAAAAGAAAGATGCTAGAGTTAGAGTAGATATCAACATATTTTCAGTCAAGAGGGAACGGAAATGAAAAATGGATTTAGCGGATATCACTTATAGGATAGAGGGATAGGTACAAGGGTTTACCATATTAATTACACTGAAAAATGGAATTCCATTGAAAAGAGGTTGAGTCTTGCCTGTAGATCACTTCCTCATTAAAACTACCCCAAAGAGAAGCACTTATGAACACAGGACCAATCAATGCTCCCATTTGAAGTAATCTTAATGTGTAGAACTTTGTGATTAAATGGCCATTGCATGGAGAACACAGTGTAGTTCCAGAAGGCAATTGTCTCTTGAAGCACTGATCACTTGAAACTACCCCAACAAATAGCACTTACCAAATACAACAGACAGTCAGTGCCATTGTGAGGGTACCGAGAGTGAGAGTAGTAGTAGCTGCAAATCTTGTCCAAATGATAGCTTGAAACTCTGTAGGAACGGACGAGATCCATGGAGCATGTTGTCTGCTTTTAGGAAGAGCTGGTCTGAGCCATGTGGTTTACCAGCACCCAATATAAGTGTGTCCATGCCCCCTCGGCTGTGCCATGGCCGTTGACACTCTGCATTTCTGTAAAGCCCATCAAGTTTTGATTGCCCAGTTTACATCTTTGGAACGACTCAGCATTTTCCCAGCACGGGTGGACCTTTCACACATTGGAAGCACTTCATGCAAATGCAACACTTATGAACATTTCCCCCTGAATTTAGAAAATAGTCATTCATTTTTAAAGGATAGGCCTACACTCAATACAAAAACAGCAAGTGGCAGACCAAACCTCTAGGTAAAACAGCACCCTCTAATGTTTAAACTGGGTATGCTGAAAGGTTATTGCACTTACTCTTACATAGAATTAAGGAAAGCTTCTCTTTGTAATCATCTAAAAGGGGTCTGTAAATGATCTGAATAAAAAACATGAACACAGGGGAGTCGGTCAGCAAATATTTACCCCAACTTGATAGCACTTTCTACTTTGGTTGAAAAGAAACATGCTAAAGTTAGAGTAGATATCAACTGATTTTCAGTCAAGAGGGCAGGTAAATAAAAACAATGGCTGCCCCAGGTTGTTAGCACTAAAAATATACAAGTTGGAAGCAAAGACATTCACCAAGTACAAAAACATAGAGTGGCAGACCAAGCCTCTGGGTAAAACAGCACCCTCCAGTGTTTACACTGGGAATGCTTTTCTCATGATGACAGTGAAAGAACCACATCATGAACAAACACCAACATGACTGTCCTCAAGAGAAGCACTTATTCTTACATAGAATCAGGAATACTTCTCTTTGTAATTATCTAGAGAGGCTATTTAAATGTAAAATATTTGGAAAAAAAACAAACAAACATGGAAACAGGGGAGTCAATCAGTAAATATTTACACCAACTTGATAGCACTTTCTACTTTGTTTGAAAAGAAAGATGCTAGAGTTATAGAGTAGATATCAACATATTTTCAGTCAAGAGGGAACGGAAATGAAAAATGGATTTAGCGGATATCACTTATAGGATAGAGGGATAGGTACAAGGGTTTACCATATTAACTACACTGAAAAATGGAATTCCATTGAAAAGAGGTTGAGTCTTGCCTGTAGATCACTTCCTCATTAAAACTACCCCAAAGAGAAGCACTTATGAACACAGGACCAATCAATGCTCCCATTTGAAGTAATCTTAATGTGTAGAACTTTGTGATTAAATGGCCATTGCATGGAGAACACAGTGTAGTTCCAGAAGGCAATTGTCTCTTGAAGCACTGATCACTTGAAACTACCCCAACAAATAGCACTTACCAAATACAACAGACAGTCAGTGCCATTGTGAGGGTACCGAGAGTGAGAGTAGTAGTAGCTGCAAATCTTGTCCAAATGATAGCTTGAAACTCTGTAGGAACGGACAAGATCCATGGAGCATGTTGTCTGCTTTTAGGAAGAGCTGGTCTGAGCCATGTGGTTTACCAGCACCCAATATAAGTGTGTCCATGCCCCCTCGGCTGTGCCATGGCCGTTGACACTCTGCATTTCTGTAAAGCCCATCAAATTTTGATTGCCCAGTTTACATCTTTGGAACGACTCAGCATTTTCCCGGCACGGGTGGACCTTTCACACATTGGAAGCACTTCATGCAAATGCAACACTTATGAACATTTCCCCCTGAATTTAGAAAATAGTCATTCATTTTTAAAGGATAGGCCTACACTCAATACAAAAACAGCAAGTGGCAGACCAAACCTCTAGGTAAAACAGCACCCTCTAATGTTTAAACTGGGTATGCTGAAAGGTTATTGCACTTACTCTTACATAGAATTAAGGAAAGCTTCTCTTTGTAATCATCTAAAAGGGGTCTGTAAATGATCTGAATAAAAAACATGAACACAGGGGAGTCGGTCAGCAAATATTTACCCCAACTTGATAGCACTTTCTACTTTGGTTGAAAAGAAAAATGCTAAAGTTAGAGTAGGTATCAACTGATTTTCAGTCAAGAGGGCAGGTAAATAAAAACAATGGCTGCCCCAGGTTGTTAGCACTAAAAATATACAAGTTGGAAGCAAAGACATTCACCAAGTACAAAAACATAGAGTGGCAGACCAAGCCTCTGGGTAAAACAGCACCCTCTAATGTTTAAACTGGGTATGCTGAAAGGTTATTGCACTTACTCTTACATAGAATTAAGGAAAGCTTCTCTTTGTAATAATCTAAAAGGGGTCTGTAAATGATCTGAATAAAAAACATGAACACAGGGGAGTCGGTCAGCAAATATTTACCCCAACTTGATAGCACTTTCTACTTTGGTTGAAAAGAAACATGCTAAAGTTAGAGTAGATATCAACTGATTTTCAGTCAAGAGGGCAGGTAAATAAAAACAATGGCTGCCCCAGGTTGTTAGCACTAAAAATATACAAGTTGGAAGCAGAGACATTCACCAAGTACAAAAACATAGAGTGGCAGACCAAGCCTCTGGGTAAAACAGCACCCTCCAGTGTTTACACTGGGAATGCTTTTCTCATGATGACAGTGAAAGAACCACATCATGAACAAACACCAACATGACTGTCCTCAAGAGAAGCACTTATTCTTACATAGAATCAGGAATACTTCTCTTTGTAATTATCTAGAGAGGCTATTTAAATGTAAAATATTTGAAAAAAACAAACAAACATGGAAACAGGGGAGTCAATCAGTAAATATTTACCCCAACTTGATAGCACTTTCTACTTTGTTTGAAAAGAAAGATGCTAGAGTTAGAGTAGATATCAACATATTTTCAGTCAAGAGGGAACGGAAATGAAAAATGGCTTTAGCGGATATCACTTATAGGATAGAGGGATAGGTACAAGGGTTTACCATATTAATTACACTGAAAAATTGAATTCCATTGAAAAGAGGTTGAGTCTTGCCTGTAGATCACTTCCTCATTAAAACTACCCCAAAGAGAAGCACTTATGAACACAGGACCAATCAATGCTCCCATTTGAAGTAATCTTAATGTGTAGAACTTTGTGATTAAATGGCCATTGCATGGAGAACACAGTGTAGTTCCAGAAGGCAATTGTCTCTTGAAGCACTGATCACTTGAAACTACCCCAACAAATAGCACTTACCAAATACAACAGACAGTCAGTGCCATTGTGAGGGTACCGAGAGTGAGAGTAGTAGTAGCTGCAAATCTTGTCCAAATGATAGCTTGAAACTCTGTAGGAACGGACGAGATCCATGGAGCATGTTGTCTGCTTTTAGGAAGAGCTGGTCTGAGCCATGTGGTTTACCAGCACCCAATATAAGTGTGTCCATGCCCCCTCGGCTGTGCCATGGCCGTTGACACTCTGCATTTCTGTAAAGCCCATCAAGTTTTGATTGCCCAGTTTACATCTTTGGAACGACTCAGCATTTTCCCAGCACGGGTGGACCTTTCACACATTGGAAGCACTTCATGCAAATGCAACACTTATGAACATTTCCCCCTGAATTTAGAAAATAGTCATTCATTTTTAAAGGATAGGCCTACACTCAATACAAAAACAGCAAGTGGCAGACCAAACCTCTAGGTAAAACAGCACCCTCTAATGTTTAAACTGGGTATGCTGAAAGGTTATTGCACTTACTCTTACATAGAATTAAGGAAAGCTTTTCTTTGTAATCATCTAAAAGGGGTCTGTAAATGATCTGAATAAAAAACATGAACACAGGGGAGTCGGTCAGCAAATATTTACCCCAACTTGATAGCACTTTCTACTTTGGTTGAAAAGAAACATGCTAAAGTTAGAGTAGATATCAACTGATTTTCAGTCAAGAGGGCAGGTAAATAAAAACAATGGCTGCCCCAGGTTGTTAGCACTAAAAATATACAAGTTGGAAGCAAAGACATTCACCAAGTACAAAAACATAGAGTGGCAGACCAAGCCTCTGGGTAAAACAGCACCCTCCAGTGTTTACACTGGGAATGCTTTTCTCATGATGACAGTGAAAGAACCACATCATGAACAAACACCAACATGACTGTCCTCAAGAGAAGCACTTATTCTTACATAGAATCAGGAATACTTCTCTTTGTAATTATCTAGAGAGGCTATTTAAATGTAAAATATTTGAAAAAAAAACAAACAAACATGGAAACAGGGGAGTCAATCAGTAAATATTTACCCCAACTTGATAGCACTTTCTACTTTGTTTGAAAAGAAAGATGCTAGAGTTAGAGTAGATATCAACATATTTTCAGTCAAGAGGGAACGGAAATGAAAAATGGATTTAGCGGATATCACTTATAGGATAGAGGGATAGGTACAAGGGTTTACCATATTAATTACACTGAAAAATTGAATTCCATTGAAAAGAGGTTGAGTCTTGCCTGTAGATCACTTCCTCATTAAAACTACCCCAAAGAGAAGCACTTATGAACACAGGACCAATCAATGCTCCCATTTGAAGTAATCTTAATGTGTAGAACTTTGTGATTAAATGGCCATTGCATGGAGAACACAGTGTAGTTCCAGAAGGCAATTGTCTCTTGAAGCACTGATCACTTGAAACTACCCCAACAAATAGCACTTACCAAATACAACAGACAGTCAGTGCCATTGTGAGGGTACCGAGAGTGAGAGTAGTAGTAGCTGCAAATCTTGTCCAAATGATAGCTTAAAACTCTGTAGGAACGGACGAGATCCATGGAGCATGTTGTCTGCTTTTAGGAAGAGCTGGTCTGAGCCATGTGGTTTACCAGCACCCAATATAAGTGTGTCCATGCCCCCTCGGCTGTGCCATGGCCGTTGACACTCTGCATTTCTGTAAAGCCCATCAAGTTTTGATTGCCCAGTTTACATCTTTGGAACGACTCAGCATTTTCCCAGCACGGGTGGACCTTTCACACATTGGAAGCACTTCATGCAAATGCAACACTTATGAACATTTCCCCCTGAATTTAGAAAATAGTCATTCATTTTTAAAGGATAGGCCTACACTCAATACAAAAACAGCAAGTGGCAGACCAAACCTCTAGGTAAAACAGCACCCTCTAATGTTTAAACTGGGTATGCTGAAAGGTTATTGCACTTACTCTTACATAGAATTAAGGAAAGCTTCTCTTTGTAATCATCTAAAAGGGGTTTGTAAATGATCTGAATAAAAAACATGAACACAGGGGAGTCGGTCAGCAAATATTTACCCCAACTTGATAGCACTTTCTACTTTGGTTGAAAAGAAACATGCTAAAGTTAGAGTAGATATCAACTGATTTTCAGTCAAGAGGGCAGGTAAATAAAAACAATGGCTGCCCCAGGTTGTTAGCACTAAAAATATACAAGTTGGAAGCAAAGACATTCACCAAGTACAAAAACATAGAGTGGCAGACCAAGTCTCTGGGTAAAACAGCACCCTCCAGTGTTTACACTGGGAATGCTTTTCTCATGATGACAGTGAAAGAACCACATCATGAACAAACACCAACATGACTGTCCTCAAGAGAAGCACTTTTTCTTACATAGAATCAGGAATACTTCTCTTTGTAATTATCTAGAGAGGCTATTTAAATGTAAAATATTTGAAAAAAAAAACAAACAAACATGGAAACAGGGGAGTCAATCAGTAAATTATTACCCCAACTTGATAGCACCTTCTACTTTGTTTGAAAAGAAAGATGCTAGAGTTAGAGTAGATATAAACATATTTTCAGTCAAGAGGGAACGGAAATGAAAAATGGCTTTAGCGGATATCACTTATAGGATAGAGGGATAGGTACAATGGTTTACCATATTAACTACACTGAAAAATTGAATTCCATTGAAAAGAGGTTGAGTCTTGCCTGTAGATCACTTCCTCATTAAAACTACCCCAAAGAGAAGCACTTATGAACACAGGACCAATCAATGCTCCCATTTGAAGTAATCTTAATGTGTAGAACTTTGTGATTAAATGGCCATTGCATGGAGAACACAGTGTAGTTCCAGAAGGCAATTGTCTCTTGAAGCACTGATCACTTGAAACTACCCCAACAAATAGCACTTACCAAATACAACAGACAGTCAGTGCCATTGTGAGGGTACCGAGAGTGAGAGTAGTAGTAGCTGCAAATCTTGTCCAAATGATAGCTTGAAACTCTGTAGGAACGGACGAGATCCATGGAGCATGTTGTCTGCTTTTAGGAAGAGCTGGTCTGAGCCATGTGGTTTACCAGCACCCAATATAAGTGTGTCCATGTCCCCTCGGCTGTGCCATGGCCGTTGACACTCTGCATTTCTGTAAAGCCCATCAAGTTTTGATTGCCCAGTTTACATCTTTGGAACGACTCAGCATTTTCCCAGCACGGGTGGACCTTTCACACATTGGAAGCACTTCATGCAAATCCAACACTTATGAACATTTCCCCCTGAATTTAGAAAATAGTCATTCATTTTTAAAGGATAGGCCTACACTCAATACAAAAACAGCAAGTGGCAGACCAAACCTCTAGGTAAAACAGCACCCTCTAATGTTTAAACTGGGTATGCTGAAAGGTTATTGCACTTACTCTTACATAGAATTAAGGAAAGCTTCTCTTTGTAATCATCTAAAAGGGGTCTGTAAATGATCTGAATAAAAAACATGAACACAGGGGAGTCGGTCAGCAAATATTTACCCCAACTTGATAGCACTTTCTACTTTGGTTGAAAAGAAACATGCTAAAGTTAGAGTAGATATCAACTGATTTTCAGTCAAGAGGGCAGGTAAATAAAAACAATGGCTGCCCCAGGTTGTTAGCACTAAAAATATACAAGTTGGAAGCAAAGACATTCACCAAGTACAAAAACATAGAGTGGCAGACCAAGCCTCTGGGTAAAACAGCACCCTCCAGTGTTTACACTGGGAATGCTTTTCTCATGATGACAGTGAAAGAACCACATCATGAACAAACACCAACATGACTGTCCTCAAGAGAAGCACTTATTCTTACATAGAATCAGGAATACTTCTCTTTGTAATTATCTAGAGAGGCTATTTAAATGTAAAATATTTGAAAAAAAAACAAACAAACATGGAAACAGGGGAGTCAATCAGTAAATATTTACCCCAACTTGATAGCACTTTCTACTTTGTTTGAAAAGAAAGATGCTAGAGTTAGATAGATATCAACATATTTTCAGTCAAGAGGGAACGGAAATGAAAAATGGCTTTAGCGGATATCACTTATAGGATAGAGGGATAGGTACAAGGGTTTACCATATTAATTACACTGAAAAATTGAATTCCATTGAAAAGAGGTTGAGTCTTGCCTGTAGATCACTTCCTCATTAAAACTACCCCAAAGAGAAGCACTTATGAACACAGGACCAATCAATGCTCCCATTTGAAGTAATCTTAATGTGTAGAACTTTGTGATTAAATGGCCATTGCATGGAGAACACAGTGTAGTTCCAGAAGGCAATTGTCTCTTGAAGCACTGATCACTTGAAACTACCCCAACAAATAGCACTTACCAAATACAACAGACAGTCAGTGCCATTGTGAGGGTACCGAGAGTGAGAGTAGTAGTAGCTGCAAATCTTGTCCAAATGATAGCTTAAAACTCTGTAGGAACGGACGAGATCCATGGAGCATGTTGTCTGCTTTTAGGAAGAGCTGGTCTGAGCCATGTGGTTTACCAGCACCCAATATAAGTGTGTCCATGCCCCCTCGGCTGTGCCATGGCCGTTGACACTCTGCATTTCTGTAAAGCCCATCAAGTTTTGATTGGCCAGTTTACATCTTTGGAACGACTCAGCATTTTCCCAGCACGGGTGGACCTTTCACACATTGGAAGCACTTCATGCAAATGCAACACTTATGAACATTTCCCCCTGAATTTAGAAAATAGTCATTCATTTTTAAAGGATAGGCCTACACTCAATACAAAAACAGCAAGTGGCAGACCAAACCTCTAGGTAAAACAGCACCCTCTAATGTTTAAACTGGGTATGCTGAAAGGTTATTGCACTTACTCTTACATAGAATTAAGGAAAGCTTCTCTTTGTAATCATCTAAAAGGGGTTTGTAAATGATCTGAATAAAAAACATGAACACAGGGGAGTCGGTCAGCAAATATTTACCCCAACTTGATAGCACTTTCTACTTTGGTTGAAAAGAAACATGCTAAAGTTAGAGTAGATATCAACTGATTTTCAGTCAAGAGGGCAGGTAAATAAAAACAATGGCTGCCCCAGGTTGTTAGCACTAAAAATATACAAGTTGGAAGCAAAGACATTCACCAAGTACAAAAACATAGAGTGGCAGACCAAGTCTCTGGGTAAAACAGCACCCTCCAGTGTTTACACTGGGAATGCTTTTCTCATGATGACAGTGAAAGAACCACATCATGAACAAACACCAACATGACTGTCCTCAAGAGAAGCACTTATTCTTACATAGAATCAGGAATACTTCTCTTTGTAATTATCTAGAGAGGCTATTTAAATGTAAAATATTTGGAAAAAAAAACAAACAAACATGGAAACAGGGGAGTCAATCAGTAAATTATTACCCCAACTTGATAGCACCTTCTACTTTGTTTGAAAAGAAAGATGCTAGAGTTAGAGTAGATATAAACATATTTTCAGTCAAGAGGGAACGGAAATGAAAAATGGCTTTAGCGGATATCACTTATAGGATAGAGGGATAGGTACAATGGTTTACCATATTAACTACACTGAAAAATGGAATTCCATTGAAAAGAGGTTGACTCTTGCCTGTAGATCACTTCCTCATTAAAACTACCCCAAAGAGAAGCACTTATGAACACAGGACCAATCAATGCTCCCATTTGAAGTAATCTTAATGTGTAGAACTTTGTGATTAAATGGCCATTGCATGGAGAACACAGTGTAGTTCCAGAAGGCAATTGTCTCTTGAAGCACTGATCACTTGAAACTACCCCAACAAATAGCACTTACCAAATACAACAGACAGTCAGTGCCATTGTGAGGGTACCGAGAGTGAGAGTAGTAGTAGCTGCAAATCTTGTCCAAATGATAGCTTGAAACTCTGTAGGAACGGACGAGATCCATGGAGCATGTTGTCTGCTTTTAGGAAGAGCTGGTCTGAGCCATGTGGTTTACCCAACACATTCTCACACCCAACTCGTCACATATGGACGCTTGACCCGGACCCCTTGTCGTCACTTTTCAACGAACTGGGCGTACCTTTATCGTCAATTTTCGACGTGCAGGGTAGTCCGATAGACTTCTATAGAACTCTGAACTGGAGCCTGTGGCGTTGAAATTTGACGTATTGGGTAAGCACACCGCAGCCCGTTGTCTGCGGTGAATGGGTCGAGACTACAATAACTAAAAATTAAAAGGAATAGGCTACAATAAATGATCTATGCCAGGGCTAGTCAAAAGGCAGCCACCAGATCATATTTATTTGGCCCTCCAACTGGTTTTTGATGTTCAAAACCCCTCGCAATCTGATATCAAAGTGCCCTCTGTGCAAAGGTTTAGCTCGTTCATAGGCAACCGCATTCAGCGGTGAGTTTAACAACGCAGGTAAAATGGCATTCAGAGGTGAGTTTAACAACGCAGGTAAAATGGCATTCAGAGGTGAGTTTAACCAAGACAACGCTCAACTGCAGGTAAAACGGCATTCATAGGTGAGTTTAATAACCCTCCATGGCGCGTTCAAGTAAGCATTTAAGCGTTTTCTTGTCATGGGTAACATTAGTGACAATGCTTTAACTAGAGCATGATGGATAACGGATATTTAATCAGAGGTTTGTTGATATTAATAAATATATATTTAATATGCTACGATTGTGTTCAATTAGTCAAAGTTGTGTTTAATTAATTATTTATATTTATTAAATCCTCTTAATTAATTACGCTGACGTCACTGTGGGGCGACCCCAAGGACCATTGCGATTTTCCACTCGGTAAGTAGTAGAGTTCATTAATAGAGGTGGATACTATTCTTAAATTTACACATCAAAAACTGTTGAATCAGGGCACTAAGTTGTGTTTAGAACCTTTAGACGTGTAAGGTGGTAATTTCTAATGACGCTAAATGATATAGAAGACATTATTAATAAATATATAGGCCTAGCTTTCCTACACCTACAGGCTAGCAAAGTTAGCTAATCAAATACTGAAAGTTCATTTTTGTCGTATATAATCATGCAAGGTACAATCATAGGGAAATGTAAGATTTACAGTATTACAATAGCCCACAACTTTTATCCAACATTATAAATGTTCAGATGAAGAACGGTGTTGCCAGATTGGTTTTTTTACAGCCCAGTAATTGTTTAAAATCCACACAAAATTTTATAATAAACACCCACATAAATCTATAATAAACTTTACGAATTAATTCATAACTACAACATTGTGCCTCATCACAAGTTTTCAATATGAAATAAAACAATTAATGTGTATAATTAATGTAATAAGTAATGCTGTCATAACTTATTGACTGATTCATATATATATATATATATATATATATAATTTAAAAGTTCTGCTGTGGGTTTGTTTGTTTTTTTTTGGGGGGGGGGGGAGAAATAGAGCAAAACTTACATTACTATTTTTTTTGTCTAAAATGTAATTATTAACAATAGTAACTTGTGTATTGAACTGTATAAAATCAATATCACATACACTCTAGCCCATTCTGGCAGCACAGATGAAGAGAATACTGGTGTAAAATGTTCAAATCTGTTTTTCTTTTTTTTTTTTTAGATCCTTCAAATTTGGCAGCATCAATTTCATTTTATTCTACCCCCCACCATATATATATACATACACACACACACACACACACACACACACACAAACAAAGGCACTTTTAAGAGCCACGTCCGTCCGTCCGTCCGTTAACTTTGTTAACCTGTACTCAGTCTCTCTCTCTCTCTCTCTCTCTCTCTCTCTCTCTCTCTCTCTCTCTCTCTCTCTTTACATCTACCGGTATATTTGTTTTATCTGTCCATCTCTTCGTTGTGAGTCTTTCTGTCTGTTTGTGTTTCTGTCCATCACAATGTCCATGAGTGATCCAGAAATCCAAGAACAACTCATGATCTTGGATAACCTGGTTGGTGACCAAGAACTGAAGGATGAGCTCCAAAGTCTTGATGACCTTCTTGTTGAGCTGCAAGAAGAGGAGGCAGCAGCACCAGTGAAGACACCTGAGCCGAGGGTGGTATGGAGAAAAAGAGACAATACTGGGAATATTGTCTATGCAAGGCCAAGATCAAGCAGGAATCAGTCAAATAAGGGTCAGTATTGTTTTTTATTCAAGATATTTTGAAGATCTACATTGTTAAGGCACTTACTGTATGAGTGTATCAAATCAAGGAATATATATATAGCTTGATATGTCAGGAAAACAATCAAACCAGAACCAATCTTTTGATTTATTAAATATGTCACTAGTCTTGGATTAAGTGAAAGAGACACATTAAGGCTAATATTTCATATTTGTGTAAAGCAGTATAAACTAGCAAGTTAGCGCTTAAAATAGGTTTAATTGTGGGCTGTATTGACATTGTCAGGAAATCTTGTCAATATGGTTATTATGTCAAATGAGCTAGCCTGCACTAAATCTCTTGCAAGTTATTGGTCTTGGCAAGGCTGTGTCTGAAACAGTTTGTTCTTCAGAGTGTGTTGTCAATGGCCAGCCAGCTTGTTTCTTTTTAATCTGCTTTTATATAAGCATTCCTATTTGCTGTCATCATTCAGTGACACCTTAAATGCAGATAACCGACTGTAATTGGACTGTCTCTGTTAGCGTTTGGGAAATAAAAAGTGTACTAGTATTTCTCTAGCTATAGGTCAAACAGTGAGCTTGCACTAATTTAGGCTGGTAACCAGGCCTTGGGACAAGTTGGAAATTTGAATAATATAAATGTTGATTTGTGTTGTTTTTATCCTCTTCAGCTGATCACATTCGGAAGACTGATCCTCCCTTCATTGCTCCGGACACTAACTGTGAGGTGGCCTTTACTCCAGAGCCTGTTGGTGTGTGCTTCATTGTGTTTCCATTAGCCCTTGTGTGTGTGTGTGTGTGTGTGTGTGTGTGTGTGTGTGTATATATATGACAGTGGTTTAGAATGTAAATAAATGTTTCTAATGTAATGTAAATAAATGTAAATAAATTTGCTAGAATACTGAACCTTTCACAGCCAAAATGAGTACATTTTAATATTGTAAAAATATACTCTATATATGTACATAGAGGGAAATTATTGTTTTTTTATATTCCTTACCATTTACAGAGTGTTTTCTACAAGATCTCCAGCACTCACTAAGCGAATCCTCTGGTGATGAGGCATCACCTCTTGAAACCCCAAAACTTCTGGCTTCCTCGAACTGGAGCACACGACAAAGTCTCTTTTCAGAGAGGTGGAGGGCAGAGAGACCCCGTCTGGTGAACACTGCAGCGGCACAAGAAAATGTAGCAACACACATCTGCCAACAGTGTGGGAGAAATCCAGCTGCTGTCCGGTGTTGTGACTGTCGACCACGTCCCTTCCTCTGTGCTGAATGTGACGTCAGCATGCACACCAGACATGTCCTCCACAACAGAGATGCCATGACTGCTGGATTCTTCCAGCCATTGCCTCCAACAACTTTCGTGGTGGATAAGGCTCTTTCCCATTGTGGTAAGTTCTGGTTTGTGTGTGTACAACATAAATCTCATTCTCAGAATAGTTAAGCTCATAAGCTTTACTATTTAAATTATGCCTTTTTGTGTCTTATTGTTTTATCTTGAATGTATGTGGATACTCTGTGTTTTCAGTCCGGCTTGTACCTGTGGAGATGCCTGACAAAATCTGTGGTTGTTCACCAGAGTCATTGAGGGTTTGTCCAGGAAAGATTGTTGCTGTGGTCACAATGAATGGTAAGAATGTGAAGAACTTTATTTTGTCCTGTTTGAGAAGCGTCTTAAAAAGAAATATCTATCCATATGCGACTCCCTACATGTTTGACATAGATATAAAACTTAAAAAATATATATGAAGTATACAAAGTACTGTAATGTATAAATTGTACAAAGAACCCAAACCCTGATTAATCAGCTAAGGTTTACATTACAATGGATGTGTTTTTGATATTTCCAGGACGACATGATCTAAGCATGCCAGAGTTAATTTGTGAGGCATGCCAAGCCACTTGGACTGCTGGAGTCGCTGACCTAAACCGAAGTGACTACTGGCCTGCAACCCTTCAATTTGCAACAGTTTATGCCACAGATATCTTTTTTTCATTTGAAGAAATGAAGATGGCAGCACCAGGACTGTCCTGCCAAGCATTTCTAAGAATGCTGAATCAGCGAACTGTCCGCTTTGGTCGTGTGAGTATTGAATTTATCTATCCTGCAGTATTGTTGATATCTTTGAGTTGTGGGTTGAAAAGCTGTTTGATGTTAATGTATTTGTTGTACATTAGTAGCTTTTGGTTTCCTTATTTTTAATAGACTGGCAAGATCTCAGCAGACAGTTTTCAGAAAAGTTTTTTTGAGTGGGAGGCTGTGCGATTTGAGGTGGACAATATATGCAAGGAAGAGCCCTTCAACTGTCCTGCATGCACCCCAGATATGCTTGCAGTTTCAGTTGATGGAAACCGCAAACATTACCGTTTCAAGAATGCTGCTAGGTACACCAAACTGTGGATCACAGTTTTTGTATTAATAAGAAAACATAGCTGTGAACCAAGTAATCTCAGATTATAAATTATCATAAATTGTTGTTTTTTAGATCTGAGGAACAGGCCATCTTTGAAGGTGTCTTCATTGCCAAGGACGAAGAAGTGAAAAAATTTGTGGACCACATTCACAACACAACCAAACATGTAAAATTCTAGATGATAATTAGATTACAGGACTATAATAACCTCTTTCTGAAGAGTTTGTTAAGGAGAGTCTTATTTTCATCAACCATTTCCCATATTGTAGGTCAGTGGAAGAGGTGTTTGTGGAGGGGAGTGGTCAGCAGCCAGAGAGACCTCCCAAAGATCTGCCAGCAAGGTAGACGAGGAGGGATTGGAGCTTGCGGTGTGTCGGCACGGAGTTCTGCTCTGTGCCTTAAATATGTATAGGGGGGAAATTTTTGCCTATCCCCTGTACCTGCAAGAAAAGCTGGCCAGTAGGCAAATCACTTTTTTTTGTATGGATGTGACCTGCAAATATTGGCCTTACCTCCAAAGAGTTGCAAAAAGCTGTCCAGAGCTCCAGCACCTTCTTAACATGAAGCCATTCCTTTCGGTATTTCATGCCAAAGCCCATGATTTTAAATGCGAGGTAAGGAAATGTTGCTATGTGATAGAATAACATTATCTAAACTGAACATCTGCAAAGATTTTTTTTAATTCTTAACCAGGTGAAATGGAGTGGGGCATATCAGGATGGTGCTGGTTTAACTCTAGGGGAGGAGGTGGAACAGTGCAATGCCTTCCTCTCTAGGATTGCAGTAACCACAAAGCATATGTCAAAAGCAGGTAAGATGACCACATACTGCACTAGGTACATCCTTACAAAATAAGTAGGGGGATATGGTAACATCATATTTTTTTGTGTTTGCAGGACGCACAGACATGCTGACTCTAATGGCCATGCGCTGGAATCAGCAAAAGTTCCACAATTTGGCTATCTCACTGACCCGCCGATATCAAAAGGTAATGACATCAGTAGAATTAATTTGAGATGTTCAGTATTGCATGTTAGCAGTGTATGAAGCTGTGCATTGAACATTTGGTTCTTTTTTCTTACTATTGTTTGTTATTGTAGACCACAAAATCTCTGCAAAGCCAGTTACAAAGCCTAGAGTCGATGAAAGCCCAATTGGCAGTGACAGCGAGCCAATTGGAAGACTGGGTCAATGATGTAAAGGAGTGGGCTGACGGTGAGGAAATTATTACTCGTAATATATTTAGTCACAAATAATTGTAATTGTTACTGGTATTGTAAAGTGCAAACCACACCTATTTATTCTCAGCATCAACAACAACAACTACAAATGATGCTGATGCCTTGGCCAGCAGAATTGAGGTGCTGGTAGCCAGTATCAAGAGACGTTCCCAGCGCCTCTATAAAGAGGCCGATGGCAACAAAGGTCGTGCCAGAATCCGCCGCAAGATCAGGGAGGAGAAGGGAATCCTGACATCTGTTGTGGAGAAATACAACAGAATGGTTCCAATCACAGAATCTCTTTGCCTGGAAACCATTCTGTCTGGTGAGACAGCTTGGCCATGGCAGCTACCACACAGTGGTATGTACACTAGTCTGTTGACTGCTTCTGACAAATCTGATACATAATGACACATAACCCGCAATGCTTTAAATCTCATTCTGTAACCCCATACGTTTTAAGAGATTCTTTTAAGGTTGATGTTTAATACAAATTATTTGTTTATTTATCATAAATGCCATCCAGACTCTGTCGATCTAAGGACAAAAAGAAGGGCTTTTGACATAATCATGTCAGTGAGGAGACTTGAAGAGGAGCAGAAGATTCTTGTTGCAGAGATGGACCACCATTGGAAATCTCTTTCAACTCGTTCCGATACCCTCAGAGAGCTGTCCTGCTTGTTTTCTAGTGAGACAATGAAAAGTATGTATTTGTAATAAATTACATAAACATAGGGTTGTCCCGACCAAAGATTAATATTAGGGGGCAGCCCAAATAAATATACACAACAATTATGACTGTTTATAAAGTGTCTAAGGCTGGTCTTATATTATTTTGTTCCTCTTTTAAGATTCGCAATGTGGCCTAAGTGAAGAGGGTTTGAAAGGTCTGCAGAGCATCATCCTCAGAAAACGGCATCAAATCAGAGAAATGAAGGTGCAAGCAAGAGACTGTTACCTGCAAGTTTTGTCTGGAGCAGAGAACATCAACTTCTTGGACAATGCTTCAGCTGATGAGTACGACAGTGACTACGAAATATCTGATGATGGACTGTAATCAACAAGAGTGTAGCACCTTTCATACTTCTGGACAATGACCTTAACTATGAATATTAAGCATGTAATAACATCTGCTTTTTATCACCATATAAATATAACGGTAACACTTTACAATAAGGTTCATTAGTTAACATTAGTTAAAGGGTTAGTTCACCCAAAAATGAAAATTCTGTCATTAATTACTTACCCTCATGTCGTTCGACACCCGTTAGACCTCCGTTCATCTTCGGAACAGAAATGAAGATATTTTAGTTGAAATCTGATGTCTCTGAAAGGCCTCCATTGACACAATGGCACGGTTCACTCTCAAGACACCGTTATGAATCAGCGAGCCGAATGATGATTCGGATCGCGTGTCAAACCGCCAAACTGCTGAAATTTGGCGATCCAAACTGCTGAATCGACTCGCTGATTCATAACGCTTCGAAGCTTCATGATGCCGTGTTTTGAAATCGTCATCACTATGTAAGTCGTTATTTAGGGTTTTTTTGCGCACAAAAACTATTGTCGCCGATTCATAAAGTTATTGTAGAACCACTGTAGTGAGATGGACTTTGTAACAACGTCTTTAGTACCTTTTAAGGGTCTTGAGAGTGTACCGTGCCATTGTGCCAATTAATGGAGGCCTTTCAGAGCCATCAGATTTCAACTAAAATATCTTCATTTCTGTTCCGAAGATGAAAGGAGGTCTGACGGGTGTCGAACGACATGAGGGGAAGTAATTAATGACAGAATTTTCATTTTTGGGTGAACTAACCCTTTAATGTATTATTAACTAACATGAACTAACCATGAGCAATCCATTTCTTACTGTATTTGTTAAATCTTTGTTAACGTTAGTTAATAAAAAATACAGCTGTTCATTGTTAGTTCATGTTAGTTCACAGTGCATTAACTAATATTAACAATATTTTAATAAAGTATTATTAAATGTTGAAATTAACATTAACAAAAACATTAACAAAGATTAATTCCCAGCTGGTGGAACGATCTGCCCACCGCCATCCGGAATGCTGATTCGTTGACAACATTCAAAAGTCAACTAAAAACTCATCTCTTCCACAAGCACTTAACCTCTTAAAAAAAAAAAAATCTTTCCTTTCCTCTTTCTCCTCCTCTTTCCCTCCCTACTCTAGCCTGTGCTACACTGAGCAATGTACACGGACTAAGTATTTCAGGCACTTGTTGTGCTCACTCGACTCTTCACGACCAATCGCTTATTGTGCCCCCAAGTTGTAAGTCTCTTTGGATAAAAGCGTCTGCTAAATGCATAAATGTAAATGTTAATAAATGCTGTATAAGTGCAGTTCATTTTTAGTTCATGCTAGCTAATGTTAACTAACGAATCGTATTGTAAAGTGTTACCAATAAAACCAAAGTGTTACTTCTTCTTTCACATGTATAGAAATGTGTGCATGCATGCCTCTACAACCAGTCAGTGGTGGAAATAAATTGCATTAATTAAAGTACTGTACTGTGTGGGGTACTTTATTTGAACTTTTTAGTTGAACTCTATGGTGCTGTATAACAACATGTTTAGAGACATGGAAGAAGCAGATTATGAGGAAGAAAACCATAATGATGAGGAGGAATATTTTTTCCCCAACATAATATTCAATGTGCTTTCTGTATAATCTAGTACAGGTTTCATAGTCAACTGATGTGATTCTGTGGTACTCAAAACCATTTTATCTGTGCAATAATCATACACAAAGTGAGTCAATATTATAAACACTACAGATCATTCGTTAGACACTACAGTACATCAAAAATGAACAGAAAATGAAAAATGAAGAACACAGAATCCAAAGCACACCATTACAGAAAAAAAGTATATCGTAACTAATTAAACAAATTTTGCAATTACATAGTAACTATAGTAATTACAACTTACCGTAGTAAGGTGAATAACTTGTGTACTGACTGAATATTGTATAGTATTGTATGTCTGTATATTTAGCACTTGCATACTGTGAAAATACAGTGAACCAACTGCAAAAGACAAAAAGGTTACAGTAAAAAACTCAACATGAAAAGCATTATAGTCACCCAGAAGAGATGTGCAACTGCGGAATCAAGGTCAGTGAGAGATATTTATTCTGCTTTAGCTTTATGTCTTCATGTTGGGTTCAGACTGATGACTTTATTCACATCACAGAAAATATCAAATCTGCAGGCAAAGGGAAAAACCCTAAAGCAGATCCAACCTTGACAACATTCTCCACACTTGCTCTTTCTCATCTTCCTCCTTGTTCACCACCTCTTTCACATACTCTTCCTCCTCTCCCTCACATCCATTGTTGGTATCAACATTCAGTGCAACATTTTGAGTCAATTTTGGCACTCTGAAATTATTTGTATTATGTAGCCTCCAGCTTGACAAAATAGATCAGGCTATTTAGAATGGGGGGGGTTCTCGAGTTCAGAGTCTTGCAATATAATCAAAACCTAACACAAGCATGATGTCAATATAGAAAAGGGGGGGAAGAAAAAAAAAGTTCAGATATAAATGTGACTCAATACAGTTTGTTGTCCATGATGAAGAGAGTACATCTGTGTAGGTTTTACTGCCCTTCCTCCCTCTGGGGTCCCTCAGCACCCATGGAAGAGCAAAAAAATGCACATTCTGCAAAGTCTGTAAATGCAAAGTTTGATAAGCGTATCAAAGTGACAATTGGTAGGACAATTATTTATGCTATGTTTAATACATAATGTTGGACAGAGATGTCTGGCATACATGGAAAGGTGTTATAAAAACATTTTAAAAAGTGCCCACAGTAAAATACCAAATTTCAGTCTGGCTCTCAAATATGTCGAAGAGGTTTGTATAATGAACATATTTGGATGTCCCTTTGTTCATTAGAGATTATATTTATTTAAATATATTACTAGACGTTTTTAAACTACATTACCCATAAGCCTCTATCATTGTGTCAATGGGACTGGCGCTGTAAATTGTAGTTCATTGAAGTGTGTAGTTACACTATAGGGTTAGGGTTGGGATCTCGGTAAACGTGTAATTTCTTTCAATATAGCAACACCTCATTGTTAACTGACAGTATTACTTACGTCATAACGACAGCAAAACATAGTTTGCGATATGGAGCGCTTTACATTTTACTAAACGTTATTCCACCCACAGCTTGTCCTGCTTGTGCCAAGGAAACGTCAAAATCACGTCACACATGTCCATATATGGAATTTACAAGCTCTTCCGACTTTTGATGTACGTCCAGCATATTTATTTATTTTGTTGTTATTTTTCACTGAAAGAAATACAACAACGCTTTCCCTCATCATGTATGTAGCCTATAAGTTCTGCAATAAATAATATTTTTTTTTTTAAACAGGCTCCTCCGACTGCAGGGAGCCCGCCTACCTTTTAATTAGAAAAAGAAAAGTAGCCTACTCTTTATAGTTATTCTAGCATGCAGCATTTTGTTTTAAGCAGATGTAAGTTCATCTCTTAATCAAATAAAATGCTTCTGTAACATTTAAAGATGATTGCACATACTTTGTACAAATTTCCCAGAATGTATTGATATGCCAAACTATTTAAAGACTTTAATTTTTCTTTTCTTTTTAAAAAAACAAACAAACCAGGAGCCACCAGAAAATACATTATTTTCTTCCCTTTGAAGAACAGATGGCCCCCCAAAATAAAACTATATATATATATATATATATATATATATATATATATATATATATATATATATATATATATATATATATATATATATATATATATATATATATATATATATATATATATATATATGATTCATTTTAAATTATTTTGCTGTGAATGCAAGGCAAATATAAATAGTTAATGACAATTATAAATGTTAAAGGAATTAATATATAATATTGTAACTGAACATTTCAAACAGGACTACAACATTTAAGTGACATTTTAATAGCTTTAGTAGTATTCTGTAGTATTTGTATTTATTTCTTTAACATTTATTCATGGCTGGCATACCAGACCAATAGTGCAAGTAGACTTACACACACTTCTCACACTTCCTGGCTGTTGTGCAGTTCTACCAGAAAGACTCGTGAGGCAAAATAACGTAACAATCATGCATTTAATAACAGCCCAACAAGCAAGTATTGAGATATAAAGTTATTTGGCATATAGGCCCTGTGCGTAGCTCGCAATCCGAGGGTACGGAATCTGCATTTCCTGCCTGAAGATGTAGGCAGGGCCGCAGCCGACCCCCTGTGAGGTATGGTAGGGACCATCCTGCTGGTGGTGTGGAGGAGGAGAAGGGACCATCCTGGTGGTGGTGTGGAGGAGGAGAAGGGACCATCCTGCTGGTGGTGTGGAGGAGGAGAAGGGACCATCCTGGTGGTGGTGGTGGTGTGGAGGAGGAGAAGGGACCATCCTGCTGGTGGTGTGGAGGAGGAGAAGGGACCATCCTGGTGGTGGTGGTGGTGTGGAGGAGGAGAAGGGACCATCCTGCTGGTGGTGTGGAGGAGGAGAAGGGACCATCCTGGTGGTGGTGGTGGTGTGGAGGAGGAGAAGGGACCATCCTGCTGGTGGTGTGGAGGAGGAGAAGGGACCATCCTGGTGGTGGTGGTGGTGTGGAGGAGGAGAAGGGACCATCCTGCTGGTGGTGTGGAGGAGGAGAAGGGACCATCCTGGTGGTGGTGGTGGTGTGGAGGAGGAGAAGGGACCATCCTGCTGGTGGTGTGGAGGAGGAGAAGGGACCATCCTGGTGGTGGTGGTGGTGTGGAGGAGGAGAAGGGACCATCCTGGTGGTGGTGTGGAGGAGGAGAAGGGACCATCCTGGTGGTGGTGGTGGTGGTGTGGAGGAGGAGAAGGGACCATCCTGCTGGTGGTGTGGAGGAGGAGAAGGGACCATCCTGGTGGTGGTGGTGGTGTGGAGGAGGAGAAGGGACCATCCTGCTGGTGGTGTGGAGGAGGAGAAGGGACCATCCTGGTGGTGCTGGTGGTGTGGAGGAGGAGAAGGGACCATCCTGCTGGTGGTGGTGTGGAGGAGAAGGGACCATCCTGGTGGTGGTGGTGGTGTGGAGGAGGAGAAGGGACCATCCTGGTGGTGGTGGTGGTGTGGAGGAGGAGAAGGGACCATCCTGGTGGTGGTGGTGGTGTGGAGGAGGAGAAGGGACCATCCTGCTGGTGGTGGTGTGGAGGAGGAGAAGGGACCATCCTGGTGGTGGTGGTGGGGGGGTTGGGAGGGGAGAGGTGAATGTAGGCGTCAGCATCTGCAAACTCAGACATGTGTAAGTACCGATTTTTTGTACAGCAAGTTTTTGCACATGATTGGAGAGATGCGAAGGTAATAAGTGACGTAACAATTGAGTCTTCTCGGCAGAACTTACGCTAAAGCTTTCATTTCATGAAAAATGCAAAAGATTTTTTATTTTTTAAAAACACATTAAGAAAATAAACCCACAAAGAGACCGGGTATTGTGCAAAACACTTTAATGAAAAGCAAGAAGGAAAAAAAAAGAAGAAAAAAAAGCCCCTCAAAAATAAACTTCATGAGGATGAGTGGATGAGTCCAGATGACTAGGCTGTCATGCTTAAAGCTGGTTGGGATCTGGGGACTTGGGCATAACATGTAGGAATTCACTGGCAGGCTCCCATGTGTCATCCCAGGTTTTGCCACTGTAAAATAGTGCAAAAAAACATTTCATTAGAACACAAAGAGAAAAAAATCACTGTTGGGTTCAATTTAGAGAGTTCATTGAAATGTATTGATGCTTGTTAAAGTAGCATTAACCCTGGTTAAGCCCAGTGGTGGAATACAACTGAGTACATTTACTCAATTTACTTAATAACAAATTTGAGGTAATTGGACTTAATTGGTGTATTTTCATTTTACACTTTTTTATACAACATTGCATCTCACAGGAAAATATGGTACTTTTTCCTAAACTACAATTGTCTGGCAGCTCTAGTTACACAATTTTCCATACAGTTTCTGTACATTGAAATCCATGTATTTCCAAATTTCCTGATTTAAAAATGTTTCTAATAAACTGAGGGATTAAGTTGTCATTGGTGGGATGAGGAAAATGTTATGTCATCTACAACAGTTTAGAACACAGATCTTATGTTTGATGTTCTTATGTTCCTTTAAAAATAACATTTCCAGCACATACAACTGGATTCTCCATCTTAGAAAAACTAAATTATGACACATACGAGTTTCAGATGCCGAAAGATTAATTTATGTGTGCATGAATCACTGCTACTTTTGTAATGCATTACAGAGTGGATGTCCTGCAGGCTCAATAAATAAGCTAGTTCAGAGCTAGAGCTAGCCGCTATACTTACTAGAAACAGAAAACAGGATCACATCAGGACCATTTTATTTTCCATACATTGGCTGTCTGTCAGCTAATTTTAGAATTCTATTAATTACCCAGAAAGCACTGAATGGTCCAGCTCCTCATTACCTATAATCCATTGTGTTAATCAAAAAATTCCAGGATCTTACAAATAGAATATTCTAAATGAAGACAATGAGGTAGATCATTCTCCCATTTGTCTTTAAAATTATGGAATAGTCTTCTGAGCATTTCAAATTAGGACACACTCTCTCAGTCCAGTCTAAAGACACTCCAGATATTCTGATTCTGAGTCTGAATTTGGAATGCTCGGAAGACTATTCCATAATTTTAAAGACAAATGGGAGAATGATCTACCTCCTTACCTCCTCCATACTTTTTCATCATCGGAATGCATGTCCTAAAGGTTACAAGGGCCTACCTGCCAGATCTAACTCTTCCAAATGCCTCCCCCTCATCGCTATTTGCTTCTGAGTACTGACAATCGACCTCACAGTTTTTCTAAAGGCTACCACAGAAGATGATTTACTGACGGGATCAACTACAGGACCGGGGAGTTTTCTCTTGCCACAGACAACACTGACATGAACTTCCATGCTGCTTGCAAGAAACCAGTTGAACTTTGCCTATATTGTATTTGTCATGGAATGGACTAATTTGCATCGCAATGGAATTAAATAATTAATAAAACATGACTTACCACACAGTGCAAGGCAACCAGTGGACTCTCAATTCGGCTTTCCCCTGCACACACAAACACAAGTAATAAATATTCTGTTTATGCAATCACTGAATAGGGCATAACATATTGTTGTATTATCTTTGAAAGGTCGGAATCAGCCATTGAGACAAGAAAGCAGCCTTGCAGAACATATTTTACCTCATTTATCCGTTCCCCAGTTATACGATCAAAAAGGAACACCTTCTGCCTATTACATTTTCGGCAACCTGAAATGATGAAAAGACAAGGAAAGTTTTTTAAGCCATGAATGCCATGCTTAGTAGCTGAATCCGTCCATATTAATAATTTCACATGTGAGGTGATATGCAGTCCTTTCCATTCATGTCAAAGTGAATTTGTCCCTGTTTATGTGAATCAAGCAAAAAGTACAGGATTGGTTTTCCCAAAGTCCTCTTAGCTTAAGTCAGGGATTGACATTAATCATCACCCTTGGACATTGGCCACAGCTAAATAACTAAATACTGTAAACTGGCTACAAATGACTCGGTAAGCCGATGATCTAATTTACATTAAGTCAACTGTGACTGGGAGCAAATTTATTAACAGTGTAGAGTAAGTATGTACTATGCAAAAAGTTACCTTTTCTTCTGGTCTTCACACGTGGCCCCTCCGGATTCAAAGACGTGGCAATGGAAGAGGCAGATGGAGGAGAGACAGAGGCAGAATAGCGTGAAGAGGTTGAGGAGTTTTTCCTTTTCATCTGTCGCAAAGACAGTGGTGGTGGGGAAGAAACTGGAGAAAGAAAAGTAGAAGAGGAAGTAGGAAAGAGATAGGTTGGAGAGAGTGGGGAAGACAGAGGAACAAGGTCAAGAACAAATACGGTCTCAGACTCCGCGGCTTGACTCTCCTCCGCGGAGTCTGAGACCGTATTTGTTCTTCCGGCTTGACTCTCCTCTGTGGCGGCTTGACTCTCCTCTGTGGTGGCTTGACTCTCCTCTGTGGCGGCTTGACTCTCCTCTGTGGCGGCTTGACTCTCCTCCGCGGAGTCTGAGACCGTATTTGCTCTTCCTGCTTGACTCTCCTCTGCGGCGGCTTGACTCTCCCCCACGGCTTGACTTTCTGGTTGCTGTGCTGTGGAGGTTGCTATAATAAAAGTTTACTTTCATTTAAAATCTGTACATATTAACAAAGAAATATAAATGTATTCTAAATATTCATAATTTCTAAACCAAAACATTACTTACATTTTGTCAATATAAGTTCATAGGCCCTCCGCATCTTCTCCAAAACATTTTTAGTGACAGGAGTGGGGTGCAGATGGGTAATAATTTCTGCAACCCATTTATTGGAAGCCCTTTTATCTGGCTTGCCAATAAATAAAATCGGCTTGTACCCCACAGCTTCAAGTTTACTCACCTGAAATGAACAAAAGCAGTACATTTACATTTAGTCATTTAGCATTTAGTAATTTTATCCAAAGTGACTTACAATTGAGGATTAAAGCAAGCGAGTCATTGTGAATAGGTAAAAACAACGCAAGAAGTGCTCAAAATACAAAGTTCAGGCATTGCTCAGAGTAGCATAAGCCAGACAAGGGAGGGTTAAAGGAAAGGCAGTAATAACACATTAGTTAAATCCACTGAATTATTTGAAACATCAGTACTGTATAAAGCAATTTTAATTTAAAGAGATTTAATGGAGTTGGAGTACAATGCAAGAAAATGTGCCGTAACCTGTTTCTTTATGATTATTTTAGAAGAAACATTACTCTTGAACTGTATACAATCAATGGCCAGTTTCAGATAAAGCCATTTATGCCATTGCCATCATGACTTACTTACTTGACAGAGAACACAACTTATTGTTACTCTTTAGCACAATTTATAGGTAAAGATGGATTCTTCCACGTATTAAATAATAAGACTATGTTTTTAAAGGCCAGATCACATTGGTACTTGTCTGATATTCAGTATGAGAAAAACACAGGCTTTTAGCTTCACTTCACGTAACACTAACTTATGAAATATTAACAATTTTACTTACTGCAATACGGGCAGAATCAATGATACGTCCGGCATTCCTGCATTTAAGGACAGATTTCCCCCACTGCCTATCCAGTGACACCACTTTTTCTTGTATTTTTTTTTTGGTGGACAAGCTTTCAAAGCAGACATGGCAAGATTTCCTGCTTGCCTGATTGGGAGTCTGGCAAGAAGGGCATGGCCTGAATTTGGGCCTTGTCATGATGACTAGACAAATATACACAAAAACAAAAAAAAACAGAAAGACTCACAACAAAGAGATGGACAGATAAAACAAATATAGATGTAGAGAGAGAGAGAGAGAGAGAGAGAGAGAGAGAGAGAGAGAGAGAGAGAGAGAGAGAGAGAGAGAGAGAGACTGAGTACAGGTTAACAAAGTTAACGGACGGACGGACGGACGTGGCTCTTAAAAGTGCCTTTGTTTGTGTGTGTGTGTGTGTGTGTGTGTATGTATATATGGTGGGGGGTAGAATAAAATGAAATTGATGCTGCCAAATTTGAAGGACCTAAAAAAAAAAAAAGAAAA